>NW_026901620.1:0-486260 GCF_033783945.1 Neopsephotus bourkii
AGCTAATCTCAAATCAAGAAATGCAGTTTTTGGGAAAATTTTGAACTGAAATTTGCATTTGTTTGATCATTTTCGCATTCACATCAATCAGAAAAACAGCTGGACTATTATGGAAAAAGCACTATGTGTACTTGAGAGTTACTTGTGGTGGACAATGTAGTACTGCATAAAATGACAATTGTAAATTTAATGATTTTCTTTCTTCCAAGACCACCAGTAAGGACAGCAGACCGTTTGCTCAGATTGTATGTAAACATTTTTCGGTTGTCATTTAACACTGCTTGCTGCATGTTGAAAATCCTTTTGTGCTGCAGAACGTACATTTTTTCTTTTTTACTTACATATTTAAATTTGCTGGTTCTTCAGAGAAAGAGAGAAACAGGTGGGATTTTCTAAAGTACAGAAAGTTCTGCCCTAACTGCTCCACTGCAGCCTGCAATGGGACATCCAGGAATAGAAACGTAAGCCAATGCTGAATACATTAAAAATCTAATCTAACTTTGCACATTTGTGATATTGACACATTGGCAAAATTCCTTGTGTGATGGGAAGACTGAAAAGGTCATCAGTATGTTAGAAGTTTATTTGTGTAGATGTTTTGAAAGAGTAAAAAGTCCTGCAAGCACACAGGGAACTTACTTGTTTTATTTCATCTAATAATGTTGCTCTCTAAAACTGAGCAGAAAGCTGTTTTTCTCTGGCAGGACATAATTTGGGACTGGGGTTTTTTTGTTGGCAGCAATTGAAAAGAGTGCTTCACATCTTTAGCTGCTTTGGGAGCAGTGCCTTTTAAAAGTCTTTCTGCTTTCCAGGTAATTAGTGGCTCAAATGTAAATTGGAAAACACAACAAACCAGCCAAAAATTTAAACATTTAGTGCTTGACTAATGCAATTCTGAAAGATTCCAGGTAGTTTGGGGGAACCATTTGAATACCACAGTTGAAGACAACTCAAGTAATGGAGTTTCTGAATTAAATGCATTAGCCTGAAATAGTTTATATGCAACCTTCTTTTTTTTTTTTTTTTTTTTAACAGTGTTTAATTAGAACTCAGAAAATTAAAAGGGTGACATATGCAGTCATGTCTTGGAGGCAGGAGCACCTTGAATGCACATTGCCTCAGTCCCTGTTGAAGTACTCAGGTCATTACAGAGTGGAGCCAGCCTGTCAAAATCTAGGGCTGAGTAAGGTGAGAAACAGATGGAATAGCGCTTCTTTTAGACATAAAAGAAATCACACAGTTCTGAAAGAAGTTGAAGATCATAAAGCAAACTACAGAAAGGTCTCCAGCAGGTATCACCTGTAAAGCCCTGCCTTCTTCCAGCACCCCTGACCTCCTCCCCCTGAAGTCCCAGCCTTGGTTAGAGTCAGGCCCTGCCAAAGATCATTTTCTGGCCTTTATCCTCTGTAGAAGGATACCACGTCCAAAGTGCCCTTGGAGAGTGGTCTCCATCCTGTCTGTCTCCTTGGTTTGAGCCCAGGATTTCTTTGGAGACAAACTGGCTTGGGATGAGGCAACCTCAAAAGTAATAGAGCTGATTTTACAGCATGGAGAACACAGGACAGTGTTTCAGGTCACTTCCTGGGCCTCTTTCATGTATTAGTATCTATATCTTAGCACATCATGTAGATGGTATAGAGCTATCTCAGAAGGTCTCTGTCAAAATAGTGAAGGGTATCCATTCAGCAAAGTTTTCACATGGACAGAGCTCCAAATTACTAGTGCTTCCTAAACTACATTCATTCCTATATTAGTACTGAATTTCAATAATTGGGATTTTTACATTTATTTACTTTACATTTATTTACTTTACATTTATACAAAATATACATTTATTTTACATTTATTTATTTTACATTTATTTATTTTACATTTATACAAAATATAAAAACTTATTGGAGGTTGTCCAGTGAAATATGCTGAGTGGCCTACTGCATACCATATAATTCTGAAAATTCAGGAAGTTAGGAAGAAGCTCTGATCTTTTCTTTCTGAAAATGTTTGGTTTATTGCCAGGATAATTGTGCTAAAAATCAGGGAATTCTTGAACATCTTGGCAATAGAGTAAGCAAATGAACAAAAAAATTCTGCTTCTACTCATCTGGATCTGAGCAAAAATATGAAAGGAAAATAAAAGGTTAAACACATGGAAATAAAAAGGTAGAAGTTAAAAAACAGAACCACCCTGCATTTGGTGAACTACTCAAATAACAAAGGTGAAGAGTTGAAAAGATTTAACATTTATCTGTTGAAACATTACTGAAGTTAGAAGCAAAATCAAGTAGTTAGTGGATCAAAAATTGCTGGTAGGAAGAAGGGAAAAGTCCTTCACATGAAAACGGATTTAAATGGTATCAAATTTTTCAAAAAACTCCAAACCCCAACAACGAATTTACATTCCATGGATTCCATGGATGGGCAATGTCTTCTTTTCAGTGACAATGAAGTCTAATATTAAGATAATTGATTTGTCAATTTTACACCAAGCACTGCTCCCTTGGCATAAGAAGATTTGCTCCTCTGTAGCACATTACTATAGGAATGCTCAGAACAGAAAAACATAAAGTTACTTATCACAAGCTCTGTGTAAAATGGTGAAGGTTATAGCAGTTGTTTGTGTACTTTTGATTTTCTTCTTGTCTAGAAAAAATAAAAAAGTGAAAACTAACTTTTGACACTGTGTAAGTGCTGAAAGCTTGTTCTTGCTGTTCGGCTCTGTATCTTCTCTTGTATTGTGAAATTGTAATTCAGTTTTTAGGTGACAAAGGCCCTGTGGTCAGATTAACTCATAGTTCATACCCTATGGATTCTATTATTCACCTATTCAGTGTGGTTACAGTCAGAAGCTGAAGTTGTTCTCATCACACACAATAAAGTTGTATCAAATGTGTCAAAGTAATTTTAATTCAAGAGGTTTTGAAAGGGAATTAATTTGGGCAGTAGGATGGAAGGGTAGAATGGCTGCATTTTTTTTCCAGGAAACTTTAAAAATAAGATTGCAAATTTTCTTTTGGAATTTTCCTTCCTCTCCTTTGCTTTTTCTGTTCTTTCCCTTCCCTTGTCATCCCTCCTCTTGTCTCCTGAAAGAATAAAAAGGATACAGAATGAGAAGAACAGTAAGAATTGGTAGAAGGATGAAAGATGTCTACCTGGAACAAACTGAATATTTAGTGAATAATTATAACTGAATAAAATATTGACTGAATATTTTAAGTAGATAGCTCCAGAGTATGTTTCAGTTCTGGTTAATTTCATAGTGAAAATGTCAGCTTTGTAAAAGATCTGCATGCTCCTTCAAATGCCCATAAGATTTCCTGCTCTACTGCGGTCAGCTTTGGAAAATCAGATCACTTGTAGTGTGACAGAGCTTTCCTTTTGCAATGTCTGTGTTTTTTTAGTGTAGATTTTTCAAATCTCTGTCTTCATGAGAGCAAGTGTATTTCAATACAGATAGTAGTCAAACTCAATCAACCTTTCATTTTGTAACATTTTTGAAGACCAGGCTCCTTCACACCAGACAATAGACTATGAACTTCCTTGTTCTCATTCTTGATACTGAGCTTTTTGTTTTGGTTCAAGTTTATACTGGGGCTATTGGCGGTGAATATCCTACCATTTCTGATGACAGCAAAATTTATTTGTGTGATGCTTTGTATTACTTGGTTTGATAATTTATTAGTCATCTTGTGTTAGGCTTCAGTATTATCTAAGTGCCATAAAGTTTAATTGGATGCCATTTCCTGTACACTTTCCCATGCATGTTTATGAAAGGAAGTTCCGTCTTTTCATAAGTGCAAAAACATGCCTTGAGAAGTTAGGCATGACATAAAGGTGCGGGTAGGGAGACTGCAGACTCAGAATTTAAAATTTGCTACTGTTTTCACACTTACATACTTCCATAAATCACATTGGTTCTTCTCTGTGGCTTACTAGGAGATAAAACTGATCATATGGTTATTTACAACCACGACTGTATCATATTACAGTTGCAGTGTAAAGCAGGAGGTTCTCTACTGAATTCAGTGACAGTGGAATAAAACATTCAAAATGGAGGGGCACGAACCTTCAATGACTTGTATGGTGAAATCTGTGTAAAATCAGTGTAAACCAGATTTGGTAAATTTGTTAATGGCTACATGTGCTACCACACAAAATTTGTCTATGTTGTCACTTGATCTATTTGGCTTTCAAAAGGTACCTGGGATAGCAGTGAGATCAAGAGCCTCTCAGGTGAGCAGAGAGGTTTTATCATAGAACCGTAGAATCATAGAATAGTTAGGTTTGGAAAGGACATTAAAATTATCCAGTTCCAACCTCCCGCCATGGGCAGGGACACCTCACACTAAACCATATCACCCAAGGCCTCGTCCAACCTGGTCTTGAACACTGCCAGGGATGGAGCATTAACAACCTCCCTGGGAACCTATTCCAATGTCTCACCACCCTCACAGGAAAGAATTTCTTCCTTATATCCAATCTAAACTTCCCCTGTTTAAGTTTTAACCCGTTACCCCTTGTCCTATCACTAAAGTCCCTAATGAAGAGTCCATCCCCAGCATCCCTATAGGCCCCCTTCAGATACTGGAAGGCTGCTATGAGGTCTCCACGCAGCCTTCTCTTCTCCAGGCTGAATAGTCCCAACTTCCTCAGCCGATCTTCATATGGGAGGTGCTCCAGTCCCCTGATCATTCTCATGCCCCTCCTCTGGACTTGTTCCAACAGATCCATGTCCTTTTTATGTTGAGGACACCAGAACTGCATACAATACTCCAAGTGAAGTCTCGTGAAAGCAGAGTAGAGAGGCAGGATCACCTCCTTCGACCTGCTGGTCATGCTCCTTTTGATGCAGCCCAGGATACGGTTAGCTTTCTGGGCTGCAAACGCACACTGAAGCAGGCTCATGTTTATTTTCTCATCGACCAACACCCTCAAGTCCTTCTCCGCAGGGCTGCTCTGAATCTCTTCTCTGCCTAGCCTGTAGCTGTGTCTGGGATTGCTCTGACCCAGGTGGAGGACCTTGCACTTGCCATGGTTAAAATTCATAAGGTTGGCATCAGCCCACCTCACAAGTGTGTCGAGGTCCCTCTGGATGGCATTCTTTCCCTGCAGCATATCAACTGAACCACACAGCTTGGTGTCATCAGCAGACTTGCTGAGGGCTCACTCAATCCCACTGTCCATATCAGCGACAAAGATGTTGAACAAAACTGGTCCCTACACCGATCCCTGAGGGACACCACTCATAACTGGTCTCCAGCCGGACATTGAGCCATTGACCACAACTCTTTGCGTGCAGCTATCCAGCCAGATCTTTATCCACCAAGTGGTCCATCCATCAAATTGATGTGTCTCCAATTTAGAGACAAGGATGTCGTGTGCGACAGCGTCGAACGCTTTACACAAATCCAGGTAGATGACATCAGCTGCTCTACCCCTGTCCATCAGTTCCATAGCCCCATCATAGAAGGCCACCAAATTGGTTAGGCAGGATTTCCCCTTAGTGAAGCCATGCTGGCTGTCACCAGGCACCTTGTTGATTTTCATGTGCCTTAGCATGCCTTCCAGGAGAATCTGCTCCAAGATTTTGCCAGGCACAGAGGTGAGACTGACTGGTCTGGTAATTCCCTGGGTCATCCATTTTCCCCTTCTTGAAAATGGGGGTTATATTTCCCTTTTTCCAGTCATTGGGAACTTCACCTGACTGCCATGATTTCTCAAATATGATCAGCAGCATCTTAGCAACTTCATTTGCCAGCTACTTCAGGACCTGCAGATGGATTTCATCAGGACCCATGGACTTGTGCATGTTCAGATTTTTAAGATGGTCTCGAACCAGTTCCTCTCCGACAGTGGGCCTAGGGTCTTCATTCTCACAGTCCCTGCGTCTGCCTTCCAAGACCTGGGTGGTGCAGTCAGAGCCTTTGTCAGTGAAGACCAAGGCAACATACCTCCCTTGAGACCGGGTCAGGCTGACAGATGAGTGCTTCTGTCCCTTTCAAAATAGAGTCTCCTGCTACTACCCACTGCTTTTTTCCTGGCAGCACCAGTAGAGATCTTCTTTACCAGTGCATCAGCCAGCTGTTTCTGATGTTTCTGGCTATTTCTTGAGTTTCATCTGCCCCACAGGTGAAAATAAAATCTGTGCAGGAGAAACAGCGCGGGGTGGGTTTAACGTGGTTAGATAAGAGCAACCGAGTCAGTGTGTCCACTCTCCACTGTAAATTAACCTCTAAACCAGGAAAAACTCTCTTCACATATTTTACATATCCAACTCATGAGTCTGTGGTACATACATCCGCCCAGACAGCTTAACAGCTTCCTCCACTCTTGCTGTTACAGCTATATGCCTGTCCATTGTACTACTGCTGGAAAAAAAAACCACCCAAATCTAATTTTATTTTGTGATTAATGGAAATACCTTCTCTTGCTAGAGTTTTGGGAGGTCAGCTGTCCAGTGACTGTCACTGTTCTTCCTGATTTCTCAGAGGAGCGCTAGGTGAGTTGTAAAATGGCCTGTTGGCTTTGGGCTTCTTGGGATGAGAAGGGGTGAAGGAGAATGTTCTCTGGTGTTGCGGAGGACTTCCAGGAATTCCAGGTATCTCACTGACAGTATAAAACTATATTCATGGGCAATAAGCCTGTGGCTTAGGTAACATATCAGCCTTTTTCCTCCATCAGCACTGTCCTCTGGATCTGGATGATGATTACTTTACTGTAAATTCATGTCCACTGACTCATTTCCATGCAGTGCTCAGGGTATTCCTCAAGAAAATAACCATTTCACAGTCACTGTCAGAATCCACTGTGAGTCCTTTGGTCTGGAAGTACGCATGTAGCTTAAACAGACATAAGTAATATTGGAAGAGAACAGTAAATAGCTAAAATTATTAGCTGTTGTATTACATTAGGCAGAGAAAACTCACATTTACAGTAATTCTCACTGCTCACATCTCTAAATCTGTCATGGTGTGTGGGGTGAAAGAAATTGTGTGCTCAGGCTACAGGAGGCTGCTGAAACTGCTTCTACGTGCCTCTAAATTCGTTCTGCCAAAACCCCCCAGCATTTAACCTACCAAAGAATAGTGTTTGACAGCTTCTCTGATGGTGCTTGCAAAATACAGATTGATTGTTTCCAGTTTTTTTAACAAGTATCTGTGATTTGGAGTGAAAGCAACCAGCTGTCCAAAATGATAGGTAATGAATATTTGTAACATTTTGGAGAATCTCTCGTAAACTTAGTGGTTACTTAATGTTTATAGAGCTGCAAATGAGCTGGTCTTGTGATGGAAGTAGTCCTGTTTAGAGCAGGAGGTTGGACTAAACGCTTTTCAAAGCTCTCTGCCAACCGACATTTCTATAACTGTGTTTTTTTTTTCTGCTTCCTCAGAGCAGCTCAGAGCTGTGCCTCTCTGCCACAGACCAGTTTTACCAGCCCTCCTGGCTGTGGAGGGGAAATCAGACATTTACTCCCCTACCCCACAGGGGCATGGGGAGGAGGAGTATATTTACACAGTCGTGTGAAAATGTAAACTAGGTGTCACGGGACTCTTGCTGAGTAACAGCCTCTGCATTTTGGAGGGGTTGTGCACAAGGAAAATAATTCATTCCTTCCTTGCTCTGTACAGGGCCCTGAAATAAATACGGTTGAATTATATATTTGTTTAGGCAAAAAATGGTTTGCAACCTGAGAAGCTACTCGGGTGCTTTTTTCCAGTTGGCCTAAGGCCAATCAGCAGATTACATGAAATAAAGTAAAGAGGATTCTACTGTGCGGGGTGAAATGCAAGCCTGGGGATGAAAACAGATTCAACTTTGAAGCAAGATATGCCACTCACCCACTTTGGGTTTTGGAGAGCTCCTTCAGGCCTACTTTCTGCTTGTATTAGAAGCAGACTGTGGAACTCAAGGGATGTTTAAAGAAAGCTGATCATGTGATAAGTCTGCAAAGATTATTCAAGGCTGCTTAAAGAGCATGCAAATGTTTCTGTTCCCATGGGGCCTCCATTAGGAAGGGTCTCCTGGATGATTTCAAGGGGAATGCAGAATTCAAAGCCGTGCAGCTCTCCATTACCCTGCTGCACTCTGCTCAGCTCTTGATCCATGTGGCCTTTAAGAATGGGTGCAGACTAAGGCTATAGTGGAAGCCCAAGAGCAAGAGTATGACTCTGAAAAGTGTATTTCTAAGTTTTCCATTTTCAAACCTTGGAACTTGTTTACAGAGCTCTTTCAAAGTAAATAAACAGACCTTTGGACAAACATACACTCTTGTCCCATTTGTATTATCATTGGCAGATGAATGTTTCCCCATATTCACAACTCCAGATGAAGGATATGATGTTTGGCTCTGCAGGACATGTCTAGACAAGACAGTGGGATGAAACAGGTTGAGTTGTGAGAGAAATTCTCTTTGTTTCCAACAAGGAAATGAAATAAACATTCAGTGGAGGAAAGTTTAGTACTAGGTATGAGGAAACGTCGTTCTAATAAATTCCAACCCTTAAACCTTCCTTGACTCTTCCATTTCTCATGATGGTTGTTTATTGTTTTTTAGATAAAAGGACAGGCTCATGTCACAAATATGTTCCCAGAGTGTACTCAACTATAATCCAGTTTCTCAGCCTAATTCTTTTATAGTTCTCTCCTAAAACATGATCAGCCACAAGCATGATTATTCCCCTTCACTAAGCTCTTCTGAGGCAATGTCTACATTTCCACCTGGATTGGTTCTGGCCAGGTGGGAGAACATCAGCTTCACATAGAAGATGACTACAGCAATCTCTTCTTTCATTTCACTCTCCCTATTCTTATTTATTTATATTACAGCAGCACCCACAGGCCTTAAGTGGGGAGAAGTCTCCATGGCACTAGACAGCGTACAAACACAGAGGAAAGTACTGAAGAGCTTGCAATCAAATAAATCGATATTATGGTGCCTTTTCTTTAGCTACAGGAGAAGAGAGTAAGGACTCAATTAGATTAAGGTCATGCTTAGCCCAAATCTACAAGATTATATTTGCAGTCTCTTCCTGAGTCTCTATCTCTTAGAGAGCACTTTTACTAAGTAAACCATATTATGGATTGTATGACAATATCAACTATACTAATTCAAGTGAAAAAAAATCAACATGAGAAGTAAATAAAGCATTTTGTTTGCCTCTGTTGTTTGATAAATTCAGTTATTTGCTTAATCTTTTTCCAGGTGTGAAGGATTTTTTGCTCATCACAGGTTTATTCATGTAGCTTTTCTTTCAGAAAAAAATAGAAAAAACAAGGATCAGCTGAAATGAGATAGGCCTGTTCTTGGGTCTGATGATAGATAAATTATAGTGAGTATTTTCAGAGATATATGACTGCTATTTTGGCTATGTGCATATTTGACATGGATGCGTATCAACATCCATGAAAGAAATGTTAATGATGCATTTTGGATGTCTGTCATAATCAAAAATGTTTATGGGATGCAGAACTAGCTGCTCAGATGTCTGTGAGGAGGGCCACACACTATACCGTAATTCACAGTAAACTTACCTTAAAAGAAAGTGGTATAAAATCAGGGATGAATATTTTCACCTTACTTTTCCTGATAATGATGGCACTGTATAAATAATGATTACTGGAGGAAAAAGAATTTCCTTTTTTATCCCAGAGTCCAAGTAACAGAAAAACCTGTTCCGTGCAAGGAACATAAACATTCAAGGTGTTATTAGGAAGATTTTACATCCATTAAGAAGAAACATGTTAAGGGAGATCTAAAAATATATTTAAATTTAGTATGTGACACTTATTTAATAAGGGAAGAAATTCTGTTTAAAAGTCAAGAGAACCAAGAATGAATAAATTCTGGCTTTCTCTAATCCTCAAATGAAAATCAAGGCTTTCAGGTTTCTGTTAAATTGCTTGAACTGGGAACCAAGGAACAGCAGTATAACAGGGACCTGTTTAATTTATTGTTAATGAGTTTAATTAAGCTTTAACTTATTTATTGCTTTCACATTTAGATACCCACCCTGTGCATAAACCATGATGTCCTTCTGAAGTGATTGAAAGCCAACACAGACACATCCTGCTTGCCCCTGACTCTCCTTTGTACCTACAGGGAGGGACTCTTCATTAGGGTCTGTAGTGTAGGACAAGGGGTGACAGGTGAAAACTTAAACAGGGGAAGTTTAGATTGGATATAAGAAGGAAGCTCTTTACCGTGAGGGTAGTGAGGCACTGGAGTGGGCTGTCCAGGGAATTTGTGAATGCTCCGTCCCTGGTGGTATTCAAGGCCAGGTTGGACAGAGCCTTGGGTGACATGGTTTACTGTAAGGCGTCCCAGCCCATGGCAGCGGGGCTGGAACTAGGTGATCTTAAGGTCCTTTCCAACCCTAGCTATTCTATGATTCTATGATTCCATCTGCAGCCTCAAGAGGTGCTTGTCTGTCAGTGTTGTATCTTCAGCTGCTCATGCCACCCAAACAGCCACATGTGTGTGACAGAAGCAAGAGCAGAATGGCCACAGCTGTTAGGCAGGAGTGGAAATACTTCTGACAGCGACACTGAAGAGAACTGCTCCAGCAATGGTACAACGTATGTGAACAATTTCAACCCCATGAGTAGGGTTCACATGAATTTCAAGACCTTCAGACACTTTGCCATTGTTCTTGTGAGAGCCAGAAACCATCATCTGTTCCAGCTAGATGCACATGTATCTATGGGGCCCAATGGCGTCCACCCAGGGTGCCAAAAGAGCTGGCTGAATTTGCTGTGGAAACTTTTTCCATTATTTTTCAATAGTCTTGGATGTCTGGAGAGGTCCCAGTTGACTGAAAGCTGCAAATGTTGCCCAGTTTTCAAGAAGAGCAAAAAAGAAGGGCCTGGTAATTACAAGCCTATCAATCTCATTTCAGAGTCTGACAAAATTATGGAGAAATTTATTCTGGGAGTTACCAAAAACCACTTTATTGACAGCAGAGTCTTTGGTCATAGTCAGCAAGGGTTCCTGAGGGGAAAGTGCTGCTTAACCAAATTAATTTCCTTTATTGACAAGGTCACCTATTCAGGTAACCAAAGGAAGCCAGTAGATGCAAAGATTTTTGCTTTTTAGCAAAGCTTTTGATTCTGTGTCTCACAGTATCCTTCTGGACACAATGTCCAGCACACAGCTAGACCAGTCCATAATATGTTGGGTGAGGTAATGGGTCAGGCTCAGAGGGTTGCAGTAAAACATTAAGCTGGTAGCCAGTTACCACTGGGTTTCCTCAGGTCTCAGTTTTAGGGCTAGTGCTCGTTAATGTTTTTATAAATGATATGGATGCAGGAATTGAACATACATTAAGTAAGATTGCCAAAGATACTAAACTAGGAGGAGCTGTGGACTCTGTTGAGGGTAAAGAGCACTTACAAAGGGATCTGGATAGAGACCTGGGAAATCATGAACTACATGAAATTTACAAGAGCAACTTAAGGATTCTGCACCTGGGATGGAGTCATCCTACTTACACACACAAATTGAGGGATGAGAGACTGGAAATGAGCCTCATGGAAGGGGATCTGGGTGGGTTGATGGCAAGTTGAATACAACTCAGCAGTGTGCCCTGGCAGCCAAAAGGGACAACTGTGCCCTGGGGTGCACTGACCACAGCACACCTGGGTGGTCAAGGGAGGTGACTGTCCTGGTCTACACTGCATTGGTGTGACATTACCTTGAGTACTAGGTGCAGTTTTGGGTGCCTCAATATAAGAAGGACATCAGACTCTTAGATTGTGTCTGTAAGAGGGCAACCAAGATGGTGAAACAGGTCGAGGGCAAGACTTAGAGGTGAGGTCACTTGACTTGTTCAGCTTGGAGAAGAGAAGGCTGAGGGGGGACCTCATGGCAGCCTGTACCTTCCTCATGGTGAGCAGTGCTGGGAGAGGTGCTAATCTCTCTCGGGTGACCAGTGACAATACATGAGAAAAAGCAATTAAGCTGTGTCAGGGGAAGTTCAGATTGCCCATTAAGAAAAGGTTCTTCACTGAGAGGGTGGTCAGTCACTTCCTCAGGGAAGTGGTCACAGCACCAAGCCTGTCAAGAGTTCAACAAGCATCTGGGTGACACTCTTAGTCATATAATTTAGTTTCTTGTAGTCCTGCAAGGAGCAGGGAATTGGACTTGATGGTCCTCATGGGTGTTTTCCAATTAGAGATATTCTATGATTCTATCTTTCTGTTTGAGAGGCTTGCAACCCAGTGCTGTTGTAAAAAGTGCTCAGGGGGCATCGATAGACACAATGCAAATTGGAGGAGGAAATCCTTCCCTGACACCCAGAGACAAGACCCCCTGCAGTTTCACTTTGAAAGGCAGGAGGATACTACCTTGATCCCTGCCCTGTTCTGTCACCTTCTCCTAAGCTGTGTATCGCCTGGGAGAAGGCTGCTTGTAGAACCTCCTGTGAGCATATCAGCCAGCAAGAGGCAGGTGAGACATGTGGAAGAAGAAGCAGCCTGTTGTTGTGAAGAGGACAAAGCAGGATTGATAAGGCAGGATCATGACAGCCATGCTGGGGAAAGGAAGTATTGTGGCATCTCTACATTCTTGTAGGTAATAGTATCAATATTTGGTGGCCTTGAGAATATCTCCCCTGGTGTTGCTTTGACCTCTGTGTGGTGCTCATGCTACCTCTAACGCTATTTCCTTGCAGATTTCTTGGTGCCCCTTGAGCTTCCTCCAGGCTTCCATAGTGTTTGATGCTGCTGCCACTGCTGCCCATATTGGAGAAATACAACAGACAAAGGGAAGCATGGCTAGAGAGGCAAACAGGTGAGGGCATAACATATGCAGGAATGGGCTACAGGTTGCACTGCTAAGCAGAGGAACATGAGGCCCAAATATTTTGGTTTTTTTTCTCTGTCAAAGAAGGGTCTTGGCTGTGATGAGCTGTCTAGATATATGCCATAAGGCCGGAGGGGAGAACTAGCTCTGAAAATGCCCTGCTAAACTTGTGCATATCATACTGCTACCATTGCCATAATGTCCCATTTCCAGATGTTTTATCTCCATGGCCACAAGGAATGTGTTCGACTGTAACTCACAGTTATCACAGATATCTCTGCCTTTGGATTCTAACACTATGGTTGGAGAAAAGTAGGGTGACTTTACTTTAGGTTTTTGTGTGTAGCTATCTAGCATCTGTTTCAGATCTTGTTTTCATGATGACCCTCATTGGAATTTTTTTAGTGACAAGGCTCAGCAAATACTGATCTTTTTTCTTACGCATACAAATAAATAAAGCCGCATCAAGTTTTCCCAGGGAATAAACTTTCTGCTATAGTCCATAACACCTCTGAATCAGTTACATTTTTTTACTGGCTTCACTTCCTAGAAAATTCTTTAAAAAGCCATACAAGAAAAGACAGAATAATATTGCCAATGCTGCACTGGTGTCAGAAACAGTAGTACTCATTAGATTTTCTATTTTTTTTTTTAATGATTTTATTTTTCAGTTCAAGGTTTGATTTTTAATAGAAATCATTTGCACGATCAGGAGGATGTTAACAGCCTACATGTCTTGGTATAATGTCAAAGTGCCTGGCTTATTTATTTTTGTGGAAGATTCTAATTAGTAGGTAACAACGAATTTTATTCATTTGCAAGAAAATGTCAAGGTAAAATCTAATTAAACACAAAGTCAATAAAGAGATACTATTTCCCTCACTCCAGTTTTTTTCAGTGTTTGAAACCCGGTGTTTAGCTGATAGAGACATTTTAAGTCTAAAAAAACACACCACGAATTGTGATGTGAAGCACAAAATCATGGGGAAGTTCATAGATAGGATACATATTTATCATGCATGCATTTGGTGTGAACATACATTCAACTGAATGATTGATTACATGTAAGGTAGTTATTATAATACTGATCTGTGTTTTAAGCATCCTGAATTAAGATCAATATGAAAACTAGGTGCTTGGTGACAGCCAGCATGGCTTCACTAAGGGGAAATCCTGCCTAACCAATCTGATGGCCTTCTATGATGGGGTTATGGAACTGATGGACAGGGGTAGAGAAGTTGATGTCATCTACCTGGACTTGTGCAAAGTCTTCAACTGTCCCACAGGACATCCTTGTCTGTAAACTGGAGAGACATAAATTTCATAGGCGGACCACATGGTGGACAAAGGACTGGCTGGGTGGCCAAATAAAAAGAGTTGTGGTCAACGGCTCAATGTCCTGCTGGAGACCAGTAATGAGTGGTGTCCCTCAAGGATCGGTGTAGGGACCAGTCTTGTTCAACATCTTTGTTGGTGGCATGAACAGTGGGATTGAGCGCACCCTCAGCAAGTTTGCCAATGACACCAAACTGTATGGTTTGGTTGATACGCTGGAGGGAAGGAATACCATCCAGAAGGACCTTGACACGCTTTTGAGGTGGGCTGATGCCAACCTTATGAAGTTTAACCCTGCCAAGTGCAAGGTCCTACACCTTCAGAGGTGTAGGATCAGGATCAGAGCAAATCCAAACCAGGACACAAATATCCCTGGTTTAGGTTCAGTTTTTGGTGTACAATATAAGCTGTCAGGTTCAACACCTTTTTTTTTACAGCAAGAAAAAGTTTCCTTAGAACAGCAACATAAAAACCTGTGCATTGAGCAGATTGCTGCCCAGAGCTGGCTATTAAGAAAGGCTGAGGATGGGTCTGTGCCAGATCAGCCAGTCTTTCTGGTGTTAAACACCATCTGCTAGTATCTAAAGCAGCTGTAGAGGCCAATACATCCCTCCCTGTGGGATGCAGACTATAGCATTCTCTTCTGGGGAGATGCCTACAGTTATTCTTCAAAAGCAGTGAAGCAGGCCAGCAGCACCTTCACCCATATTTTTGGTAATAGGCAGCTGCCTGAGGCTATCCATTCTCTCAGTGGACCCAAAGGTCTCAAATCTGCTGACCTGCACCTGCCTTAGCCAGGGTATTTTCTATGTATCTGCAAGTGCTTTCTGTCCTACTGAGCAAATGGCTTACAGGGTCTGTAAAGCAACATTCAGAAGGCACCCAGGGATCCTCTGCAGTTATGTGCTGAATCCCACAGGTGCATAACCTGATTCAGAAAATATTTTGAATTAAAAAAGAGGACTGCAGGTAGGTGCTGGTGATGATTTTCAGCTGCCTTTATGCATTACAGCTGCTGACTTCAGCATGTAAAGTCTGCACATAAAAAGTGGCACCCAGGGCTCCCACTTCTCAAGTGAGTGTCTCGGTGGTCTGAATTACCCTTCTTTCATCTTTTTAATTCTGTGACCTATTATCAGTAGCTCCTCCTTACTGAATGGATTGCCCTTTGAGAGCGCGATTCTTGGACACTCAATAGTCCTTGTAAACTTACCTTGACTCCATGAACCAAGTATACTAGCTTGCAGTTGACTTAGGGAGCAGGAAGAAAACCTTTAGAAATGCTTGTGAAAGCAAAATTAAAATATCCTTTTACTTATGGCTGGTGCTGACAAATCTGAGACAAATTCACTAATAAATCTGCTTTACCCCCCAAATGCACTTTTTCATAAGTAAATCTTGTTTTGGACCATGTTCCACTGTTTGTTTTTTCCCTGTCAAGCCCTTGGAAATTAATAAGATTTGTTCTCAAGTATGATGCTACAGCCTAAAGCAGAAGAAAATACTCACTACAACTTATCATCAAGAGACTTTTGAAAAGGACAGGAGATCAAATGGGAGGAAGGTTGTGAAGATCCTTTTGATCTCCTGAAATCTGATAGAAATAGAGATTAAATGTTAAGAGTCAACTGGCAATGCTGTGGTATGTTTATTTGACATGCTGATTTATTATGGGTTTTGGGTTAAAAAGGAAACATGCCATAAACTGGAGAGATGTTTCTAGTTGTAAGAGTGCATAGAAAATGGCACTAGTATAACCATTATGTAGCATGCAGAAAACAATAGCTTTTAGCACAAAAGACGCAAAAAGATGTTAGCTTGAGAACATTAAAAATACTTTTTCTCTTGTGAGATCTGAAGTACAAAAATCTTTTTAAGAGTCTCATGAAGGCAAATATTAAAAAAAAAAATTACTTTAGGTCATCCTGTGTGCAATAAACTGTGTCAGTTCACAGTGTTACATTCTTTCTGACAGCTAAAATAACAGAATCTGTGAGGAAAGCTGTTAACAGTTTTTCAGAGCTGCCAGTGGAGCAAAGAGCAGCTGCCGGGAGGGGAGCATCTACCAAAGCAGAGGCTGTTTACATGCTAAGAATAGCAGCATCAGGAATTTACAAACCTAGCAAAGGATTACAGGTCAAAATAAAAATTTAGGATGATTATCCCTTGACTCTGGGTGATCAAATCAAATGCAAACAGCTTTTGCAATGTTCGAAGCTTAAGAAAAGGTAAAGCTCATAGAATGCTTTTAGTTTGAAGGGACATTAAAGATCATCTACTTCCAATCCACCTGCCATGAGCAGGGACACCTTCCACGGGCAGCGACACCTTTCACAAGACCAGGTTGCTCAAAGACCCATCCAACCTGGCCTTGACCATTTCCATGGATTTAGCAGCCACAGATTCCTTGGGCAACTTGTGCCAGTGCCTCACCACCCTCACAGTGAAGAATTTTTTCCTAATAGCTGAGCTAAATCTTCCCTCTGTCAGTTTAAAGCCATTCTCCCTTAGAATCATAGAATAGTTAGGGTTGGAAAGGACCATACAATAATCTAGTTCCAATCCCCCTGCCATGGGCAGGGACACCTCACACTAAACCATGTCACTCAAGGGTCTGTCTAACCTGGACTTTAACACTGCAAGGGATGGAGCATTCACAACTTCCTTGGGCAACCCATTCCAGTGCCTCACCACCCTTACAGTAAAAAAACTTCTTCCACCTTGTATCCAATCTAAACTTCCCCTGTTTAAGTTTTAACCCATTACCCCTTGTCCTGTCACTACAGCCTCTCTAGCCCCCCTTAAAAAAACTGTAAGGCTGCTATGAGGTCTCCACACAGCCTTCTCTTCTCCAGGCTGAACAGCCCCAACTTTCTCAGCCTGTCTTCATACAGGATGTGCTTCAGTCCCCTGATCATCCTCGTGGCCTCCTATGGACTTGTTCCAACAGTTCCATGTCCTTTTTATGTTGACGACACCAGAAC
Source organism: Neopsephotus bourkii (assembly GCF_033783945.1). Taxonomy (NCBI): domain Eukaryota; kingdom Metazoa; phylum Chordata; class Aves; order Psittaciformes; family Psittacidae; genus Neopsephotus; species Neopsephotus bourkii. The sequence continues at coordinate 17,116 of NW_026901620.1, forward strand.
TGCACACAATACTCCAAGTGAGGTCTCTTGAGAACAGAGGGGCAGGATCACCTCCTTCGACCTGCTGGTCACGCTATCCTTTCCAGGATATGGTTGGCCTTCTGGGCTGCAAACGCACACTGCCAGCTCATGTTCATTTTCTCATCGACCAACACCCTCAAGTCCTTCTCCACAGGGCTGCTCTGAATCTCTTCTCTGCCCAGCCTGTAGCTGTGCCTGGGATTGCTCTGACCCAGGTGTAGGACCTTGCACTTGTCATGGTTAAAATTCGTAAGGTTGGCATCAGCCCACCTCACAAATGTGTCAAGGTCCCTCTGGAGGGCATTCCTTCCCTGCAGCGTATCAACTGAACCACACAGCTTGGTGTCATCGACAAACTTGCTGAGGGTGCGCTCAATCCCACTGTTCATGCCACCAACAAAGATGTTGAACAAGACTGGTCCCTACACCGATCCCTGAGGGACACCACTCATTACTGGTCTCCAGCAGGACATTGAGCCATTGACCACAACTCTTTTTATTTGGCCACCCAGCCAGTCCTTTGTCCACCAAGTGGTCCGCCTATGAAATTTATGTCTCTCCAGTTTACAGACAAGGATGTCCTGTGGGACAGTGTTGAAGACTTTGCACAAGTCCAGGTAGATGACATCAACTTCTCTACCCCTGTCCATCAGTTCCATAGCCCCATCATAGAAGGCCATCAGATTGGTTAGGCAGGATTTCCCCTTAGTGAAGCCATGCTGGCTGTCACCAAGCACCTTGTTAATTTTCACGTGCCTTAGCATGCCTTCCAGGAGAATCTTGAAGAAGCTTTAAGATTTTGCCAGGCACAGAGGTGAGACTGACTGGTCTGTAATTCCCCGGATCATCCATTTTCCCCTTCTTGAAAATGGGGGTTATATTTCCCTTTTTCCAGTCATTGGGAACTTCACCTGACTGCCATGATTTTTCAAATATGATGAACAGTGGCTTGGGAACTTCATTTGCCAGCTCCTTCAGGACCCGCAGATGGATTTCGTCAAGTCCCATGGACTTGTGTACGTTCAGGTTTTTAAGATGGTCTTGAACCAGTTTCTCTCCTACAGTGGGCCCAAGGTCTTCATTCTCACAGTCCCCACATCTGCCTTCAAAGACTTGGGTGGTCTGGTCAGAGCATTTGCCAGTGAAAACTGAGGCAAAGAAGTCATTCAGAACCTCAGTCTTCTCCAAATCCAGGGTAGCCAGTTCTCCCAAGAGCTTCCTGAGGGGGCCTACGTTCTCCCTAGTCTGTTTTTTACTTGCTATGTACCTGTAGAATCTGTTCCTGTTATCCTTAATATCCCTAGCCAAGTTTAATTCTAACTGGGCCTTAGCTTTCCTAACCTGGTCCCTAGCTTCCCGGACAGCATCCCTGTATTATTATCAGGCCTCCAGTCCCTGCTTCCACCTTTTATAAGCCTCTTTTTTCATTTTCCTCAGCAGCTCCTTGTTCATTCAAGGAGGTCTCCTGGGCCTCCTGCTGCAATTCCTTCTGGTTGGGTTGCAACACTCCTGAGCTTGTACCAGGTGATCCTTGAATATCAACCAAGAGTCTTGGGCTCCTCTGCCCTCTAGGGCTGTATCCCATTGAACCTTACTAAGCAGGTTCCTGAAGAGGCCAAAGTCTGCTCTCTTAAAGTCCAGGGCAGTGAGCTTGCTGAACGCTCTTCTCACTGTCCTGAGTATCTCGAACTTGACTACCTCATGATCACTACAACCAAGGCTGTTCTGGAGCATCACATTTCCAACCACCCCCTCCCTGTTGGTTAGCACAGGGTCAAGCATGGCACCTCCCCTTCTAGGCTCCTCTGTTACGTACAGAAGGAAGTTGTCTTCCACACAATTGATGAACCTCCGGGATTGCTTGTGCCAGGCTGTACTATCCATCCAACAGATATCAGGGTGGTTGAAGTCCCCCATGAGAACAAGGGCCTGTGAGCATGAGGCTGTTCCTGTCTGTAGAGTGCTTCATTCACAGAGTCCTCTTGATGAGGAGTCTGTAACAGATCCCCACAATAATGTCTCCCATCGCTGTTCTCCCTTTAACTCTGACCCACAAACTGTTGAATGCTCACCTGTCCACAGACATTGTTCCATACTCTCCAGCTTATCCCTAACATAAATAGCAACTCCCCCTCCCCTTCTGCCAGGCCTGTCCTTTCTAAAGAGCCTGAAACCTTCCATTCCGAAACTGCAGTCATAGGAGCCATCCCACCATGTTTCTGTGGTGCCCCATAGACGTGCACAAATCTCTAATTCCTCTTGTTTGTTCCCCATGCTACGGGTGTTTGTATAGAGGTGTCTGAGCCGAGCTCCACATGAAGCCGGCTCATTGGCTGGAGCAGCTGGAATATCTCTACATTGCTCCGAGCATTTATTATAGCTGCTGGCAACTGACTGGGTGTGTTGGGATGGAATGATGCCCCCCTCCCCCAACACATCTAGTTTAAAGCCTCCTTGAACAGTCTGGCAAGCCTTCTACCAAAACTGTTCTTCCCCTTTGTCAGACCAGCTCGACCAGCCCCCAGTGGACATGCCCTACTAACTTGGGCCCCGTGTTCAAGACACCCAAACCCCTGACTATGACACCACCCTTTTAACCATTTATTAACCTGGCCAATCCTCCTAGCCTTTTTAGGGTCCTCCCCTGTGTCCTGGAGAATTGATGAAAAGACTATCTGAGCTCCAGAGCCCCTAACCACCTCTCCCAGGGCTCTGTAGTCCTTCTTTATGCTCTCCAGGCTACTGCCATTTATATCACTAGCATCCACATGGATCACTAGAAGTGGGTAAATAGTCAGTGGGGCTTACGAGAGGAGGCAGCCTCTCTGCAACATCCCTGATCCATGCCCCTGGTAGGCAACAGCCTCCCTTGAGACTGGGTCAGTTGTTTCTGATGCGAGTGTTTCCTCATCAGCTGCTTGCAGGACAGCAAAGTGGTTCTGGTTGGGGACATCAGATTTCAAAGTATCACAGTATCACAGTATGTTAGAGATTGGAAGGGACCTCAAAAGATCATCTAGTCCAATCCCCCTGCCAGAGCAGGAACACCTAGATAAGGTTACACAGGAACGTGTCCAGGCGGGTTTTGAATGTCTCCAAAGAAGGAGATTCCACAACCTCCCTGGGCAGCCTGTTCCAGGCCTGATTTAGGGGGAAGCCCCTTGCTTTTAATTGTCTTTTTCCTCCTTTTTTTTTTTTTTTTGTTTTTTTTTTTTTTTTTTTTTTTTTTTTTTTTTTTTTTTGTTTTGTTTTGTTTTGTTACTATTTCCCAGCTTCCTGGGTTAACGGCCTCCTTCTTTCCTCTTTCCTCCATGAACTGCAAGGGACGCTTGAGGCCCTTGCACAGTCTGGGCCAGGAGCAAGCAATCCTGCTGCCTTTCAGCTTCCCTGACATCTTTCAGCCTATTGACAGCGTCCCGCAGTTCAGCCCCTGCTGCAGGAGGACCTCCACCACGGAGCACCGAGTGCAGCCCTGCCCACTGTGCACCCTCGCCTCACCAGACCAGTGCAGGCACCCTCTATGCTCCGAACTCTGCACTGCAGCCTACCGTGTCATCGGCTCTCTCTGAGTGCCTACGCTGGCCACCGCCGGGGCAGCCAGAGCAGAGCTCCCAGAACGGACCCTCGTCATACGGCGAGTGCTCACCGTCCCGCTCCCCTGCACTCGCAAACTCCCGCGACCTGTTTGCCCGCCGTTTGCCCACCCTGTTCGCTCGCGCTCCCTGGGGCAGGATTTTACCCACTCAGGGCTGGTGCAGCTCCTCCTGGTTCCGCCCCCAGCTGAGCTCCCGGCTCCTGGGCAGATCCTGTCGAGGACTTGAGGCTCCCTCGGTGGCTCTTGTCGCTGAGTTGAGGCTCCCGAACGCTGAGCTTCCCCCTGCTCAGGTGTTGAAGGCGTCCTCTCGCGAGCTGCTCACCTCAGCAAATTACACCCTTGTCCTACCCCTACATGTCTTTGTAGAAAGTCCCTCTCCAGATTTCCTGTAGACTCCTTAGGTATTGGAAGGCTGCTATAAGGTCTCCCCAGAGCCTTCTCTTTTCCAGTCTGAACATCACAACTCTCTCAGTCTGTCTCCACAGGAGGAGTGCTCCAGCCCCCTAACGGTGTTGGTGGCTTCCTCTGGGCTCGCTCCAACAGATCCATGTCCCTCTTACTTTGGTCTTCCAGAGCTGAATGCAGTACTGCTGGTGGGGTCTCATGAGAGCAGAGGGGGAAATCTGATGATAGTTTTGATATATAACCAGTCTTATTTTTAGATATTCAGGTTTATTCAAAATTCATAATGGGTCTGCTGAAATAGCAGTTATCTGCAAAGGAATCAGGTCTGAGTTTTGCCAAGAAGCCTGTGTTCAATAAAGACCTTACAGTGGAAGATTCAGCTCCACATTTCTACTTCTTGGCATTCTTCAGTAAATAAACTTTGATAGTACAAACCAGACAGAGGTTAGGAAAATTTAATATATGAATGAATACAAAATTACTCTATTTGAATGGTTGTGGTCATTTTCCCAAACTCCTCTACTGTAGGAATTCTTGTAGGTAGGAATCATCTTGGTAGATGGGCACAAACTTAATTTAAAAATGCATTTTTAAAAGACACAAGAACCTCCAGCTATCTGGAAAACATTGTGAAACAATGAAAAAAACCCAAGAGGATCAGCCATCTAAAGGATTCCTCACTACCATCTTCAGCTACTTAATCATGACTGTCAGTAATTTAAGTAGACACTTAGAGAAATCAACATTATAGAACTAAGCATGTGTCATAGATTGTTCTCAGGAAGATTTTTTATTCCTCTCTACACATAGAAATCAGGAAAAGTTAAATCAATGTGATCACACAGGAGCAAAAAAAAAGACCAACACCACTGAAAAGAGGTAGTATGTTAAGGGAGGGTAAATACCTGCTCTTGTATTTACTAGTCTTAAAATAGTTTCTTACATTGACTGTTCAGCAACTGAGAAATAGGCATATCCAACAGTCCACAAACATATACACAAAGACTTGGATCTAGCTCAGACGGTAAATATATTTTGTTTTTTTAACAATAGGTTTATAGTACCATATTCCTGACAAGACTAGTGAGGAGATTGTAGAATTGTTGATAAAAGTAGAAATGAAGAAAAGGTCGTTCTCCTGCATGCAAGGTTTGTGTTTCCACAGGTTGAATATGCCAGTGATAACAGAGGAAGCAATAAGACTACTTTATTTTTAACTACAATTAATTAATTTTAAAATTAGTGAGTTCAAATGACATGGGGACCTTTACCTCTACCTTGATGCTATGGAGTTGCAAAAAACCAAGCTGTTAAGACCCCATGCATACACAGGCTGGGCATGTCTGTCAGAGGGGGATCATCATCTGGTACACATCTTCTGCAAGGGAAAGAGGTTCATCAAGGCCAAGAAGCAGACTGGGGAAATTTGCATAAAATCTGCTATTCCTGTTACCCATCTAGAAAAGAGAAATTAAATCCTTATTATCATCAACCTACTATCTTTTTTCTAAGAAGTTTCTTCTTTCATTATCATGTATCCCTTCCCTCAGACTACATTATACCACTCTGCTTTGCAGCAGTAATTCATAGATTTTTCCAATGGAAACTGGTTATTAACCCTGTAATTATTAAGTAATTTCTTCTCCAGGAACTTAACAATCCCTTCTATTATATTTTGAAACCCCTCAAATCCTGTAACTGAATTGTTAACTTAGAGGTACAGCAGCTGAATTTTACTACTGCGCCACAAGTTTCAGGATAACAATCCCCAAGTCTTTTGAGAGGGATGCCTGGCTGGTGAAGTCACTTAAAAGCACTGCCAGAACAAGAAGTGAGAGGAGCTTGTGCAAATGTGTCCTTACTTGTGAAATATCCCCTTCAGACCCCAGTTCTGCTCCAGCACATGGAGCTGGCTGGAAACATGTCAGGAATCCCACCAGCTAAAAACATTTGCTGTAGTGTAAAACTGAGGAAAACCTGCACTTAGCAAGGACAGAGATCTTTAGCTAGTGTAAAGCATTCAGTGGCTCCATTCTGAAGTGCCTTTGCTCAAAATCTAGCACATGGTCTTCTTAACTTTCAAGAAAAATTAATAGGGAAAACGCCCAATGAGACTCAAAAAATTGTAGAGAAGTTGGATAATAATAATAAATGGGAAGGGAGAAGCTATAAAAGAGGAAAACCAATTTCTAGATGTTTTGCCAGCCCTGACTTCCCTTCACCTCCCTGCTTTCTGCTCCCAACACACAGGCTCAAACACCCTCCTCTCCGCTTTCCCCAGGAGGGGAACAAATTTTGCAACACTTCCCTGCTGTGGTGAGCTCTTACTGACACAAACAGTTCCACTAATATCTCACAAAGAAACTTCACACAAGGGATCAGGAGAGGAAAATCAGCTGAGCTAATGAATGTCTGGGACCATTGCATTTTTTTTTCTTCTGAGTGCGTGCATACTCCAGTTGCCAACTCGCCCATGTTCATCTTGTTTCTGAATGATTTTCTGAATGGGATTTTGATGGCTCTCTGGACTCTGTATTCACAATAGGTGACTCTAAAAGTCCATCTGTAAAGTGCCACCTGACACAACAGGTGTGATGAGAATCACTACATGATAGGTAGAATGTAGGTTTAAATCTTCAGCAGTTTCAACCCAGAGACATGACAAGATTCATTACTCTGATCCCCATAGTCACGTCATGTAATGCAGTCAAAGATGTGCACTGACCACAAGACCAGACGAACTCTGTCACTTCTGTAAAGAATTTAAGGAAGCGTCCCCAGTAAAAAAAAAAAAAAAGCCAAATCAAACTAAATCATCACAGATGCACTTCATGATTTTCTGTTAGCTGGTAGATATTATTCATAAACAAGCAGATTGAACAGCCTACTAACCTGGTAAACTCCCAGAAATTTAAAGAAATATATCTGTAGCTGCTGATATTAACATTATTCACAAGCATTTGTTTTATAGTTGAATCTATTGAGCTAAGTGTTAACTTTTTGATACAATGATATATGTACTTGCTCCAGTTTCTAGGCAATACATTTTCCCAAGTGTGCTCTGTTTAAGAAGGGGATGTGTAACGAATAGCTATGACTTCCCCAAACTACTTCTCAAAAATTTGAGTAGTTAAATTTACCTGAGGTTTGCCATAACAAATGCAATGCAAAGAAAAATTCTTGTGGCCTAAGCTGTTTTGTTTCCTAATCGTTTAATGAAGTGAAAGGTTTTTTTGTTTGTTTTTCTTTTTTTTTTCATTTATTTTGTCATGAAGGAAGTTGGAAACAATCACATTCTCTTCCCAGACGTATAATAACTCTCTCCTGCCAAAAAGCCCTGGCAGTTCAGCTCATGAGAACCTACAGTGGGATTTCCAGGGGTTTAAAGACTCAGTTTTCCCTTGTAAGTTCAACAAAGTCTTTCCCAGATACTCTGAATTCTACAAATAGATAAAAACAATGTGTTCATCTCATCATTCTCAATCCCCCAAAGTTTTTTTATATTTCATTTCCTTTATTTTACTGGCCTGGAAATATTGTCACAGCAACTTCCATCAGTTTTCAAACAAATCTATGCCCAGCTCTTTTTTCAACTACAAAATGTAGTATAAGAAAGTGATATTTTCCTAATGTTGGTAATTATTCACTCTGATAACTGCATTCATGAAAACTAAAAATAGATTCGGTTCAGACTCAAGTAGAAGACTGAAGTTTTGGAAATTTCTTAGTCAAAGCTGAGGTCTAGCTTGCTTCTTTTCATCTGAACAAAGGTAACTCAGGCAAGGGAAATACTGGTTGTCCTGGATTCAGCAGTTGCAGTCATTTTCCTTCTTCTTAGTAGCTGGTACAGTGTTGTGTTTTTGATTTCAGCCTGGGAACAACACTGGTAACACTGATGTTTTTAGCTGTTGCTAAGTAATGTTTACTCTGACCAAGGACTTTTCTGAGTCTCATGCTCTGCCAGGGAAGAGGGGAAGTGGGAAGGAGGCAGAAACAGGACACCTGAGCTAAACTAGTCAAAGAGGTATTCCATACCACAGCACATCATGCCCAGTATAGAAGCGGGGGCAGTTACCCAGAAAGGCTAGATTACTACTCAGGTTGGGCTGGGTATTGATCAGCAGGTGGTGAACAGTTGTATTCTCTTCCCTTGTTATTTCCCTTATCGTTATTATTACTAGTGGTAGCAGTAGTGGTTTTGTGTTATATCTTAGTTACTGAACTGTTCTCATCTCAACCTGTGGGAGTTACATTCTTCTGATTCTCCACCCCATCCCTCAGGGAGCAGGGGGAGGAAGGGAGGGGGAGTGAGCGAGCAGCTGTGTGGTTCTGGGTTGCTGGCTGGGCTTAAATCACGACACTGGTGTACGCAGCTCAGGAACAGATGTAGGTTGTGGCTGGGGCCACTGTCAGTACACAGTGCAGGGGGATATATTCTCCTAGGTCAGGATGCTTCATAGCACGGGAACATCGCCCTCAAGGCACCATGGTAAAGATATTTCTTTGGAAATCAGGATCCCGCTTCTCTTTGTTTCAAGGATTTACCACTATATGACTAATATTGTTCTTAGTTCTGCAGCTGGAGATGATACCCCCAAAGTAGGTGGTTGGGATAAAAGTTCTTTCCAGAAATTAAAAGTAACATAATGAAGATGCTTTAGCCCAAAGTAACCTCTGCAAGTCTTAATTTTGATCCTACTAAGGTCAGGGATTTCCATAAATTTTTTTTTTTAATATTGTTGTACTGTTTTTGTTATGTCTGTACATGATTGTTAATTTAAAGCTGCAGTTTTCAATCCTTGGTTTCTCTGTTAGAGATACAGAAGGTCTCTTTTTAATTTCTTTGCTACACCTACTACCTTATAGACATGAATCACATCCCTCACCACTTGCCATGTAATTGGAAGGTGTTACGATACATCTTCATCTATCTCTGTTGCCTTATGCTAACATAACTAGCATTAAGAAAGTGCAAATAAAACCATGGCAGGCTTCAGCACTGACAAGACCAGTCATTCTGCATCAAAGAGTTGATTCCCAACTTTCAGATCCAAATAATTCAATTTCTTTTGCTCTAGTTCATTCATTTTGAAGAGGTAAAAGCAGTACTTCAGGCTGACTATAAGTATTAGAAAATACAGAATAAACAGTTTTACAGCCTCCTTCGGTGGTCACAAAAGAATGCAGATTGTTCCACAGAAATCTGATAATGAATAATTGTGAACTATAAAAAGTCTTACTTAAGTGGTTTGCCTTGTAGTTATTATTATATACGCAATATACTCCTGAATGGAGAGCCAATGATCAATGCACAGGTTGCATCTGTACAGAAATCTAGCCTGGGTAATCATGGAGACTTCTTTGAAAAGCTTCACTTATATCAGGTTATGTACAGATCTCAGTTGCCTTCACAGCAAGAGATGCTGATTCTCTTTGTAGATGCATCCAGGGCCACTTCATTGCACTGAAACATTACTGAAATACAGATGATACATATGGAAGCACTAAAATACTGGTGCAGTTCTTCCACAACAGTCTGCAATCCCACACCTCATAGAATCATAGAATCATAGAATGGTCAGAGTTGGAAAGGACCTTAAAATTATCCAGTTCCAGCCTCTCCCCTGGGCAGGGACATCTCACACTAGACCAGTTGCTCAAAGCCCTGTCCAACCTGGCCTTGAACACTGCCAGGGTTGGAGCATTCACCACTTTGGGCAGCCTGCTCCAGTGTCTCACCAACTTCACAGTAAAGAACTTCTTCCTTATATCTAACCTGATCTTCCCCTGTTTAACTTTGAAGCCATTACCCCTTGTCCTATCACTACAGTCCCTAATGAAGAGTCCCTCTCTAGCATCCAAATCCTCCACCCACATCAGGGAGCAGCACAGTCACAGCTAGCCTCAGGTTCTTTGACATTTTTGAATTACCACCCCTTTGTTCACAATGGCACATCCTCAAGGGGAGTGAGAGGTAAGAACTCAGCCAGTGTCCAGTGTTCCTCCTGGGGATGCAGGCAATATCCTTCACCTGCTATAGATCAGGACTAGAGCTGAAGCTGGATCTTCCCCATTGCAAAATGAAGGCTTTAAAGCTTTCTCTGTTACAAAATGTTAAAGACATTGTGAGTATTCATTTTAATAAGCCCTTTTTGGGGTTTAGAGCGAAAGTACTGCCCTGGGAGCAGATTCCCAGCTCATGATCCTAGGTAATCAGCTCCTGAACTGGACTATAACAGGCAGGTGCTCTCAGCAGCCACAGGACTGCACATGACGGTTTTCTGGGTTCTGTCCTCTCGGACTGAGGTTTACCTTTAGAGAAAAAGGGCCTAAATATTCAGGCCTGCAACTTCTATTTGAACCTAAGGGTTTTCGCTACTGTAGCTAAATCATTCACAGTAATTATTTTCATGGAGACTTCACACTGAAATCAGTATCCCATTCTGGACCTGTACCAATAGGCAGTCCCTTCCCATTTCCTGTACTTGTTTTCTTGTGATAAAACAGCTATTGAAAGCCCATTTGGACATGTAACCCTAAAATACGTGAGTGTAATACTGCTTCAGAAGACTGGTCCAAGTATCAGTAGTGACAATGTCTGATTCTCTTAAATTTGGCAATGTAAAATTCCAAAGAAAAGTGTGGGGTTTTTTTGTTTGGGATCATTTCATAGTGTTTTGCTTTAAACAATGCCTAAGGCATGAAAAGGCTGCAACAGGAAGCTGAAAACTTCAGGGATGTGTCTCGTTATTTGTTGTGATGCCTTACTGTAAATAATTAACATATTTTAATGGCTTAAAAAGAATGCAAAAAACATCAGTTTCCATTCATCTATAATAAAAAGGGAGGAGTAGGAAGAGTGAACTAACAGGAGCATATAAGACATATAGTATGAATTAAAGTTAATAAATAATGCCTACAGTGTTAGTCATCATTTTTGCCTTGCACATCCCCTTTGCTACGCAATGAAATATCTTACAAATATTTTGAAATGGCCTTGTTTTGTGTGGAAAAATATTGTTTGCATTTAACCAGATCTTCAGAATAAGTCACTTCAGATGAGAATTAAAAAAACAGTTTAAAGAGGAAGATAAATCTAAACATTTCTTTCTCACACAGTTTCTTTTTCTATTTTTTTAATGTGATATGATTCATAAATATTTGACAGGCTATGGCTCAGTAAATGTCATTTTCTTGGCTCTAGGGAAAGTTTTACTTTGAGTGTTGATCAAAATGATATATAGTCCCTCTGGAACAAGCAGGACAAGTACTACGTATCTGCAGGCCAGATTCTAGGTCTGACAAAATAAATCACAAAACCTCAATTGTATTCCAAGTATAGAAGGGGCAAGTGGGTAAATCTAGGTCCAAGTTGTAGCAGTATTGCTATACCAGCAGATCTTTTCTGACTTTTCGTTAGCTCTTCACTTGCAGATAGCGCTATCAGTTTAAGAAATAACCCCTGTAAACTATAAAGGTGTGTCTTACATTATGAAAAATAGTGACTATGACATTTTTCACTGATTTTTGAAACTTCCTCCTGCCTAAGATGAAAAAATTTTCCCTCTTATGTCAATGATGTGAGGGCCATGCTTGGAAGGTGAGGGGAAGCTCTGACCTGAAGAGAGGAGGTAGCCATGAACTGCATGCATTTTATCAATCCTTTTGTGATTTTTGGTGGGCTGTGTGACAAACATGGAACAGCAGGAGCTGGAATTGAGAGGGTTGAGGCTGATGCAGTCTGATTCCAGAATTTCACAGTGAGCCACTCCAGCTCTCTGTGGAGTTCAGTCAGACAACAGAGGAAGATGCAAGAAGATGCTTTTATTGCCTTTTTGGTTGCCTTCTTGTGCTAACTTCTAAACCTTATCCCCTCCCCTCCCAAGAGATACACAAGTAATGTGGCATGGGACAAGCAGATTACTTGAGCAACAGGCATCTAAGCAGACTTCCCACACAGAAATTCTTGGTTTTCAGTGGACATGTTTTTGATTCAAAGTTTTCAGTTTCCAAAATAACAGAGTACTGATGGAGCATTTTCCCATACAAATACTGCTGCCTCACTAAGGCAAACAAGACCAGAAGTCAGTAAAAGCAGATGAAGAATAGTAATATTAGAGATATAGTTACCATCCTACACACTTAAATGTTATTTGTCTTTAATGGCATTTGCTGGAATTCATTCTATGAGCAATGTAAGCAATTAGCAGTGAAAAAGACCTATTTTAAGGCATCTCATCCAGCTCCTTAAAACAGGAAGTTTTCCCTACAGATGGGTGATTGCTATAAAAATATTTGGATTCATGCTTCCTAGGAACTATAACTGATATGCTGATACCATAGAAAGTGTTGATGCTTTCATTTGCTTTCTACAAACCAACTGTGCTGTCAATTCTAACACCTTCACCCTGAGTAGATGTTGAACCTAGGGCCCTCCATTCTTTCCTACATGAATCCTTCAATTATTAGACTATTACCTTAATGACAAGTAAAAAAGAAGGGGGTGTCATGAACAGTTCTCCTTCTGCAAGTACCATTTAAAAAAAAGAAAGAAGAAACTGCTCTCAATACATTTTGAAGGGAGCCTAATCCCAGAAGTGAATATCAGGTGCCACCTGGTAAATCTGTCTGGATTTGGGCCATGGGGAGTTTTGAGGAAAAGAGGACAAGTTTGGGATGTGGTTGGGTTTAGGTATGGTGGTGGTGCCAACCACATCAGCCCTGTCAAGATGCTGGGCAGTTCTGGACATGCTCAGAGGTGCTAAACATGCTGAGTGGGCTGGTCATAAAATCACAGGTTAGGGTTATGGGAGTTAAATTTCACTGAAATGCCAGTTTAGAGCCACCAAGCATTCCTAGAGTGGGGACAAAGAGAAGAAAAGGAAGCTTCAAGCCTGGTTTTCCGTAACTTTTGGTTAGCCAAAAACTAGACATCAAAATGTATTGTTTGTTTTGTTCGGCTTTATAGTTTAATTGTAACATACCTGCCAAATTCCTTATGAAGATGTGACAACACAAGTTGATTTGGAAAGCTTTGTGTTGAAGGAAGGTGACTTTAATAATCTATTTCCTTATGATGTACTTATAGTATTTCACATACTTTTCAGTCTAAAACTCTTTATGATTCTTTTAATCCTAGTATTTTTAACCATCAATTGAGCAATGAAGTACACATCTTTTATTTCAGAATGAGTTTCTAATGACAGTGCTTTGCACCCAGCCTCTGTGGTAAGACAAAGGCCATTTCCATCCACTCTCTTGCATTTGAGAACAGACAAGAAGGCCAGTATTTCAGAAGAAAGTGATAAGCTCCATAAGTTCCTTTTGTTTAGTCATTAATGCCTCAGGAGAAAAGTTTTGTACTTGGAAGCACAAAGATAGACAGTTGTAACTAGATTAAGGAGGATAAGAATTAAGTGCGTGATATTTTTTATATTGTCTAAACAGCTATTGTACAATGGGACCTTACATAAGAGTGCACTTTGTGGTATTGTATGACTGGTAAAAGGAAACGTCCTTTTAGCTTTCAACATCCGTTTCATGCTTTATTATCCACTACTGTCCTAAGCAAACTAAGTAACCCCTTCTACTCAACCCACCTGGAAGTCGCCTGCAGCTGATTTTGTTCTTTTTGTGGGCTGAGTGCTTGGGTTTTGGGTGGCATTAGCAGATGATGTAGAGCAATTATAGTTCACGTATGCAACTCTGCTTTGATACCAGTTAAGCATTGCCCTGTCAGCCAGCATCAGTAACGTAGCATGGAGAAAGGCAGCTTTTTCACCAGCCCAGCCTTCTCACACAGGGCAGAAGAGGGAGTATAATAAAAGGAACCCTAAAATCCCACTTATTATGAGAAGGATATGTCTGTACAAGCAACATGGAAGGCTGCCTTGAGCCACCCTTTCAGTGAAGATCTCTCAAGACAGGCAAGGGGTGTGTGCAGTTATCCTGGGGCCAAGTCATGTTAGAGGTAGGACAAATTCACACAATACTGCAGAAATCCTGGACTGCCTCGAAGGCTGTAAGGCTGTTTAAGGAGACAGCACAGTCCCACTTGGGAGAAAGAAAAGGTAGTCAAAGCATGTTAGTTATGCAAAATACATACAAAACTCTTCCAAAGAAGGACATCAGTATATAACTAAGAAACAATTAAGGAGAGGGGGGGAAATACAAGACCTAAATGGCTGATAATATATGACCTAAATGACTGAAATACATGACCTAAACGACTCTCACCTAAGAGAGGTTAGGATCCAATCATCAAAAGTATTACTTAAAAAGGATCACAGATTTCAGTGGCACAGCAAGGACTAACATCAGTGGAGGAACTGATTTCACATGTAGACTGTGAAAATGCCCTAAATATGGACATGAAAGAGGACTGAGTTGCCTTGAATCTCTAAAGGGTAATAGCATAAGCAATAACTGGAAGAACAAGCTATGCTGTGCATTTGTACCACAGTATATTTCACAGGCTGTCTTTATTTGACTTGTTGCAAGGTAGTCTTCTTGTAAGGGACATCCTCTTATCTGGCTGTCAGAAATGTGCAAGAATTTTATTTCTGCCAAGGCCAAAGCCACAGCAAAATGGCATGTTGAACTATTAAAAAGTTATCTGAGGAGAACAGAAGAATAGGCAAGCTGAAATGGATGCTTTTCTGACAGAGAAGTGTTACGAGAGTCGTGGGGAGGGGGTTGCCAATCTCTGTATCAGATGTAGTAATCTGACAGAAGGCGAGTTTATCCCAAATTCTCAAGTAAATCGTAGTGTTAATCTAAGACACAGATATATGGCCTTTTGCTGTTTTGTACTCTTTTGCTTGATGGGAATCATCAGGAGAAAAAATATTATTTCTGTTTAAATAAATTGTGGAGTTATTTTAAGCAGTTGCTGGTCATGGGAACATAGAGGACAAGAGCTTACAGGAGACTTACCTGGCTGCAAAGACTGTCCTGGTTAGTAATCGGGGATGGGTAAAAATGAGAGGCTTTGGGAACCCCCTCAGAAAAAGGGAAAGGTCAGCAAAACCTTCAGTGCCCCAACTGCAGCAGGCATACCAGCAGAGCAACGAGTTTGCTCAGAAACATATGAGGACACTGTAAGTTTACTGCTTATGAAGAGGTACTAGAACAAAATTTCTAGTTCAGACCTGCTCCCAGATTGAGTATTCAAGCCTAAAGGTATTCAGTTTAATTATACAAACTGTTTTGTAAAGCAGTACATGAAAAGAGGTGTACAAATGACTGACAGAATAGAGTTATGAATGCCCATGTTGTTCTGGTGGATTAAGAGAAAAAGAAAGTTTATTTTGGATGATGCTTTGAGGAGAGCTTCAACTTCAGGCAAATAAAGGATGTGACTGCAACTTTTGGATGCTCTTTTAAAAACCGGCCTATGCTTTACAGACTTAATCTGGATCCCAGGAAAGTTAGCAGTATAATTTGTATCCTTATCCACATCCTTAGGAGAAGTTCCTAGGTCAGCACTATGGAGTGTTGTGGAGGAATATGCATTACTATGGCAAAGATTATTTTCAGACTGCACATAGTTATTTTCTCTAGTGAATTGTCCTGAACTCAGGAGAAGTGCTTTATTTCAGCAGAGCTGCTACATGTCTGTTACAGATCATGGGGTCATCTTATAACTGCTGTACTTTTATAAATTATTTTTAAGGGGACACAAGAATTGACAAAATTTTATTCCCTTGGTACTCCTTTTAAGTAATGTTATTTCATGTTCATATCAATCTTGGAAGGTGCGCAGCTTGAAATTTCAGGTTTGGGATCAGTGCATTGAAAGCCTTTATCTCCAGCATTTAAAAAAAAAATAAAAAACTTGGAGAGTGGAGGAGTTCTAAAAATAAATGTTTGGGCTGTCCCAAACCTGTCCCAAGAGAGAATGGCTATAGAAAAGGTCTACATCCATATTCAGCTGAATCATAAATTATTCACTGTATCTAATAGTTAAAGAAGGATAAATGTAGAAAAATATACCCTCTTGACCCTTCCTTCCCCAAACAGCTAAAGTTCTCAAGAAGACATGAACTATTATAAATATTAATAACTCCTCTTAGAGCCTAATTTGCTGCTGAAAATCCTGGTACAGAATTTGCTTATCATGCATGAAAGAGAGTGTATAATGATTTGAAATCAGGAATTGAGGGAACATGTTTATTAGTGTGCAAGACAATTCTTGATATAGATGATCACACTCAGAGGTAGCACAGATAAGTATATTTTGAATAAGGATTCTCACCAAGAAGTGGAAAAACAAATAATGAATATATGCTCTTCCAAACTCAGGATTTCATTAAAAGCAGCATGGTGGGAAAGCAGGAGAGTGGGGGAATATCAGTTTTGATGTAGTACTCTTTCAAATCAAACTGAACTGTGCAGTACAGATTACATTTACATCCATGGTGAAGCCTCAAGCTAGAATTGATATTACTCTTAATGACTCTTCTTACATGTACATAAAAACCAAAGAGACAATTTGCAGCAGGCAGATGAGGGCACAGGTTCTGGGATGACATCCCTCATCGCTTTGACCACGATGCTGGCAGTTGAGAGGCACGCATGCCCAGAAAAGCAGGGAAATATTTTCCCTGTGCTGGTGGCACTAGCACAAGGGCAGCAACCTGAACTGTTGACATTTTGGAGGACATTTCTCAGATCACTTAAACTGGCAGCATGTAGGCTGCCTTTTTACAAACTACAGATCTTAGCAACAGAGAGGGACTTAAGATGAGACTGGTACTTCCTTCAAACAAACCTAGCCATGTAACACATGCCAGATGCCGGACTTTGAATGTACATATTTCATCCAGATCACTTTATAGATTAAAAATGTAGGCTTTCCCTTAACAGTCTGCATTTTTTCATCATCACTGCATACACTTCTCCCCAATGCATTTTCCATCTGTATATTTACCTTACTTGTATCTTTATAATCTTTTATTTACAGTCAGTATTAGTGTTACACTAGTGAATTTGGCTGTATCTTTGTTCTTAGCATCATATGAAAGTATTTTCACCTAATTAATATAGAAATCAAATTAACTGCTTTTCAGATCAGCTCTGCCCTGCTTCTATAGCAAGTTGTACCACAGAGAGTTGTTATCTGATGGTCACAAACGCTCAGGTGCTTTTTTGATGAACAGACCCCTTCAAAATCACAGCCAGACACACTGTTAACTAAAGTGTCCTATTTCTTGTAAGAAGTAGTCACACATCTCTCAGAGAAGTATATTCTGTCAGTCCAGTGTAAATTCACTATTTCTCATATAGGTTAAGGTATTTAAAGCATTCTTGGAAAGAAACTCTTGGGAAAAAAAAATTTAATAACTGGTCATTCAACACAAATGAAGTGGAAAGCTACCAGTATGCAATTATTATTGTTTGGAATAACTTAACTTGCTAAAGGAGTTGGCAAAGAACTTAAGCAGTATTTATCTTTAGGGAGTAATGCATAATAAAGCCATTCCACATTTTTCATTGCTTGGATTATTTATTTTTTTATTTAATCTTAACTTTATTTTGCTGAGGCTGAGATGCAGGTTGGTACTCCAAAAGATTAGCAGATATGAACCTGATAAGTGTCAGTGAAAATACTTTGATTTACTTTTATTTTAGATATTTTTTAAGCTGGAACTGGTGATTCATATCTTTGTTAATTGACCAGAAAGTATGACTATAAAAGTCTTCAGATTCAGTAGTGGGAAGAAACTATCCCATTATTTTGCATATCTTTTTCTGTAGATTCCAGCAGACAAAATTCACATTTCTTCTCCCATGACTGAAAACCACTGCTTTTGAGTATTAAAATACCATCCTCATAGATGCCACGAGTTTCTGTATATAACAGGTTTACCATAATCCAAAGAATGATCCATAGATATATGGAAACCAGCACTTGAAACTTCCAGAGAAAATATACCACATCAATTTTTTTTTATTCATCAATTTTGAATTGATGAATAACCGCACATAGATTAAAGATATCTTCAGAAGGTAATACAATCAAATAAGTCTAACTTCTGCAAGCACAGAAAGGACTAAAGCCACAGAGCGAAAGGAAGTAGTTCACTTCATGGCTCATGGAGTTCAGTTCATGGTGAGGCACTGGAATAGGTTGCCCAGGGAGGTTGTGAATGCTCCATCCCTGGCAGTGTTCAAGACCAGGCTGGACGAGGCCTTGGGTGATGTGTTTTAGTGTGAGGTGTCCCTGCGCATGGCAGGGGGGTTGGAAGTTGATGATCTTAAGGTCCTTTCCAACCCTAACTATTCTATGATTTTATGACTATCAATAAGCCACTAAAGTCTGTATCCAAACAGGATTTTAAGTGCTAGTTTCAGATGTTCAAAGTAGAGATTTTCATCCAGGTATATTGGTAATGTAAATGTTTCTGAATTAACTGACTTGACAGGCTTTGACTGAGGGAAGTTTATATTGTTCAGTCTGTTCTCATCTAGTAAGTCACACAGTTGGCCACAACTGGGGAGCTGCAGCTGGACAAGGAGTTTGAGAAGACCAGTGTCTCTCTGAGGGAATGCACTGGGAAATACGCAGTGTGCACTACTGCACTGTCTTGGGAAGCCCTTCTAGGTGTTTCAGTTTAATTCATTTAGTACAGCCTGGCCTTGAACACTGCCAGGGATGGGGCATTTACCACTTCTTTGGGGAACCCATTCGAGTGCCTCACCACCCTCACAGTAAAGAACTTTTTCCTTATATCCAACCTGCCTTCCCCTGTTTAAGTTTTAACCCATTACCCTTTGTCCTATCATTGCAGTCCCTGATGAAGAGTCCCTCTCCAGCATCCTTGCAGGCACCCTTCAGACACTGGAAGGCTGCTATGAGGTCTCCACACCTTCCCTTCTTCACCTGAACAACCCCAGTTTTCTCAGCCTGTCTTCATATGGAGGGTGTCCCAGCCCCCTGATCAATCTCATGGCCTTCCTCTAGACTTGCTCCAACAGTTCCATGTCCTTCTTTATGTTGAGAACAGCAGAACTGTACACAATACTCCAACTAAGTTCTTACAAGAGCAAAGTTGAGGGGCAGGATTACCTACTTCAATTTGCTGGTCGCACTCCTTTTGAGGTCTTGTAGTGTGACCTCTGATCAAACCCTGCAGCAAGGTGATATACCAAGTTAGTGTGTAGACTCAACTCTGCTCCTCATTCTAGAAATAATAATAAAAGAGAAAATACATAATGTAGCAATAACACAGAGGTACCATAGTCTAAAAATATACCGTGGAGCTGTACCATGCCTGGGAAGTCAGCTTACTGCATTAGAGCAGCAGCTGATACTCACACCTGCATGTGTTGCCCTGGGCCACAGCCACTTGAGGCTGTCCACGCCAAAAGTTAGTGGAGCAGTTTGTTAAAGTAAAAAAATGGACTCTGGAGGATAAGGGAAAGCAGCCAAAGTATTTTAGCTCTTCCAGTGATCAAAAGCTTGAATTATTGAAGCATAAAAGTCTAGCAAGCAGTTGCTTTTCACAGATATCCATGGAAAAGCAGTTTTCTCTCTCTCGTTTGATGTACAACCAGTTAAAAATCTGTACAAAACACGCTGGTAATAATTTCTTTCTATACAGGCTTGTCTGCAGCAGCTTTCAGAGGTTATTCACACAAAATACACTGACACACCCACCAGCTTCTCTGATGAAGAGACAAAAGGTTGTCCACTCCCATTCCCCAGCCTTTCAAAGGAATGCTTCACTCATCCCCAGTTGCAGGCAGAGCCAGGCTGGAACCTAATACTTGGCATGAGATAATTTATGGAATCTAATTCTCCCAATCCACATTTCTGCACCTTTAGGGCTCTCAATCTGTTTGGGAGGAGTAAAGAATGGAATAATGTATCCTGACAAATTTGTAACCTGTAATTCCAGTCTGCTGACAAGGGTAAAATTTTTCTCAGTTCTTCCAAAAGGCAACAA
The DNA here is from genome assembly GCF_033783945.1 of Neopsephotus bourkii. Taxonomy (NCBI): domain Eukaryota; kingdom Metazoa; phylum Chordata; class Aves; order Psittaciformes; family Psittacidae; genus Neopsephotus; species Neopsephotus bourkii. The sequence goes on from NW_026901620.1 coordinate 37,087, forward strand.
ATTCAAGTCCTGGAGACTAGATTATTTACTGTCATTAAGCATACAACAACAATTTGATATATCTAAAAACATACTCACCAGCTGGCTCATCTGCTTTTCTCTCTGACTATCACTCCCAAAACAAAGAATACTTTTACTTTTTCCAGTCCAAACAAAACCCTCTGAGGTCGTAGGGCTGCATGTTGCTGTTCTGAAAGCAAATGGAGGCACTTATAGTGAGAACATACTGACTACACTGGGAACAAAAATGTGCTGTGGCACTGCGCATTCATGCACATGCATATCCTGTTTGATCACCATCTATCTAGAAATGAAGTAGATATAAAGGGCAAAATGCACTGGAAGGCTAGACACATATGTATTTGTCTGGCTCCAAAAGTTTTGTAAATTTATTAGCACAGGGCTGAGAAAAGTTTTTCCACTACAAAATTGCCCACAAAGAAATACAGGTTTTTAAAAATGTCAAGTTATTTCTCCTTAAGTGACTTTTTCAGGGACTAAACTCAAGGGAACGTAAGCTAGGGAACTTATCATTTTTTCACTGGCAATGAGGTCATGGAAGGATGTGTCCCAGGTGTTCTGAATCCAGCCCAGCCTCTGTCCAAAAAAGAATCCCTGTCCAGCTTACCAGAAACAATATGCTTCATCTCAGTGGTGAAAGACTGAAGGCCTGAGTGCCCAAAGCACTGCTCCACTTCAGCACTTGCTTTTGTCCAAATGGTGGGAGCCCTGTGATGGTCAATTCCCATGCTTACCATATACTCTGACATGTGCAACTGAAGGTGCCACCAGAGTCACATAGGCTCCGCAATTACAGATAACTGCTAAACTGTCCTGGTTTTGAGTTAATTTTCTAGAAATAGAGTCAAATTTTGAGAAGAGTTAATTTTCTTCCAGCCAACTGGTGTAGTGTTGTGTTTTGGCTTTAGTCTAAGAATAACGCTGATAACACACCTATGTTTTAGTTGTTATTAAGTAGTGCTTACCCAAATCGTGGTCCTTCCATTTATTTTCCCGTGCTCTGGAAATCATGGTCTTTTCATTTTTCCTTCTCAGTGAGGAGGGATACAAGAAGCTGGGAGGAAGCACAGCCAGGACTGCTGATCTGAACTAGCCAAAGGAGTATTCCTACCAGTGAATGTTATGCTTAGTATATAAACCCAGGAGTATGTCTGGGAGGGGATGGTCAGTGCATGGGGACAAGCTGGACATTGGTCAGCAGGTAGGAAGCAGTTGTACTGTGCACTGCTTCGGCTTTTTTGAGTTTTACTCCTCTCTTTTTTTTTTTTTTTTTAAATCTTGTTATTGTTATTACTATTATTACTATATTTTACTTTATTTATTAAACTGTTCTTATTTCAACTCCCAGATTTTTCTTTTTTGCTGTTCCCCTCCCCATCCCACCACTGGGAACGGGAGTGAGTAAGCAGATAGAAGGAATTTAGTTGCCAGCTGGGATTAGACCACAACATAAGTCAAGAAGAGTCACTGACAATCTACCTCACTAAACTCCTGCAGACAGCAACCCACAATTTACTCAACATAATTTTGTAGGGAACATGTGGAATATATCACCCCATACCCCACACCTCAAACTCTGTGTCAGTTTGCAAAAAAAAATCCACAAAACATTAGACCTCTGCAGTAGTAAAGAAAACTGCCTGGATGAAATACACCTTGATAAACCTGTGGTACAGACCATATCTTATATGATAGGCAAAGGGGAAACAAGTGAAAACAACCCCCAAATTCTGTAACCTTTACCTTTTGTACCTGGGGAAAATTTAGGAGTTAAGAATGAATCTGACAACAGTTCTAAGCATGGTAAGCAAAGAAAAACAGCCCAGGTTGCGAGGTATCTCAGCAGCACCATTACAAACATATCCCTTCCACTACCTCCAGGTACAGCCTCAGTTTTCCTACACTTCTGAATGTAGGAACCCCCCTTCCTCCCCCCCCATGGAGAAATACGTGTAGGAAATTTCCTCCAAAACTCCGATGGATAATCTCTGCCCATCCTCTTGGCTGTAGTGCTCTCACACATACCGGCAAAAGAGAAATGAAAATTTACCATCCTACAAACCATATCAGAACAGTTTAAGGTGCTACCAGGTGGAACGAATAAACAAACAAATAGAGAAATAACACACCTTTTTGTGGTGAGTCATTGATTTAACATCTTCCATTTGCAAATACTTCTGTGTTTTGGGGTAGTTTACAAGCATCAGCAGAAGGTTGCAAATGAACTCCACAGTCACATTACCTGTGTACACATTAGGAGACTGGAAGTTAAGAGAGAAATTTATATAGTTTTTCTTAGATATTTTTAATTCAACTAATATCTAATTAAAGTCCAGATGCAAAAACGCTCACTGCAGGTTAACCTGAATTTAATTAGTTCCTTGTTTCTGTTCTACAAGTTGTTATACTATCTTTTTTTATCGGTTACCATGGACAACGTAAAAACATTCCTGAATACTTACATTTTACTTGTTATGCTATATAGAGGTATGGTGTTGAGATTTCACTCCTCCTAATTGTGCATTGAAGTGGCTGTGGTGGTTATAACAGAAAGCTAAGCAGCATTTAATTTCAATTACCTTATCAAAATCAATGTTGCAGATTAAAGTAAACTTTTCATGCCTCAAGTGTCATTTACAATTCTCCTCCAGAATATACTGAAACTTCCACTTGGGTGCTTTTTTTCAGTTCACTCTGAAAATAACAGCAAACAAAACTTCATCCAGGAAACAAAGCTGCCAATGTGTTCATACGAACATGTGGTTGATTCTGCAGTAAAGCAGCTGCCAACACAGATTTAGAAACACAATCAGTTTGATGCACAACTTAGAAATCTAACATGAAGTTCAATCTGGTCCAAGGTGGAAAAGAGCTTTCTTAAATGAACATTTTATTCTGTTTGCAAAGTGAAGGTTTCAAACCAGGTGGGAGGGCTAATGAGCAGTCAGCTGTGAGCAGTGGAAGAAGAAAGGAAAAACATGAAGAACTGTCTAAAAGCATTCATACAGGTTTCTCTCCCTTCAGAAAAGACAATGGAAGAAAACTGTTGCATCTGACATATGAAACATTCTGGATGGCACAAAAAGGAACCTGAAGAGTGGCAGGACATGAGGAGCATTAAGCAGTCAAGTAACCAATCTGTTTTAGTTTCAGTGAAGTGTAAGTCCACTTCTGTACTGAAATGAAAAAATAAATGTGGAAAACATATTATATTGTATTAATGGTGTATTTCTTACTTTATATATAACCTCCGGGAGTAACCCTGCTTTGGGAGAATCAAGACATTTGATTTAAAGTAGATTCCAAACCAGCTTCTGCAAAGATATTCATGTGTGAGAAACAGTATGAAAAAAAGAAAAAACAAAAACCAAAACCAAAGGGGCTAACTATGAATTTTATTTTAATATCTGCTTATTTCATTTAGAGCCTAACTCATATTTTTCATGATTCAAGTCTGGTCCAGCATGTTCCTGTCTATTACTTTGCAGGTAAATAGCAGAAGTGGACAGAAAACATAGTTTTCTCTTGGGAAAGAAACCGAAACACAGCTGGAAATATATATAGAGATAGAAACAAAAATACAGAAACTACAACAAAAATGGTGGCAGGAAGATTCTGAGAGAGCATGAAATCAATTTATTCAGGGTGCTCATAGGTAACAGCAACAGATCAGACTGGGAAATTAGCCTTCTGTTTGGTGGCATGAACTGTCATGCAGATATTGATGTTCCCCAAGATTTCCCCAGAGTTTTTCAATGGAAAACAAACTCACTAAGAGATATGTGACCCACATAGTGAGCACCTTTCTTATGGGCCTTGAAAACAGACCCAGACAAAAAAAAATTAGTAACTGGTAAAAAGCAAAATTCATAGATCCATTCCATTTTTCAGATGCAAGATATGTTCAACTCTTGACCACAGCCAGGGTTTCTTCTTTTCAGAATACATTCTCAGTTTGTATGTATATATATGAGAAGTTTGAGTATCTAGCACTAACTACACTCCATGTGATTATTAGAACTCACTGTATACCATATGGGTGACAATGATTATTTCACAGTAACGCCCACTGAAACCAAAACAACCAATCACCCAAGCAAACCAATAGGAAGTGATTAGAAATAGACAATTTGACCACCCAAAGCAGAACAGGGTGCACAGTATCCCAAACAAACTGCCAGGTCCTTGGAAAGCAGATCATGTGGAGCTAATTATGCAGTTATACAATCATATGTCCTACTGCCCTTCCCATAGGTTGTGTGTGGATCCTTACACTGCATTACGTTGTTTTGTTCTCTTTCCCAACTCTGTAAGCTTCAGTGTCTCGACCTCCAACCCAGATTTAAACAACCGAGGAAACTCTCATGTAATAGAGAAGGAAGTGGCTGACAGTTGCATTTTGGGCAATAGGTTGAAGTTAGATGTCTTACACGGGATGTAGAGAGGTAAGTCCACATCCTTCTACTCCTGGGTGGATCTGTACCAATATCCCCATGAAGATTTTATTCCCCCCCTGCTTCACTGTGGAAGACCTGTGGCAGAACTGAGTTCCTTCCTTCTGTCTTGTCAAACTTCCTTGTTTTTTACATATAGAAAAGAAATCTGAATTTAGCTAAAATCAAAAAGTATTACTGTATCACAGTTGTAAAGGCATTCGCTCAAAGAAGAAAGCAGTTGGAGTTGACTCCATGGAAAGAGGAGAGATGAGCAGTAGTTTGCAGCCTGGAATCCCATACCTAGCTAGCTTTCCTGCAGGTGGATAATCCCTCAGAGTCAGAGTTCTTCAGCACCTATGTATCTGAAGAGTGTTTGGAAGAGGAATAAAATATAATCTAAACAGAAATCACTGAATGGCTGTGCTGTAAAGAATGGAGATGAGGTCACAGACATCTGCCTACTACAGTGTGTAGGAGAGGTGAAATTTGTCATCACTCCCTGTCAGCCCCAGAGAGCTTTCATGTGGTTTTGGCTGAGAGTGTGTGAGACTACCCACGGTTACCTCCAGGATCCTGTTCTCCATGAGATATGCAAAGTATATTGACTTCTGGGTGTATGACAGGTGAGAAAAGTTACTGCCTGGTTACACAACATGCTCAGCTGAGTCAAAGTCCATAACACACTCTGTATTGTATACCCATGAAAGGACCTAAGTAAAGTTGACAGAAAACATGGAGCTTTTGCAGTACTCATGTAGTTCTTCCATACGTGTGGCTTCCCAAAAGCCATAATCATTATGCACTTTCAAGGTCTCATGGTGGCTGAATTGTATTTTCAGAATTTAAAGTTTGTCTCTGGACACCACAGGGGCAGGTGGATGCTAAAGCCTTTTGCTTTGCCTACAAATACATGTTTATCAAGTTCTGCCTTGTTCAGCCTATAAGTACTTGCACAACTGGAAATCTTCCAGGATAGGCTCCAGTACAAGAACTGAGGTAAATAGAGCAGTCGTCTGTCTTTAATGAACCAACAAACAACAGTATTGGAGATTACAGAACTGCCCTCTTGGTGCCAAACAGTGTTGGAAGTTCATGTCCAGTCTTGTACTGCATTTATTGCATTGATGAATGGTTGGTCACAAGGAAAAGAAGAAACATTATCCTGTCCTTCAGCTGGCAAACAGTAACGTAATCTCTCAGAAATAAGTGGTGCATCTAGTAGGAACAACATGGCTAACTAGATACACAAAAATGTAAGCCATTCTTTCTCATTAGCCTTGGGAGTTCAGCCTTTTCTTGGTACAGACACTCCTGAATGACTGCAACACTTTCTGTGCCTGTCGATACCTGGCACATATGCTGTGACTGGGATCAGTGAGCCATTCAACTTCAGCAGTCCTTTTCCTTGTAACTTTCTGTTAGAGTTTTGCCTGCTTTTGAACCATTCACTCAGGAAAGCCTTTAGTTCAGGTTAAGCCTAAAAGGTAAAGTACTGATTTACGTCAGCAGGCAGGCAGATAGACATTCCCTTTATAATGCCAAAGTGGAACTCTCTTTATCTTGATGACTATTCAAAGACATGCAGGTCTGTAAGCCTTAGTGCTTACAAACCTGCATGAAGTAGGGACCCCGACGTCAGGTTTGAGATGCCTGGGTTACACCTTTGCTTAGATTTGCTTACCAGCTAGCTCTATGGCAAAATCAATACTAGGAAACTAAACAGAAAACCTGAGCTTCCCAGGCAGTGGAACTTATTACCGAGATAATGAAATCATTCTGACACAGATTCAAGGCCCATATAGTCATAGTTTGGACACAGGTACCATGTGCTAAAGTTTAGTAATACAGACAGAGTATATGCAGTTGGTATTGATGCTAGACAAAAATCCTGCATGTGTTTAACTAATTCATACAGATGAGAAAAAACAAATGCCAAAGAATATAATATTGTGCTCTGCCTTATAAATTATTCTGTTTTTATCAAGATCTTGTGAGACCCAGAGCTTACTGGCAATGTATACAGCCAGGAGGCAGTGACAGTGCACTTGAGGAAAGTGTTAGAGTGCAAAGTCATCTTGGCAAATTAATGTAGTATGTCCTGAGAAAATAAAACCAGATAAAATTAGCTTAGCTCAAATACAACACTTCCTTTGTCAAGGACAATCAACTCTACCAGTCTGAGCTGGAGTACAGTAGTCTAGAGAACGTTTAGAAGAAAAAGGCCTGGACCTCACAAAAGATCGTAAACAGATGTGAATCAACAGTGTCATGCTCTTGTGAAAAAGGCAAACAGTGGCTCTATGAACAGGAAGACTGTAAGATTCACAAAGTAATTTTACTTGGCCTTAGTAAAACTCCACCTCAAATATCCGTATGGGGGAAATCTAAGGAATTTCTTTCTTCCTCCTTCTCCTTCCCCTTTTCAAACAACTGTGGAGCAAGGTTGCTTGCATCCAGAGAAAAATGAAAGAAAAGAGAAGAAGAAGAAGAAAAAAAGTCCATAACCTAAAAATATCTAGAAATATGATCATTGTGCAGAACATGATTGAAAGTATCAACAGCATTCAGTTTAGAAATAAGAATATCTGGGGACTAAGTGATAACAGTCTTCAGATATAGAAAAGCCATCAGGAGGCAAATAATGTTTTCCACATTGACTTTAGGCAAGAGCAAGCATCACAATACTCCTTCAGTGCCAGACCACATTGTCTGTGGAGATAGTGGATGTGCTAAAGAGAGAAGGGTGACCATGTTAAGTGCAGGTTGTGCCTTTGTACTGTTGGACAGTAGCTGTAGGGACCAGCATGATCACACAGCTTTGGGCTTGAAAGTGATTTCTTGAGAGATCATGACGTTTTCTGTGATATCCATATGTACTTCCACCTCACAAGTGTATGTCTGGAATAATGTTACACCTCATCCTCTGTAGTCCCACTTGGAGCATGTATCTACTGATGATTCCTTAACAAAAAATTTTTTTAACACTTTCAGTTAGCTAATTCATTGAATACTGAGTATTCTGTTTGCTTGATATTACAGTGTGTGGCTCAAGTCACATGTTAGAAAATATTTTGAATATAATATCCATACAATTACATCTCAGTTTGACATTTTGCTTCCTCAGATAGTATAGGCAGTTCAAAAAAAAAGATTCTTGTTCTTTAGTACTTCAGTAATTGAAAACCTTTCTTCTTCATGGGAATTTAAGACTGTTCTTTGTATAGACACTGTGCTCTGTACAGTCCTTGGAAAGCTGCATGTGAAAAGCATGGCCCTAATCCACCAGGGATTTTTCAACTGATATTTGACAGGTAAAAAGGGTTTAAAAATGGTGGGAATATCCTGAATACTGAAGGGTTTAAAAATGGTGGGAACATACTCAATACTGAAGTGAGAAAAGCTATAGAATCTTGGGCTTTGTCACAACTGTTATTTAACACAGTGAGGCAAGGCAATGTCATTCAAATATAGGGAAGAATTCTTAACCCACAATTTCTATTGCAATTTCTGCTAAATCACCAGAGAATACACAAACCTGTTCAGGCTCTTCAGAGATTAGGTTTCAATTTTAGTTTCATATGGGAGACAGGAAGGGCTGAGAATACCTGAGAGATAGATAAATAGATGTATAGTTATATATAACACTCTCTGTCTTGTATCTCCCTAGAAATGGAGAGTCATGAACTGTCAGTTTCAGATTCCAGTTATTTTCCAGGTGAAAGTCAGTGTCCTCCTTACTCTGGGATTTTGTCAAGTGCAGAACCTGTAAGTCTTGACTAGGGTCTTTCTGTTCTTTATGAAAAAATAATATGAAGGAAACCACTGAGAAACAAGTGGACTCCAAATAACAACTTTTATTAACCATAACACATTTGGTCATATTGGTTGCTATTCTGACTGACTGCTGATAGCTTCTAAAAATAAATTGTTGGTTTATAAATTAATAAAACTGCATTCTGCTCTTATACAGACTAGCTGGCAGATAGTATGACATGGATCAGCCTCCAGTGAAGGAAACTCATTTCATATCAGATACAATTTGTATTTCCTCTCATTTCAGCACCCGATCTATGGCCTTCATGACAGATTACTGTTTTTTTTCAAGAGCACTTTGTTATAGTACAGTCTATTCTAAGTAAGCCTTTTGAATTGAGGAAGAGTAGAATGATTGATTTGTGTTAAAACACTCAGGACAGACAACAAGGCTCACAGAGCCTGCTTCTTGATCACTTTTAGATATGCTGTATCAGTTAAACTAGATCACATAATCTGTTTTATCTATAAAACAGAAGTAATACTAAATCTCATTGCCAAATTCAATTTGTGGGGATATATTTATTAGAATAATAAAGTTCTGAGATCGCACAGAGTTCACTCCATTATAAATATCTAGACAGAAATTTTGCAGCAGAAGCATGCAAATCTATTCTTGTACAAACAGAATGGCAGAACCATCTTTTTTGTTTGCCATGAAAGCAATAGTCTTTAAAGTCAAGCAGCAAAAATTTTCAAAATTTTTGCTAACTCTGTTTTTTAACTTTGTTCTGTCTAGTTTCAAGTCAGCCAACAAGTTTATCCACCTTTCTGTGGGCTTGATCTCACAAACTTTTAATTGAGATTTTCTAGTGAAAAGGCAGGAGGCATTTTACTCAAACCAGAAATGTTCCTGTGTTAACAGTGATGCTCATTAGGTTCAAATAACAGCCTTGGTGTGCAATCAGAAAGGAGCTGTTCTCAACAAAACCCACAAATCTCTGAAAACATTTTTTAGTTAGTGTGCATGATTCTGGTATTATCTTGATTAAAAAAGACAGACATGGCAAACCACAGAAAAGCTTTTTAAAACATCTACATTGTTTGCTTTATAATTGGACTCAGGATAAGAAAGAGAATTTATACCTGGCTTCATCATCGTCTTACCATGTACTACTTTCTCTGATACCTTCTCACAAAAGGAGTCTCACTCTCCAATTTCTTATTCCTCTTTCAACATGTTCATGCAAAATGAGCAGGTTTCAATCTATGTCCCAGGTAATGCCCTTCTCAAAACTGGTTTACCCACATTTGATGGAAGAGAAAGGTGGATTGACATGAGAAATGCAACCCCAAGTTTGTTCCATTAAATGCCAAGTGGGACAGAAGGAGTTTTTGACAAAAGCGTAACAGGAAAAGGATAGAGATCACCAAGGTCACTTCACATGAATCATTGCACAACCCTTACATGGTAGCTACTTCAAGTATATCCTTAATGTAATAGGAGAAATCAGACATTCGAGACTCTGATAAACAGACCTCACCACATCCTGATTTGTATCCAAACTCCAGAGTTAAGCTCTATTCATTGCTTTTTGCTGTGGTTCCTTTATACCGTTCTTGGAGGAAGAAAAAATGTTGTTCAACTGACCCAATATTTTGCAAGTCAAGCTCCCAAATTACAAGAAGTTGAGCAACATTTTGGCAAAGTTTTGGCATTTTCTTTTCTTCTTTCTTGCTTGTATCTTTGGCCAAAGCAGATCTTCTCCATAATTCCCTTATCTGCACAAACTACTGTTTGCTGAAGGAGTCTTCACCTTCTTTTAACCCTTCCTGAACTTTGCAGCTTGCTTTTTGTTTAATTCTCTCTTTTCTCTCTCACTGCCCACACTAATGTTTTTCTGCTGCATTTCTGGAGCTGTTTTTCCTCCTTTTTTTTTTTTTTAATTTTTTTCCTTAAGACCTGTTGTGGCTCCCAGATCCTTCCAAAGGTGTTAGCATTTATCTTTTTTTAAGTCTTTTTCCTCCTTAGAGTGTCTCCTAAGAGAGATTTTTTGCAAGTAAATTTCTGTGTTAATAAGAAGACAAGGAAAGTGCAAAGACACTCTTAATTAAACCCAGAAACTAGATTCCAGTGTTTAATGTAAATATTCTTCATATCTGTGTAGTTCTGAGAGGGCAAGGTCTGATTTCCATATCCACCATCCTTTGAGAATTACATCAGTAAACAGCAATCTGAATTCCTCAGAAACTCTGTGGGAGAAACTCAGAGACAGGAGTAGGAATATTCTGATCCTGGTCAGGACAAGCAGAAATGCTTTGGGGTGAACTCATGCCACAGAAAATGGAAGTCATTCAGTGACACCAGAGTATAAAAAACAGACCTACACACTGAGACGCCTTTTTCATCATGTTTGGACTATGTGAGTAATGTCCACTGTTGAAAATGCAGATTATGAGTGAAGAGCACACTCACTTTTCCAAAGTAGCTAACGAGTTCTCCTCCATTTTCAGCAAGAAAAGAGCAACATCTGACATGTTTGAAAGTAAGCTGAAGGGCTTGGTAACCAGGTTTGTAGAAATGAAGCAGATATTCTTGCTTTGAGATGTCAAACAAAGTGCTACACTTAAACAAAAATCATTTGTCCATGCAGATATGCATGTTCACACACAGTTTTGAACAAGCCTGTCTTCAGTTAGATATCAAGAGTCTGGGCAACAGTGCTCAGAATTTTGCTGGCATTTTGATGGTTTAGCTTTATGTCAAACACACTTGGCAAAAAGCTAGTATGTAGACCAGGACTGGTGTTTATTACATCAGGCAAACACCTTAATTACTAGTATTGAGTTTGGGAACATCATAGATCTTACAGGTTTTATATATTCTTTATAGGTACTTATACCCAGAAGATACATGTTGAAATATCTGCCCCATTGACTGGAAGCAGCTATTATTTCTTCATTACAGCAGCAATTTTTCGTATAATGTAAAAACTTGATTAATTATTTCTGTAGATAGCTATTTACCTGTGATGGATCACAGATGATACACTATAATTCAGTCTATTCAGTCTTCTTCCAAGAAGTACGTTTTAAAAACTAGACCCTGGCATAAGTGAACAATTCCAAGTGTTCTTATGTTACTTCACTGTCAAATTCCAAGAATTTGGCTGTATGTCTTTTAAATATTCTTTCATTAGAAAATATTAATTTTAATGTTTTCATTATTTATGGAATTTTCCATGGACGCAATCCAAATAAGCACTTGGAATGATCAGAAAAAGCATTAAAATTAAAATCATGTGCTTTGACTTACTAGGACAGTAAGTTTCAGCAATTTAAAAATAAAAATAATTTGTGGAAACATTGCTTTTTCATATCCATTTGAATCAGAAGGGATTTTTTTTTAGTTCCAAGATTTTGCTATTTTTCGTCAAACAGTACTCTATTAGCACCATGCAAATATTCATCTAGTAGTACACATCAGCTTGTAGTACACATCAGCTTGGATGATATGGTTTAAAGGGAGTTCCATGGATGTTTTACCTTTTATCTTCTTGAAACCAAATGAATCCTATTCAAGGCCTTCAAAAATGTCACTAGGATTTTACACCAAATATTAATTCTTGACAGTTTATGCTGCACACGAATACGTCATGACTATAAACATGAAGAAACACAGAATACAACATTAATAAAAAAGACAAGCACTGGTGCTGAAGAAAGTTGTTAACAGTACTTCTGGGTGTTATACTGCTAAGACGGAGTTGGGCTAAAAGGGAACCAAGTAACCCGGTGATCTGGATTTTAGGAGCTCTTATTTGCTTATTATTTATATATTTATTTATATGTATGGATTACATGATAGCTTCTGAGGGAGCACTGCTTTCCGATGCTCAAGGGCTTTCCAATGCGTAGAAATTGCATTCAGTCTGCTCATAAGCCATTAAGTGGTGGCCCCAGTGAATACCCTATGTCTATATAGATCTGCATGCACACATACGTATCTTCTGCACGTACGGAGTCATAGAACCTGAGATCCTAGGCAACAGGGCCAAAGAGCTACAAAAGAGCCCAAGGACCCATTAAATGTCCTGATTTATGTCTAGAGTAGTGCTCATCCAACAGATTTTCCACAGAAAGACTTTCTTACAAAAGACCGTCAATACTTTTCTGCAACTCCCCAGAGCTTGCTATATTTGCTGAAAGACAATGACTGTGCTATTTGTCTTTGGGATCTACTCATCACTTGTCATTAATATTTGCATTTGGTACTTCAACTTACCTTCTAGCAAATTAACTGAAAATCACAAACCACAATTGCAAGGCATTCTTATCCCTTGGTGAAGGGTCAAGAGAGATAGAATGTCTGAGAAGCGCCACTGAGGTTCACCCTCATCATCCTGCCAGGTTATATTTACCATGTCTTTATACACTGCCACTCAATTGAAAACACAACTATCCTTTTAACATAACCTTACTTCTGACATGATGCCATAAATTCTGCTTTCTAGAGCTCATAGTGTCTTATTTAATAAAAGCAGTCTTTATTGTTGGTACTTGCTGTTCAAATGTGTGCTGAGAAAAAAGGGAACAGTCTCACAATGAGAGATAAATTAATAGAAAAAGAAAGGTTGAGTTTGCTCACTGTTTTCTAGCTCGATGGGTTCTCTTTTTATTTCTGCTCTCTGAATCTCACTTCTGCTAGCTCTGTTCTTTGCCAAAAATTGGGAATAAGATACCCAGAGGAATTACCCAACCTGTGTAATGCATTAACTGATTACAGGTCCATATATATATATGCATATATATATTTACACATACATATTTTTTTAATATGTTTGGGGTTTTTGTTTTGTTTTGTTTTGGTTGTTTGGTTGATTGGGGATTTTTTTTGTTTGTTTGGATATTTTGGGGCTTTGGGGGGATTTTTTAATGCTTTGCTGTTATGGCTCTTTAGAGTTTTCGGGAAAGCTTCAGGTAGAAAATTGTATATCTTTGTTTTTAGAGTGAAAGGCTCTTTTTTTCCTTCTGCCTCTGCACCTTCAGAGGAGTATTTGCACTAGCCAAAAGTATCACCAGAGTGGAATGAATGGTCATTAACAAGTCTACACAGACCAGGCCTGGATTCTCCATATCCTTGTATCGTTAACATGCCTCAACACACACTAGGAGCCAATAAGGTCTAGTCTGCTGACATTTGTACAGGGAAAGGGCAAGAGACCATGGTCACAAACGGCAGCAAGTGAAATTCCAGCCAAATATAAGGAGAAATTTTTTCACAGTAAGAGGGGTTCAGCACTGGAATCAGCTGCCCACAGAAGCTGCAGAAAGTCCAGCCCTTGAGATTTATAAGACAAGGTCATAACCAGACTGATGTGACTGTGAAGTGGGCCCTGCTCTAAACAATGGGTTTTATTAGAATGCTCTAGAGCCCTCCTTTCCTACCTGAATTACAATTTGATCTTATCATTTCAGAAGTAGTCTGAACAGATTACCAGTATGGATTGTAGAGCTAAAGCAAGGACTAAGTGAGAACTGGTGTGCAAAAATAGGGTGAGTATGTTGAAGACATGATAGCTGCTACTGTAGGATGAAAAGAAATATTGCGAAAGAGAATCACTACTAGAAAGAACTTGGGTGGGAGAAGGTGGAGGGAGAGAATGGGAAGGTAAATTGTCTTCCTACCGTTTTGCCTAAATCTCTGTGGCATCATCAGGACCCAGTGTGAAGAAAGCAAGGCGAATACTAGTAGAGATCAATCCCGCTGCAGGAATCGGAATTCCTACCATCACACATATGAAAGTAGTTCTATCTCAAGACCTCTAGACATTTTGTCAAGAAACCACCAGATATGGTTTCTTGACAAAAATTAAGAATGAAAATGCCAACTATCTATCACAGAGAAAATATGGGAAATGTAGCAAGATACTGTCTTCCTATCTAAAGCTCAGGACAAAGACTGCATTAAGTAAAAAGTACGTAAAAATCCCTGAGGATGTATTTCAAGAAATAATTCAAGCGTGTAGGGACAAAATCAAGCACAAGAAATTTAAAGAGCAACAGGAAAACGCATTTTTTGGTAAAAAGTCAGAAGGGAAAGCTAACAACAGTAAACTCAATGAAAGCAAAAGTATGTTATGCCTTCAGTAAGAAGACCGGCAGGGTAAATGTCTGTACATACAACTAAGAAGAGTGACAAAGGTGGGGAAAGCCACCCTGGATCAGGAAAAGAAAAGGCTGTTTATATAGACTGCATGTCTGAATTGGGTTGTGTGGGAGTTAAACGATACCAGAGCACTCAGGAAACAATTTATGGCTGGGTTAGATTCCAGATGATGGAAAAGAGCAAAAAAATAGCCAATTTTGGAGGAAAAAAAAAAAAGAAAAAAAGAAAGACATGGAAGCAGCTATGAGGTGACTGATCAGCCTAACATAAATAATCTGGAAAACACTAAAATAAAAAAATCAATCTATTATAAGCATCCGAAAGATAACACAGAAATAATAACAGCTAGTGCTGATCTCTCAAGAAAAATCAAACAAATCTTATTTGTATGTATGACAAAATAACAGCTTCTGAGAAGAGATATATACCACACTAACCTGGAAAGAAGCTCTGTATGCACCACCTACACTAGTAAAAGGCTTAAATTTGAGATTTGTTGGGCATGTGCTGATGTTAATTGGGAAAGCAAATTTTAATGGATTTACTGCCACACCGTGTAGTTATGTACAAGGTAGGATTTCAAGTCTGTCTGGGATTTAGAACCAGCCAATGTTTCAGTTCTTTTGAGAACCACGATTCAAATTCAACTTGACAAATCGATTTATGCAAGTTACAAAATACTGTTCAATACTATACTAGAAATAATTGGGAAGTGAATAGTAGGCTGCAGGATTTCAGACAAGGAATTGGTTATTAAAACTGACCATAAACCATGAACAAAGTAGAAAAAAAACCAAAATTACTGACATGTCCAAACAGAAGTTTCTTATCTGAGGCAGAGGGAATAATCCTTTCACTTCACAGACTGCGTGCAAGTTCTCAGCCATTTCCCAAGAGAAATGTAGACCAAGTGGAGAGAGTGCAGAGGGGAGCTACAAACAGGTCAGAGGTCTAGAGAACATAACCCATGAGGAAAGAATGGTATTTGTTTATACTTACAGAGAAAAAAGACTATGGGGAGACATGATAACAGCCTTCAAATATGCAAAAGGGGGGAAGGATAATAATACTTACCGCACATAGAACAAAAAATAGTGAGCTTAAATTTCTAGCTAGTACATCTCAGACACAGACACGTTTTGTAACAATGAAGATAGTTAGGAACATGTTACCTCAGGAGTTTGACAAACTTCTCTGCTAACAACTGCAATAAGAGAGTCAGGGTTGTATTATGACTACATCAAAAATGGCTTAGAAATAGCTGATCTTGTCTCAGGACAGAAATATGACCTCTTGAAATCTTCCTCAGCCCTCTTTTTGCACCTTTGTTTTCTCTTATTCCATGAGAATTGTTCAGCTACTGACAAATAACTTCAATAGACACTTTGATCTGTAAAACAGATAATAACAGGAGGGAACAAGGGCAACATGACTATTTCGGTAAAAAATATCTTGTAGGAATGATCCCTCCTCGAGTGATCCCTCAATCACTTGCAATTGTGGTACACCTCATAAGTCTGGGTATAACCAATGTTTACAAACAGCTGTCAGATTTTATATTTTACAGCCTATATGTCATTTATATAGAACACAGTAGACCTCTTAGTTTGTCTAAGGTACAAGAAAAGAGATAATTTGGCCAATTTGTTTTTATACTGGTTGCTTTATTTCTCTGACTGTATTTTTGCACCACTTATCAACAGTAATTATTATATTTAATGTCTGCAAACTTCGTGTCATCTGCTGAAAAGTCAAAATATTTTTGTCACCTCTGAGGAGAAGAAATAAGAGCTCTTAGAAACAGTGTGGTCTTTGATCTGAGAAGACAGTAAAACCCTAGCACCTTCCTGTTACAGCAGAAAGTTATCCTGTAAACACTGTTGTTATGTTGTAAAAGGGTAATATCAAACTAAATACCTTCAGATTTATAGCTAAAAGAGTGGGTAGCAAACTGTAACTTTAATGAGCCCACTCTCAGTGGGGGGCTTCTCTACCATGGAAAAATATCCTGCATGTCTGTGTCAAACTATTAAAACTGTAATTTAAAATCAAATATCTTACTGCTTTCAGGTTATCTTTAAGCACAGTATCATGGCTTTTCCTGAGTCCACTTGTGTGCATACAGATAAGCACGTCATTCAAACACGTAGAGAATCATAGCCAATGTAAGGAAACATGATTGTTAGATGCAGCATAGAGATTATCATAATTTAGATGGATGTAATTGATAATAAGTACTTGTTAACACGAAACCTACTCTTAGCTCTGCAAGTATTTTCTGGGTCAGTAATTCATTGCTACCAACTGTGGTCTGTGGTTTTTGCTTTTTTTTTTTTTTTGTCAATTGTACAGAGCCCTCATTTTGGAGGCAAGGGAAATGAGGGACATCCTGTTTCTCTCTGTCAGTTTTGAAAGGCAATTTAGCTGAGTTTATGAGATCAGGAAACACCCAGATGATATAGAAAGAAAAGCCTGCTCTTTGAACAGTGGGGCTGTGCAGTTTTACTCTGTTGTGGTGAACTTATCACTGACAACAGTATATTGGTGCCTTCAAACCTCTCCCCCAACCAGGAATTTAATTAGAAACTTTGAATTGCTTATAGTTTAAACAGCAGCTGATTAGAGACCTGTGGAAGGGTGTGCTGGAGCTCTGTCCTGGCTTTTCTCCACAAAAGAAGGCACGTACAGACAGAATAAAACGTAGCTGTTAGGAGAATGAACAAAGACAAACAGGTCAAAGTACCCCCTTCTTCCTGCAGTCTTGGACACACTTTCTGAATGAAGACCTCAGAGGACAGGTATTTCCCCTAAGGGCTTCAGTCCCCATCCTTTTGAAACCAAAAAGAAATCCTCATGGGTGCCAAAAAGAGAGGCCTATAAATTCTGTGTGTGTGTGTGTGTGTGTGTGAGAAAGAGAGATAGAATTGTTTATTCTTTAGATAAATGTGATTACTATGGGAAAAATCATTTAAGCACAAGGAATAGAGGCATGAGGGAATTGAGTGTACTATCAGCAAGTTTGCTGATGACACTAAGCTGGGAGGGGTGGCCGACACGCCAGAAGGCTGTGCTGCCATCCAGAGGGACCTGGACAGGCTGGAGAGCTGGGCGAGGAATAACTTGATGAAATATAACAAGGGAAAGTGTAGAGTCCTGCATCTGGGCAGGAGCAACCCCAGGTTCCAGTATAGGCTGGGGAATGACCTGTTAGAGAGCAGTGTAGGGGAGAGGGACCTGGCGGTCCTAGTGGACGACAGGGTGACCATGAGCCGACACTGTGCCCTTGTGGCCAAGAAGGCCAATGGCATCCTGGGGTGTATTAGAAGGGGGGTGGTTAGTAGGTCGAGAGAGGTCCTCCTTCCCCTCTACTCTGCCCTGGTGAGACCTCATCTGGAATATTGTGTCCAGTTCTGGGCCCCTCAGTTTAAGAAGGACAGGGACCTGCTGGAGAGAGTCCAGCGCAGGGCAACTAAGATGATTAAGGGAGTGGAGCATCTCCCTTATGAGGAAAGACTGAGGGAGCTGGGTCTCTATAGTTTGGAGAAGAGGAGATTAAGGGGTGACCTTATTAGTGTATATAAATATCTAAAGGGGGAGTGTCACGAGGATGGAGCCAGGCTCTTCTCAGTGGCAAACAATGAAAGGACAAGGGGTAATGGGTACAAATTGGAGCACAAGAGGTTCCACTTAAACCTGAGAAGAAACTTCTTCTCAGTGAGTGTGACGGAACACTGGAACAGGCTGCCCAGGGAGGTTGTGGAATCTCCTTCTTTGGAGACATTCAAAACCCGCCTGGACACGTTCCTGTGTAACCTTATCTAGGTGTTCCTGCTCCGGCAGGGGATTGGACTAGATGATCTTTTGAGGTCCCTTCCAATCTCTAACATACTGTGATACTGTAATAACCAGATGGCTCTGGCCCACGCTTCTGAGGAAGGCCCCCAGAAGTTTTCAGAAATGAACATGTTTTTCCAAGTTTTTCTTAAAAGAAAATAAAGTAAAAGATATTTACCTATTTTTTTGACCGCTCTCAGTCAAACAGGTCTTATGAAGACCTGTTCTTAGATGAGCAGACAGGTAGAAGTTTGCTGGGAATGTGAAAGGGAAGAAGAATCCATTTTCTTACTTAGAGGGGTTTTTAGTCTAGGTTTCACTGAGCCCTAAGCATTTATCACCTCCAGCCCTCTCCCTGTGTTGCTCTACTTGGAACATAGTCTATTGCTACTCCAGGAGGAGAGTTCAACTTTTCTACTAGCTTAGGTCTGGAGATCCTACTCCAAACCCCAACACATTAGCCAAGCTCACAGTTGTTTCATATGAAGAAATTTCCATGCATAATGTCAAGATGCAAGAAGCTTACTACTCATAAGCAACGTGCTGCAAATAACAGCCATCAGCCCTCCATAGAAACTGCTCTGGTTGCTATAGTCATCACGTTCAAGGGGGACCCTGCTAACTTGAACATCTCTGCAACACAGCTGCTCAAACGGAAGTAGAGAGCTTCATTTTTTATCCCCTTCGTTTCTAAGTCTGTCACTCGTGCTTGAAGAGGGTACCCAGCCCTTCTAACATGCAAACACTTGAAAATGAGACATTGTTAACCTTTAAAGTAAAACCTTGTTAAACACTTCAACAACCGTTCTGAAAAATGTGACTGTTTAGTTTTGGAGTTCTAATACTTTGCAGGTGGCTGTTTGCAGGTGCACGTTATATCAAAAGCAAAACAGAAGCAGGCAAACAATGTTTCCCAAATCATCCTCATATACAGAAATGATTTCAACTTCCAAAGTTTCTCACTTCTGAGTATCTTAGAGCATTTTATAAACAAGCATTAGTATAACCTCAACACAGCTCCTGTGTCAGTTATGTATCCTCCTTATATTGGACTGGGTAAGTACATGGCTAGAAGACATAAGTGCTCTTCAACACTGACCAAATGTATGCATCAGAGATGGAATCTCCTTATTAAGAGGCTTCTAAGACATCTGGTTTGTTTTCTTGTCCCCAGAGCATTTAATCCTCAAGTATAGTATAGATTCTAATTTCAGCCTGGCCTGATTTTTCACAACTCCATCCATAACACTTCCTTTATATCACCTAGTACTACCCTAAAACAAACCCTCTTTTTTTTTTGTTGTTGTTTTTTCACAGGCTTCTGCTAAAATACTTTGTTGTAGAAGTCAGTCCCAATTTTCTGTTATCAGGAGCTAAACTCCTCATGCTTTGTCACTGAGCTGTCCTTGAAGAAAATGGTTCTGTGGCCACCTAACTGGGCTATTTCTGCATTACCATATCAATCAGAACATCATGGGTAAATAAATGAAAGAACAAACAGTGAAAATAAAAAGCTGGTTTAGTACAAAAGGGTGTGTGTGTGTAGTTTTCTATTTAAGTAATGATTTATTAAATAAAAACTTTATCAATGAGAGCCTTGAACTTTAGCCTATTGCTGATGCGTTTCCGCATCTGTGTAATAGTAATAAGGCAGTATGCAGTTATCTTTGCATGGTGTCTTGCTTGATAACCAGACACCTGTCACAAATTGCTGATCTGCATACCTGAAATGAATCACACTGTACTAGTTACTGTCTTTGTCAACACAGCAAATCAAATTTATCCAGAAATTACCCAGTGTTTGTAGGAAAAATATTTTAAATCAGCTTCTCAGCAGATGTTAAAGATCAGTTCTAAAAACTGAAGGTGTACCTAAGTGTTGTGTTACGTGTGGAAGATGCAGTTTGAGGTGCAATACTATGAGTTTAAATCATGTGAAACCCAGAAATATTAAAATTGGGCAGTCGTGTAAATTTCTTTAGTTAGTTCAATGGAAACTACACATTACTGAGTGCTGTTATTTAATTCTCTGGAAGACAGTGGCAGTTTGAAATATAGTTAATGAAAGAATATTACTGTGATCTGAATAGGCTACCAATATGTCATCAAATACTTCTGCTGTTACACAGTCAGTATTTCCCTGTATTTTCAGATCTTCCCTGGGTCTGTAAAAGAGCTTTTTCTGAACTAGGCTTCTAAGAGCTGGGTAAGGCAATTGTCCTGGCTGGGTTGCAGATACATTCCATCTATACTCAGCTACAATGACACAACAGCCATAAAGACTTGAAACAAAAGCTAATGCTGCTTTTACCTTTCTTTCTAAACAGCAAGGATGTTAATAAAATAGTCAGGCTGCAAAAACGACACCCAGAAAATAAATTCTGCTGTAAAAAACATCATGGCAGGATTTTTAACATGAAATAATGGTTTTCTGTCATCTCAGCTATCATTTTGGACACTTCAGTCTAAAGTACACTGGAAGAAATTCTTGGCAATAACTGCTATGAATAAAACAACACATTAGCATGACAGCAGAACTTCAGTTCTGCTGATCTTACAATGACAAAGTGAAAGGCAAAATAAAAATCAAAAAGAGTTTCCATTTGAAACGCATATCTCCCAGCCACAGAAATAAAATCATTTGGAACTGCAACGATAAGAGCTTCCTGTTGTAGGAATAGTAAACATAATTTTTTGCTTCATTTAAGAACATTTTGTGCTAAAGTAGTAAAAGTTGTTGTGTCGATGTTAATAAGTCTCCCTTTTCCAGTCCCATAGCGAATGGCAGAAACATTCTGTTTCCTGATTTCTACCACGGGGGGCACAGAGGCTACCCGGCTAAGAGAGATTTTTCCCACAAACAGCCTTCATCCTAAAAACATTTTAATGGCTTATGGTAACTCGGACTGTTTTGATGATTAACACATTGTTTTTAGACTAATTGCCTTCTGCTTGGTTTTCTGGCTTGTCACTTCACAGTACTTTTTTTTTCTTGTGATGTAACTAAATATATGCCTGACTGGTGAAGAAGTTGACTGTCAGGATGATGCCACATTATGTTGAAATTATCATACTGAAGATCATATCTTGCACCCAACCACCCTACCTGCTCTTTTTTTCATCCATGAATCACTCTTTGTTTCCAAAACTTTGGTTCCCCTTTATTTGTTTAAGAACTTGCCCAATAACAAGTTGCTTATTCAAGTCTTCAGTAAACAAGCACCAGCATTAATACCAAATGTGATGTAAGGAAGTTTCACCTTTTTAAGGAAGTTTTAATGCAGTTTCACCTAAGAACAATAGAAACTGAAGGAGCAAGAAAAATTCCTACCATTTGTTCCCTCTTCATGGTTTACCTTGTTCTCCTTTTTTTTTCTTTTTCATTCTTCGAACTTTTCCAATGTCAAATTAATGTGGCTTCTAAATACTTTCCCCCCCCTGCATTTTAAGAAGTTTATTTATGTTATATATTAAAAAACATAACCTAGGAATCTTTACTTCATGTAATAACTGGTGCACTTGAAACCAGATCTCATAAGTAAACCTTCAGGATTTTTGGGGACATGATTATTTAACCCATATTAAAAATGTCACAAGGGTAAACAAAATATAAATCAGCTAATTTCTGAAATATCAAAAGGTTTTTATCAGGGCCTGGATGAACAATAATTAATTTCAATATTTTTCAATGTATAGTTTTTTTTTCTAATGAGAATAAGTAATGATTTCTACCCAGATATGCTCAACTTTGCTGCTTTTTTATAAATCGTACAATGGAGAGCAAAATCAGCTCGCCTAAGCTCTAGGTCTTGTTGGTGTAGGATGCCAAGACAGGATATGCTTTCCTGAGAGCATATGATATCTGCTGAGGAGGCAGTCATTGACCAGCACAGTTCGTAGTCTAAGGATACCACCGTCAGGTATACTTAGCATGATGTAAGAAGGGGTATTGGAGTAAGGGGGTTGTAAAAAACATCATGGTTTTGTGATCATCTAGACAAAATATTCTGGTCAAAAAAGGGGGAAGTTACTGAAATGACCACAGTTCTCCCCTAGGCTGTTTTCAGAGTGGCTCCCATTTGCTGACTCTGGCAGACTGGTTGTTTCTGGCAGAGTTTCTGTCAGGGTGCCAGGCTGAGCACGTGTTTGGTCTTTGCACCCACTGAGTAAGAGTGATGGGATCTCCTGGACATTTATGGACTCAGGAATATCTTACGGCTATTGGGAATGCTCCCCAGAATTACAGATGATCTCAAAGTAAACACCATTTGCAATCAGAAAATCTCAGCTAATTTAAGTCGCATCCTTATTTGCCTGCTTGAATGGCAATGAAAGTTTCATATTTTTATCTTAAAATAACCTCTGCCTCATTTTTCTGAACACTTTTCAATTCACCTAATCTCCTCTAGCTACCAGACTATATAGCATAATGGTTATATTTCAGCCAGCCACCTAGATACTCTATGCTTTTTTGAACTTGCCTTACTTTTCCTTATCTATTTCAAAAGATTAACATCTGTGAACAGGAATCTTGCCACCACCAGTCAATCCATTTATTTGTGCCACTTGGGAATAATTTAGGGTATAATTCTGAATTTGCCAAGGTCCATTATGGCTGACAAATTATCTTGTATTAGACTTACTCTAGTAGGACTGTAATCAAATACATTTTCTGATAAGCAAATACTATATTGAGGTGACTCCACGAAAAGATTTAATCTATTTATTAAATAGTTCCTCAACAGTGATATGATTTGAAATAAATGATGTGTTATTTTTCCTTGCCCACTCAAATAAGAACATTCGTCAAAAGCTTAGTGCAGGCAGCCTGGTATAATGGATAAGAATTTCATACCTGTAACTTCAAGTAGATACAAATACTTTCAGAATGAACCACTGTGATTCTGACATAATATATGTTTTTGCATCACCAGTGTACATTTCTGAAAGTCATGCCTTGCAGTGCCTGAGTCCTAATGGATTTCCCTTTTGCCCCTCCGAGGGAGAATCCACCCCCTGCTGCCATGGTGGGATTTATGCAAAGCTTGGAAAGAATCTGAAAATGGCCTTGATGATGGCCATTATAGGGGTCAGTGAGCTTCTTGGGATGTGTTCATATAGTACGTGTGCTGTCCAGGGTCTGCACAGAGAGACACTGGGTGTCTCCAGGGTTTTGGCACCACACTCCAAGTTGTGAATCATTGGATAGATGCTCAGACTATAGACATTTTCCTGAAAAGGGATGTCTTGCTTAATCGCTACATAGAAATAACTTTTTTTCATTCAATTCATATATGACAGAAAAAGTGGTGATTAGGGTAGTTGGTCTAAGGAGGGTCTAAAAAAATTTGGTTTAATTCTTTAATTTGCATTAATGTGCCTCAAGTTGCAGCTACAAACTCTATAAACCCCCTGCTCCTGGTGTTGGGAACTGCTTCTCAGAGGATGCGCTCCAGGCCCAGCAAATGAGGGCTGAGAGCTGAGCTTATATATCTATCCAGCTATGAGATACTGTGACTCTGGCTTCACGCTTGCCACAGAAGCATTTTAACTCAGTGTTTATTATACTAGAGATGTCCAGTCATGCTGCTACAGCCTCTTGAAAATGGGTGAGCCCAGCCTAAATCTTTCAAAGGGAACTGGCAATGCTTAGTCTGTGGGATGAGCTGAAAGCCAAAGTCCTAATGCATATTGTTGCCTCCAATACAGCAGTGTCTCTTCAGCTGGGTCTGAGAGGTGAGCAATATCCTAGATGTGTTTCCTGCTACCTCACTGTAGACAGATGTCTTCACATTGTTGAATTTCTTCTATTATAATCTTAGGCAGTGCCATCACTTTTAGGCACTCTTTGTAGAGCCAAAGGTCCTGTGTGTTGAATTACGTATTCTCTGGAGTCCAGGTTTGTAAAATATATGCCCTGTGGCACCTACTGTTGCATTAGGACATGATACCACCATGCCTTGCCATGTGGTGTCTAAAGTCTGAGACAACTCTGTTTGGATTCAAGACCAGCTGTGTCTCTGTGGCACTATGTCGAGGAAATTTAACTTTCTTTAGAAACAAGGGGTACTAACAAGGGAACAGCAGTGCCCTGGCTTACGGCATGCAGCAAGTATCTTTGCTGACTTGGTGGTATGCTGTATAAATCAACCTTGAAACTTTAACAAAGTAGCGTGAGGACTAAAGGCACAAAGCATGTTCAAAGGACAGCTCTCTAGTGTTGCACCACAGGCTTTTTATATAAGGACTTTTATTTACTGTAGGTAAAACTCTTTGCCACAGTTTTACTATACATGATAGTGCTTGCTTGTTTCTACTGTAATGCTTTCCCAGAGATTGCTGAAAGACACACTGTGCCAGCCACATTCAGCAAAAGGTCTGCCTTCTAAGCATTCATGCTGGTATTTAGAAACAAAGGAGCTTCTACTTGCTTGGAATTTATCTATCTGGCCAATATGCATTTGAGAGAAGACAGACAGGAAAAAAAAATCATCTGGACTTTATGTTGTGCTGGTCACATACAAAGGAAGGAGTGACCTGGAAACCTGGTGTTGTACTTACAGGCTATGTTTCTGCTGATGTTGAGCAGAGCTTTCCCTGTATTGGGACTGCAAGACAATTGGAGGTGGCAGGGTTTCCTTTCCATGCCATTGGGGGAAAGATGATATATGCTCCTGGGGAGCCTGCACAGCCATGTTCCAGAAGGTAATGGACAGCTTACAATTGTCAGCACTCCTCGTTGCCTCAGAGACAAATCAAGGCTAAGACATGGTGCAGCAGTGAAGGAGAAAGGCTGGAAGCCTTGGTTATTCAGTGCTCTAGTTCCCTCTTTTTGCAGGTAAAACTAAATATATACGGGGCAGCATTTGTGTTCAATGACAATTGTGGTTTAAGTCATATATAATAGGTTCTTATATTCCAAGTCTAGGGATAGAGCCTACATGTATGAGCAAGATTTCTATGAAACACTCCCTCAGTATACTTAATTCCAAGTATTCAGAAAATAACTTGATTTAAAAAGCAATGGTACATTTAAGGACAGTCCTCTTGTGAACTTTTATTTTGAACCTTTGGAGTGCACATAGTTTCAGCTCTCAGTCTTGTAGCAGCAAGTGCTGGAAACATTTAAGCAAACAAACCTAGATGCTTTCATTGTCACCTGACTAGAGATGTGTATTAAGAAAAATCTCTACTGAAATATATCTTAAGCTCATAGCTCTCCATTAATCAAAGCTGACTACCCTGTCATAGTGTCTATATATATATTAAACCTCCCTGCCAAACTTGCACTCTAAACATTTTTTGCAAAATGCAGTGTACTATAAGCATGGCCCTAGCAGTGCTGTTTCTTTTTACCAGTTGTTTTAGAGGAGAACACTTTTATTTAAATTTGAAAATAAATTAACTGGTTCTCCTGTTCCATGAGGACTACCTTGTATGCTAGGATCCACTGGAGGGCAAAAGAGAGAAGTTTTACAATAGCTAAAAAGATCTGAACAACTCCGCAAAAAAAGAGTAAAGAAGTCTACATCCAAAAAGCTAAGTATAACTTCTATTTGTCTTATCTGTCTCAGAACATATAAATCTCTTTTAACTTTAAAGGTTAGGGAGAAGAGAAAGTTTCAAACTTAATTTTCCACAGTTTGATGTATGAACTTCAGTACAAGAACAGCCCCCAAGAAGTCACTTACCACATCTGACACCTACTGTCTTTCTCTGATTCATTTGCAGTGCTAACAGTGAAAACTGTTATCTACTCTTCTTAAATGAATGGAAAGAAATGGATGTAACATAACAATTATTATGCAAGACATCCTTTCACTCACTAATGAAATCTGAATGGAAAAACAAGCATTAGCATGTATTGAACTGCTTGCCAAGTTATCAACCCGGTTGGACAAATACCTTCCAGCCTCAGAATATTAATAGAATTTTCCTGCAAGGTTTTATACCCAAAGACTCTGGATAAATCGCTGTCATAAGGCCTTTCAGAAACAACATGGACTGCACAGCAAAACCAGGTATTGAGTTTTTAACACGTTTCCAGCTTCCAGGAGGGAAGCTGGACGTTAACTGCTCTGTGTCAACAAAACCACTGGATAGGCATTTTCAGATACAACCTGACCCTGAGTCTGACATGATCTTGGCTCACCAGAGGCAGTTAGCATCAGAGAATTGTCTGTGCAATTGACCTTTGTGATTGCTTCCTGTAATAATTATACAGAAATAGCATTCAGACATACACTTGCCAGCTTAATATTTTTAAAACTTAAGGCCTCGCCCTATCTTCTGAATTTGCTTCTCCTCCTACTGAAATAATCTCATTGTCCATGGAGTACATTCATAAGAGCACAAGCATCCAGCACAGCACATACCAATAACCCAAAGGCTATGCAGAAGTAGGCAACAGACAGCTTGGTTTGCAGTACATTTCAGTCACTTCTGCAAACATCATAATATGTCCTTATGTTTAAGGCTAGAGGGGGAACACTGCAGGAGGTAGCACTTAACCCCCCTCCAGGGACTATCTTAAATGAGGAAACTCCAGGACAGAGTCCATTCACTTCACACTTCCAGAGGTATGTAAGTCCTCAGATCTCTCTGTTAGGACCTTAGAGAGTTTTTTTTTTTTGTGTATAAACAGAGTCTCACCACTTTTTGGTCATCTAAAATGCTTCACAGTTGTCTTTGGTGCTATTCTACATACACTCATGTAAACCCAATCTGACAAAAGAAAACAGTCTGTTGCTCACTGTAGACTATCAAGTTATTTGAGAATGTTTCATTTCTACATCAAAGCTGTCCAGCCATGGGCACATTTCTACTATAGGTAACTTCACAAAGTCTCAGAAATCCTTCAATAATGAGTCAGATATGTGGCTCACATCACTACTGCCTCCAAGGCCCTCATCTGAATCAACACCAGTTTCTCTAAACCAGCTTGGCTCAGCACCAAATGCTAAGTGTCCTGATTACTGGGAGATCTCAGCATTTCCTCACGGGTCTGTATTTCCATCCACAAAGAGCTGAGAGATTCAAAAGCTTGTGTTTAAAGAAGGATACAAAACCAAGTATCCTTCCAGGTTCAATATAATTACCAGTGCAAAAATGTCACTGTATCTAAGTGGAAAAGATAGCAATATCTGCTATTAGTTCATAAAACATTCAGATTTGGTGGCTACTGACTTGCTCATCTTGATCTCTATCTCTCCAGTTTCTTCGTAGCTTAGCTATTTGAGAAATGACTTTGCCTTTTTTAGTCACGACAGTAAATATGGTTAGTCCACTTTTCTCAGGGTAGAGCTTGTGCAGTGAGCTACGTGCAGCTGGGAAGCAAAGAACTGACAGCAGCGTTCCCTTAACCTGGGATTCATTGGAGCCAATATTTGACAGACCCAGAATTTACTGGTTCTCTGATTGCAGTGCAAGGCTTGACGCAGGCTTCTGTCCAGGGCTGAGTAGGTCTTGGTTCTCTCAAAATTATTTTTAAACTCGCTGCATGTTTTCAGTGTGTGTTCTTGAGGGTCCAAAGAAAAAAGCTAAATGCTCTGCCTTTCCAGAGGCTTTTTACTGCTTACTCTTTCCTCAATTGATTGTAGCCTTCCACAGAAGGAACTGCCTTTATCTCATGACTTAAAAAAAGAGTCTTCCTTAATATATTGTGGGAAGAAACATTGAAAATAAATCAGCAAATCAATAAGGCTAAAATATCTCAGTATCATTCAGAACACAGCAAAATAAAAAGCCCTGGAAGATGAATAAAAATCTACTTCTGAAATAGAAATTGAAGGACATCCCAGATCTTAGCACAGGTATGTTCATGTGATTTTGTAAATTAAAAGGAATAGTTCCTTTCTAAATTCTCTGAAACACAAACTCAGACTGGCACCCGTGAAAATCCCTTTGGGATTTAAAAGTGCTTGGAGGTTGTCCTTCTTAAAATTATTTCATTTTATGGTTTGTTTGTGTAGTTGGATTTTTGTAACATGCCAAGAAATTTCTTCAGAGACTTTTCTCTAAAGAGAGACCTGCCACTTGTAATCAAAGCAACATAACCTTTACTTAGCAGCTTGGTGTTACATCTCCCCTTCTTCTCTATGACTGGGGATAGCACAGCTCAGCAAAGCTTAAATCTAGAGTAGCAGTAAGTTGTTGATAAGAAAGCTAATCTGATCACAGTGTCCAAGAGTTCCAGTCTTGATTTTTGGATCTTTCATAGCCATACCTGTCAGGGAAGTTATTTATGGAGAGGTTTTTCAAAGCAGACTGGAAAAATAAATATTCAAGTTTCATCAGCTATCACTAACATTTGGAAATATAACCACTTTTTGCACCTCTGAAAATCTGATTCTACCTCTACTTTCTTTTTTTAAAGATAGAGATGGTAAGTAATTCTAATTTTTACCTCTTTTAATTTAACTTTTAAGATAAAAAGTAAAATGGCTGCTCTTCATCTTCAACACTGAAATGTATAATGCATTACTTTTCCCTTGTAACACCTATGGCATCTCGATGCTACTGCAAAATACATTAAAATTTCTACTGGTGTCCTAGATTTGGTGATTTCTCTGAAGGTATAATACATGGCACCAAGTTCCCAAGAAGCATGTGAGAATAAGGGGAGACCACAAGCCAAAATGAACTTTTCGCTATACGATTTTCACTTGCAATTCAAACTGCTTGGGAGACAAAGTCTATGGTGACAACACTATTGGCAGCTCATCCTTACTCTTAGCTAGAAGTAAAAAGGTAATCTGGAAAAAAGAAGGTGGCTGAACGTGGCCTGTGTGTTGGTCATTTAAACTGTGGGCCCACACCTCATAAAATCTCCTTTTCACAATTTAAAAATTATTTGCTATTTTATATTAGTTCATTTTAAGTAGAAAACTGTTAATAACATTTTCAGTTTAATATGTTCACCTTTTTTTCTGCAAACTTATGAACTCATGCTTGATTTGAGGAGGCTGAACAAGAAGGATAGGCTTATAAACACAGCTTTAATAGGCAACAAAACAAATGCATGTCCTGTAAAACAATTTATTTGTTTAAAGAGATGACTGATCTACTGATAGGATTCATCATGCTGCTCAGCAGCCCTGCTCATTAACCGAACCTTTATTCCCATGCAGTCCCACTGACATCTGCGTACGGAGTAAGATGATTATTGGTGTGAGTGAAGAACAGAACCTGATGCTTCCTAATGAAGATACATAAGAAGGAGACACAAAGAACCTGTCCTTCCTGACACACCAATTTTCAGTGTCTGACATTCTGCGCCATTGGGCACAAATCTATTGGTAACTCAGAAATGATGTGTTGGGCCAGCCCTGAGGACTGATACTCATTGGATGGTACTTCTTTGCCTAAGAGATCCTCATTCTGGGAATTCAGTTTGTTGGTCAGATGTTATACAACAGATGTTATACAAAAAACATCCTAAGCCCTCACAGTCAGATACACAGCTTAATTCTCTGTTAGTACTTGTCTGTATATTTCTAACCTTTCCTGTTGCCTTTCTCCCTTTGTTTTTTCCATGTGTCAGTTTTATATAGTCTACCATGGGAGTATTGAGGCTGCTGTACCAATTAGAAATTCTGCGTCTCAATTGAATTAAGCACTTCCTAGTAGAGATTTCCTCATTATTTCATTTAGAAATGTTTATTATGTTGGCAACCTTTACCACTCAAGTGTTCATAAAGTTATACAACTATTCAAGCAAGATTCCCTGTTTATCTCAGATATAAACATCATGTTTCACTGCTTTTTAGATAAACACTGCTAATTCAAACCAAGTTTTTGTTGGATCCATGTATCAAAGCATCATTTACAACAATAAACGACTACAACACTATTTTTATTCATGAGCATTAGTCAGCACAACCCAGCTTTATCATAATCACCTAGACTTTTTGTCGTTTTCCTTTACTCCCCCCCCAATGCAGGCAAGAGTCCCAGTCCCTTGCAAACCTTCCTTCCTGGGAAGGAAAGAACATTTCTATGTCTACAGCTGTGCCTCTCCATTTTCACCCCTGTCCTGGCCTGCTCCCCAGCTCTACAGTTGAAAGAATTGCTGACTCTTGTCTATGATAGAAAGGCACTTTTCAACGGTTTGGGTAACAGGGAAATTTTTGGCTTTGCTTCTCAAATAGTATGCTACAGCAAGCATGTCAAAGGAAACACCCAAGTATTTAGGTTTACTTTGACTCATCTCTTGGCTGGTCAGCTAAAAACAAACACTAAAAAAGATAGTCTTTTGTGCCACTCCCCATCCGCAATCTTGATAACATGGGGGGTTGGTTCTGGTCTGTTTTCCATACACAGACAACCTCAGGGATTTCAAGGGAGTCAGTTCTGATGTATTTTCATGTAAAGTAGATCAGATCAATGCATACATACAGTAACACTGGACACAGTTTTGATCCTTTAAAATTTTTAGGTCATTCAGAAAGCTACAAAGCCAAATATTGCTCATTGAGAAATTGAAAATGCGGGTAAGGTTGCTGATGGGGAAACTCCAAGGACAGAAAGTGTACCATAGGTTTTACTCTAAAATGCTGCATCTGTGTTGCTTAAGGCAGTTTCCACTGGTTTGTTTTAACTGTGACTCTAATAGGAAAAACTAACCTCCCAGGATAAAAATAAAAGCAGGAAGTACTGGTCTAATTCCTTGGACAAAAATACGTGGTTTCAAGGTATGAGAATAACTATAACATCTAAAATTACTGTCAAATTCAATGTTTACATTCTTTTAATTACAATCAGAAGCACTACTAAAATAAGTTAAACAACGGTGTTTTTCTGAGATTTTTGAAATCCAGTTTTCAGAGCAAAGTGATCATATGATCATTAGAATTCCCTAAAATGAGATAAACCAAATTAACAGTTTACTGTTAAAAAAAGCTAAGCCCTAAATTTTCAAAACTGTGCCTGTGAATTGCAGCTGTGCTTAGAGCTGATTGCTCTTTTTGGCTGTAAGGGATATGCTCTCAAGAAGGAAATGAAAGAAAAATGATAGTTTGTCAGTGCTGTGGGTAGGGAACCTGCCTGCATTTTCAATCTGTGAGGCATACAGGCTAACATGGTCCCATACTGCACATACACTGTGCAGAATAGCATCTCAATACCTTCTCTTAGTAAATTTACACTCTTGATAAGAAAAAGAAAAAACCAACCTCAAAAAAAACCAAAACAAAAAACAAAACAAAACCAACCCCCACAAAAACAAAACTAAACAAAACAAAAACAGAGACAGAATTTAATGTTCATAAAATTTCAATAGAAAGAAAACATTTTGTGTACAAACTGTTTGATAAATTCAGAGCCTTTGGTGTTTGTTTTCAAGCTTGAAAAATTGAAGAGCTATAACATCTTTGTCTTGCACTCCTGACAATTTCTAATAATAAAAATGATTTCTAATATATCTTCAAACCAGAGAAATGGTAGTTTAGGGTAACTTTACAGATACTGTAGTCTCAGGATGAATTTTGAATGCTCTACTTTGCGTTATTCACAATTTTGTTTGCACTCAGACTATAAAGCAATAAACACAAAAACCAAATACAAAATGTAAGCTCAGAGGGCATAAACTGTGTCTGGCAATTATGTGTAATACTTGGGGAAAGGCAGAGGAGGGAAAAGGTTATTTT
This sequence comes from Neopsephotus bourkii, assembly GCF_033783945.1. Classification (NCBI taxonomy): domain Eukaryota; kingdom Metazoa; phylum Chordata; class Aves; order Psittaciformes; family Psittacidae; genus Neopsephotus; species Neopsephotus bourkii. Next base: position 68,946 of record NW_026901620.1, read on the forward strand.
CAGACTTGCTTGTAAATAAATTATGTTTGGTAAAAAAGGCCATGCTGTTAGGTCCATGAATTATCAGTGAACCTGTGCTTTCAGCTTGGAGGACTGATCATTTTTCTAAGAGAAAAATCAGATAAATATTCATAGCGTTGGTTATGAAATTCTTACAGAAAAAAATTAAGCAAGCTGGTGATTGACTGGTGGTTTTCAATAGTGCACTTGCTCCATGGAACAGCTGGGCTAATCCAATAATCAATTGATTAACATATTAGTAGCTGCTAAATGTCTTTTCTCAAAGCACTGGGACTTTCTGTGTATGTACCAAGTCTGGAACGGACATGTACATGAGCTTATTATGTTGGCTTCAGTAATGAGAAGAAAACTTGGGGAAAAAATCCAGTTTGTTTTCATCTGTTCTGAAGATTTAATACATCCCCTTGTGATTTTGGGAATTCACTCATGGGAATTTGCCACCTGCAGTAAATACAAGGTTACATTGAGACATCTGGAAATGCGTTGGTCTATGCTTAGAAAATAAGGCTGTTAATTTATTGATATGTTGTCTGTAGCGGTCATCAAATAGACATGCTTGTGATATGAAAATATTGCCATTGGAGGATAAAACTTAGCAAGGTTAGACTGTATCAGTGAATATAACAAATCAGCTCATGCTTTGCACAATAGTCATTCACTTTATGTTTTCATCATAAAATGAGGGCTTGAGCCTGTTATCTGATGATTGCAGACTTGACAAGTAATTAAAAAAAATAGGAAAGGAAACCATCTACCTGGCTCAATGTTCTACTTATACAGCTGAAATATCTTAAAACCAAGAATAGATTTCCTTACTGTTTCCCCTCCTCCTTTCCCCTTCCCTTTTACAGGAGTTTAAAGAGCAAGGTTATAGGATTTATTTTCCAAATTAAATTTAATTCAAAACCCCCCAAAGTGTAGATTAAAACTTTTTATTTTACCTGGTTACCATTCTTCATTAAATTTCTTCAAACTACTTAGAAACTCACTATTTTTAAAAACAATTCCAAACTAAGTGGACCTTTCCTGGTGATGGTCCCCATTAAAAAGACACCATGCAGTAAAAGTACAATGGATAAACCTTCATTCTTGCAACACTACCACCTTCCCTTATGTACTAGCTTAAAAATTGGTTTGTATATATTTACCTTCCTTTTTCCCTTCTTTTGGATTTTTTTTTCCAAACACTGCACTAGTTAGTTTATGCACCAGTTTCTCTGTTATCTAAAAGATCTAAACATCTGCACTTTGTTTCTTTTTTTTTTTCTTTTTTTAATTGGAAATAATTTATTTACTGAACTAAATGTTTTGCTGCCAAATGCTTATATGATACCTGAATGATTTCATCTTTCCCTGAATACAACATTTATAATTATGCAAAAATACCTGTCATTATCAGTTTGAAAAATTAAATGTATACACTGCTGTTTTACCACTCTAATTGAATCTGTCTCTGGAGTTTTGTAGTTTGCAGTCCTGAAGTATGAAGGCATCACCAGAAAAGACAATATACTTTGGTTAGACCAAGTGAAGCTGTATACATCAACCAGAAGTAAGCAGCTGAATTATTAAGACTTTGAGAAGTGTTGACACAGGTTCAATTCTGGTGGAAGGAAAAAAAAGAAAGGGAGAAGCATAAACAATGGACTTTCTTTTATATAAATTTCATTGTTAGTGTTTGATGTTCGCCTCCATTTACAAAATAACTTTCACCCATGTTTCCTTTTCCTTATCTTGAATTATGAGCTCCTTAATGCATATGAAGACTAAAAACTCATCTCTCAACAGGGGGAGACAGTTCAAGTCACTGGCTAGAAGAAACGTCTGGCACAGGTCCATGTAGCAAAAGACTGTCAGGCACTCAGACACCGAGTATATACTGAGTGTACAAGTTCATTCAGCTTTACAGGGCAGCTTTACAATCCTCACCTGCCCTCTATGCTGAAGTCTCACACTGCAGTAGTCTGAGTTGCACAAGATGTGAATTTGTGAGTGGGTTTGAATAACTGTGGAGAGGCTGTTTTGCCATTTGGAGCAGAAATACATCACCTGCCAGTCCTGAGTTTCTAAACCAATGACTGTTGATATTTGAAAATACAAACTCTTCAGGCTTGAAAAGTGATGCTAAAACTTGGCAGATTTATCATTGACTGTGCATGGGCCACTGGAATGTATATTGTTTCTTATGGATAATGAAAAGGGAAAGTTTTAAACACCTAACAGGTAAAATAGGCATTATAATCAATTCCAAATCTGAGTTTGGTTCACATGGGTTGTACTGGAAACTCCTGTCAACATCTGTCTCACTACAAGCTCCTTCCTAGTATCATTTGTATACTGAAGGATATATAAGTATCAAGTAATTTATTTTTAATGAATCTGAATAGCTTAGCTCCCATTCATTTCTATTGTTAGTGAAGCTCTTTCGCTTTCCTTGCTGTTTTGGTCTGTATTAAGTATTATTTACCAATGGCGTATCTGAATGCATCTGTGTGCTTTCTCTAGGTCACTTCCGAGTTTTCATGTGGTTACGACATTTTTCAGCATATGAGTCACTGCAAGAAGTACAGTGTGTGCACTGGAGTCAAACCAAAAAGGGACAGCTGCAACTGATATGGGAGGAAGATACCAATTCTCATGACACTAAATGAACTAATATGGGGACTGTTCAGTTAATTACATCAAGATAAACAGCAAATAGCCAACATACACAAAGATTAAGGCACCAGGCATGCTCATCAGTCACCGCTTCTCTCACTGAAGGTAGGGTTACCATGGCTCTGCCTGGGATTTCCAACACTCACTGGAAGCTGGGGCCTGTTGGGAGGACTCTCTATATGGAAACATGTTAAGCCCTGGAGCTGCAAAGGCAGTGTTTCCTGGAAGCATCCAACTTACTACACTGGCTGAATTGCCAGACTGATTCAGATATATATGACAGCAGCAGATATTTGGCAGCTAGGGAAAAGTTACTGCTCTGACACACCCGACTGCACTTCAGTAATCAAGTGAAAACTTCAAAGTCTTGCAAGGAAAAAGGTCTTGGGAAATTCAGACATGTCATGACATTACTTAAGAACAGAGTATTCCCATATGAAGGAAGCAATGTTACACAAAAGAGTATACGCAGCACTCTCCCACTTTTCAATACACATGGTTATTCTGCTGCAACAGAAGTAATTTTGCATATATCTATACTGGTCAGTCAGAGCTGATAACAAACACAGAGCCTTGCTTGTCCATGATGATTAGCTGGAAGCCTTTTTTGTTCCAAAACATGGAAAGTTTTCTAATAACAGCTCACTCTAAGGACTGCTTCCAAGACTGCACAGAGACTGTGAGATTGGCTCCCTCTACCAAACTATCCACACTCCTTCAACTCCATCTGGGGAGACATTAAACCATCAAAGCTCCCATGTTCTCTTATGACACAGCCCAGAAGTATGCAATACATGTGGCCACTTTTTTTTGTGCTGTAGCTCCACTGCTCTGGTGGGCCTGCAACACAATTTTCACTTTATCTCAGAGAACCTGATTGGAAACACACATATTAAATAATGCCTTGGGTTGCAAAGCTATCACACAGGGCCTAGAAGAGATCCAGACATTATGCTGCATGGACACAGCTATTAGTTGCAGAAGGGGTTATCCCTAAACTGCATGGATACGTTTCATTTTCCTTAGGCATTTGCCCTTGCAGAGCTGATGTTGACACCCTTTATTTAGAAAGATACTTTGAGCAGAGAATTACACCTTCGTACACTTAGAGTTCATCTACACCAGCAAGTTAATTTAGAAGAAAACACTGATCAGCTTATGCCTGTCTGTCTGAGATCTCTTCCTGACCCAAATATTTGGCCCCTTTTCCATTGTGGGTGTTGCACAAGCTTAGGCTATCCCTCAGAGAGTATGCCAGCATTGTCAATATCATCTGGTACTGGTACCAGCCAGTGTTTTTCCAGGCAGCAAATTAATAGCAATAATAATATCATTGTGGTGCTCATGATCTGACTCTGTGGAGTTTGCCATGTAGCCTGTGAGAGTATTTAACCAGTCAGTACAGGTGTTCTGCTAGGGAGAAGCTGGTAAATCCTGTGTGCTCCAACTTCTTCAAAGACAGATGGTAGTTTCTATTACATCTGCAGGGAGATGTGGGTGTGAAAATTGATTAAGCTAAAAAATTTTCACTGAGTCTTTATCTCTGCCAGTGCCAGGGTGTGTAAGATGCACTTGCCAGAGCAAATTAAAGCTTTAAATCAGTCATTGTCTACACATAAAATATTTGAAAATTTTACAAACGGAAAACCATCTGGAATGTGTTGATTAGTAGTTGCTGTTTTTTTTTTTTTTTTACTTTGAATGGCTAATAACTAATGTAATCCACTCAGTGGAGTGCCACACAAATTTCACCATGAGACTCCATCAAGCTATTTCTGAGCCTGGGATATTTCCTCAAAGCACAATAAGAAATAAATATAATCTTCCATCTTATATTTTAAAAAAGGATGTGGAGGTTCTGAACCCTGAAAAAGCATCTTAAGTCACGTTATAACACAATACAGATAAGACAGGAATATGGCATAGTCACTATTCTGTTATAATTTTTTCAACCATTGAAGCATATTTTAAGGACATTTGGACTGTCGTAATAACAAGCAGTTAGGCAGTTTTAAAATGTGAGACAGAATAACACAAAGACATAGGACAGGAAAGTGGCCATAGGAAAACATGCAGAATATATTTTGTGGTGTTTTGCAAGAAAATTGTGATCATTCAATAAATCAGCTAACCTTTCTATGTAACACTGATAAAAAACTGATTTATCTTTGTACTGGATAGAGAAATACAAAATTATTCTTCATCAATCTACTGTATATCATTAGTATCATCATAACTATGTGAACTTTCAATCTCTTAACAGTTATAAATATTTCTATTGCTATAATTTACTTACAATATTTGATTTTGGGCCATCCAGCTGACAGTCGTATCTCTATGGCCCATAACCTAATCATTTTCAGCATTTCTTCTGCAAATGATGTTTCTGTGTATTTTTCCTTATATTTGGCACAGAACAAATTTATTCCATTGTATTTCAAATAAAATTTGTCCGTCTCTTGCTATAGTTTTACAAATACATATTTCTCAGACTGATGTTATCATTGTGCATCCATCTGCTTTTATGTTTTCTTATTTTACAGTGGATTAGTGCAGGTGGTGCTTCTCTAGATGATAATAATTAATCATTCAGGTTATGGATGATGTGACTGATTTCAGAAATGTCCTGGATATTATTATTATTCACACACAGTATTTTATAAATAAACAAATGCTCATGGATATTTCTTTATATAAAGGGGTATGATGACATTTATTTACCATGTGAAGTTTACATTCTTAATTAGCTTCCTATTTAGAATACCATTCCACACTAAAAAACATTCAGAAACAGAACTAATGCATAGTTTTTTGTTTTTTTTTCCATTCTCTTTCCCTCTTCAGTCATATTAATTGACTAGTTTTCTCAGCCATATTGTTCTCAGCCAATATTATTCTATTGAATCAGAAATGTTCTAGTTCAAAATCACATACCTTTTTGGCAATATTTTCTTAAAAAAAAAAATCATTTATCTGAGATCAATAGATTTAAATAATTCCTGATTTGCAGTGGAAGAGCTGTACCTGCTCTTTACTTTGCTATAAGGGATATATGCTTAGAAAAGAGATGCTTCCTCTCTCTCTGTACATAGAATCATAGAATAGTTAGGGTTGGAAAGGACGTTAAGATCATCAAGTTTCAGCCCCCCTGCCATGGGCAGGGACACCTCGCTCTAAACCATATTACCCAAGGCCTCGTCCAACCTAGCCTTGAACACTGCCAGGGTTCACAACCTCCCTGGACAACCTATTCCAGTGCCTCACTGCCCTAACAAGAAAGAATTTCCTCCTTATGTCCAATCTAAACTTCGCCTGTTTAAGTTTTAACCCATTACCCCTTGTCCTACCAGTACAGTCCCTAATGAAGAGTCCATCACGTATTCTTGTCAGCTGGATAATGAGAGACCTGTCTTAAAAGTTCATGAAACATAAACTAGAGAAACAATTACTGAAAACCTTATTCTCCAGCACCTTGTGCAGTAGGAACTTTGCTAAGACGGAAGTAGTGACAGGGCTTGGCTGAAGAGATGACTCTCACTCTTAACAGGAAAGAGAGACTCAGAAACTCAGGTCTGCTCTCTCCACACATGACAGAAACACTGATTACACGGCTGGATAAATAAAACAAAGAATCTCTACATTTTCTAAAATCCCTAGATTGGTGTTATCTAAATAGCCAGTGCTGAGGGAGGGCTAAAAAATGTTGCATCTTTCTGTCTTCTGGCTGTTTCCTATTTTGCTGAGGAGCAGCTGTGTTTTCCTAATTCCATGTGTGAATCAACAGTCATTTACTTCATACCCCACCCCATTTGAGTTCCTCAGAATTAATCTCTGGTCTTTTAAGGTATTTTTGCTGGACTAACATTGCAACATGCTCTTGAATTTACTTGATGGATACGGGGTTCCCTACCTAGGAAGCTGCTTTGGTCCAAATCTCGTCTCTGCCTGCAGAGGCTTATACCCACTTTTATGAGAGTTCAGCCCTTTTGAAAAGAGAATTCTCAGTTAGTTAACTTTCCTGTCATGACTTGAATTAGGTCTCGTCCTAACAATTAACAGAATCACTAACTGTTAAGTATCTTCTTTAGCAATCTCATCAGTTGTCATGAAGGAAAAGTCACTGTTTGCCTATTACCGTCACCAGGGTTTATCTATATTAGAACAGAAAATACATACGGTTTTGTGGGTTTTGTTTTGTTTTATCATTAAAGTTGTAGTTCTGCCAAAGTATTCTGTTCAAATTAGGAAATATTTCTTCAGTATATTTGCACTGAAGACAGTGTGTTCCAGGTGCTGTTTTCTGTGTCTTGAAATAACAGCCATCAGATAAAACAGCAAAAAAATAAATTAAGAAGCTGCAGAATGTTTCAAAAGATGCATTTTTGCAGAAGAATGCAATGCCATCAACCAATATTTTTATTCTGCATAAAATATACGGTTCTACTCTAAACAAGTTCAAAAGTCATAAATACACTACATAGCTCTATTTTATTAACTTTTAACTACATGATACATATCTATATTTGTAGAAGAAAAGACTAAAATTATTTTTCATCATGCCCATTGTTTCTGAATAATATAGATGGGTGTAAATGACTTTAGATGCAGCAGTGGTGCCAGATGAGTCACACAGAGAACATCTGTGGAGGTGGTGAAACAGAAGCTTCACCCACTTGGCATTTTCCCAGGCTGAGAAGAGTTCCAGCCAGCCTGCACCTACTTGCATGACTGCTACAGGGAATAACACCCCACTGGTGCCACATAGGCATGTTTCTCTTATGGATTCCTAAGGGCCATTGTTTTCAGCATTTGTGGATGACAGCACCTACCAGTGGATCACTAAACATCTAGTGTTGTCCAGATTTAGAACGGTTTGTCAACAAAGAGGATTATTAAAGTAAAAATAAAGACATCCATGAAACATCCCCTCCAACCCTATGAAAAACAGACAACAATCCCCCAGAGGGATTGTTGGGTTATGGAACTGGATTTTGGGACCCATAAAAATGAGGCCAACAGCAACCTGTTCTATCTTCACTACTTTTCTCACGTACGAAAATTCATCCTGTATTGCCCCATCTGTTATCAAAATATTGGGAAAGAGATGGAGGTGTATCCATATGAATTACAGTGCTTTACTCCTATTCTGACATAGCTTGTGGTAGAAAGAGCTTGTCCATAGAGAAGACAGAAATGCTGAAGATGCACCTCTCTCAGAGAGGGCAATGTCTGCTTCAATCACCTTTATGTCAGGAAGTTTTTCTAAAGAGTAGAGTGGCACGCCTTGGAGCCTTCTCTCACGAGTTTTTCATTTTGACTATAACACAGTTTAGGCCTACTTTTGATTCTATTTAGAATAAAATCTGAGATGATCAGAGTGCTGCAGCCTCTCGTATAAAGACACACTGAGAGAGCTGGGTTTGTTCAGCCCAGGAAAGAGAAGGCTCTTGGGAGACCTTAGAGCAGCTTCCAGTACCTAAAGAAAGATGGAGGACTTCTTACAAGGGCATGTAGGGACAGAACAAGGGAGAATGTCTTTAAGCTGAAAGAGCTTAGATTAGACATTAGAAAGAGAATCTGCACTATATGGGTAGTAAAACACTGGGATCAGGCTGCCCAGAGAGGCTGTGGATGACCCATCCCAGGCAGCGTTCACAGTCAGTTTGTATGGGGCTTTGGGCAACCTGGTTTAGTGGAAGGTGTCTCTGCCCATGGCAGGGAGTTGGAATTAGATGACCTTTAAGATCCGTTCCAACCAAACCATTCTGTGATTCTGTGATTCTATGAAAACTCACAGCAGACTCAAATAATATTAACATTCTGCAAAGTGAGTTTGTCAGGAAAAAAGGAGCAGAGTAGGAACAGATAAAAAAGTAGGCGGTATGGGAGGAGATAAGTGAAAGGAAAGGTAAGAGATAGAAAGTATGAGAGAAGAGACTGCAGAGATAACACCTCATCGATGTCTATTCTGCAATTAGCAGAGTAGCAGAGTCCCTCTTGATAAAATGTGGCATTGCCAGGTTCACATACAAGGTTCAAAGTGTTTATTTAACTTGCTTTGACATGTCTAACTATCCAGGTTGTCAGTAGGCTTCACTGCCTCACGTGCTGTGCCACACTAACTTTGTGATGCTGCTTCTAAATGGAAGCTGGCTTGTTTTCAGTTGCATCACAGGGTAAGCCATTTGCACTTCAGTCTGTCCAAGCGGGTGACAAACACATGGCTAGCATCTCTTTACCCTTTATTTGGTTTAAACTTAATTAGCTATATTCACTCAGGCCAAGATTCCTAGGACAAGAGAAGGTTTTCTTTACTTACTGACAGTGAGTATAAACTGGATTGGTTGTTCCTTGACATATGCCAGGCTTACAGTTTTGACCTCCTAAAAGGACATTTCTAGTCATCTTGCTTCCACGAATCTGAGTAGTACTTTTTACCATCTTTTTGAATCCAGAGATGCTTATTCCAGTAGAAATTCTTCTACATCCCTGCTAAAGCAATTTTGGGTGATTTAGTTTTATCTTTTTTTCCCTTCATAACCCTAGCTGCCAGCACTATTCCACCAGTTTGACCATTATTTCCATATCTCCTGAAAAGTGCAGCCACTTCAATATCCTTGTATAAGTCATTATTGGTATTTTGCCATGTTTTTTTGCCAGACAGTCACAGCTTTGCCTGAACTCAGCTGCATAATACAAAAAAAAAATAAAAAAAAAGTTTATCATGCATTCCTTGAATCAGACATAACTCATAACAGCATTTATTATACAATACATTTCAAACCACAGACAGACAGCCACAGTTTTACAACCTAAAGTCTCCCAACCTACAACATTTTGAAAAATCTTCAGAAAATATCGACAACACTTCTCTGAATTTAGTGTTATCCTGGTTTAGGATGAATTTTTCTGGCTGTACCAAAAAGAGTTGGTATTTTTTAGTAAGTATTTGAAATTGCAATGTCAAAAGGTTATTTTAAGCTTTCTAATCTGACTACCTTTTACAGAACTGAGTGCAGTTAACATGCAAATGTTGATTAATAAACCTGCAAACAGTAATACAAGCAGATTTTGAAAATAGTTTTTTTTCAGTTTGTTTTCCCCCCAGTTCTCTCTTGCTAATTTTTGGCCATCTTCAGCAGCAGAAGACAGGCCACAAAAACTATTCAACAGCAGAAACCCATTTCTAAGAGTGACTTCCCAGCTGGAATAAAGCATTGTGATTGAATATTTTAGTCAACAGAGAAATGGGAAAACAGGAAAAATGCAGTCCAGTGTGCCACAGAGAGGGCATTCAGTATCTTGTATGGAATTACGCAATTTTAGAAAGCTGGTCATTGTCTGTTTTTACTTGAAACTCATAAGACCTTTCTCAGGTCTTTCTCAGGTCAGGTCACATCATCCTGTTAACAAACTGCCCAGGTGCTTCTCTGCTGCTTTCCCTTCAGTCTTAAGCTAACTTGCAGAACTTTGCCCAAGTGTTGATTTAAACCACTTTAACTTCATTTCTTCAGGGTTTATTTATTGGTTAATTTTACACAGACACACACTTTCAAATGCATGTGAAATGAAGGACTCAGATACAAAATATAGCAAGTGAGACATAATGTTACAGTGCAAAATTGCACAGCAATCTGGCTACAGTCCTAGATTAGACTGTCCTAGTTTGACTATTTCAGTGAAGAAGGCCATTACAAAAACTCAGCTTATAAAGAAATATGATGAAAATTATATTTTTATTTAGTGTCATAAATCTTTAAACAGAGAAAGCAAATTTGCTTAATTATTTTTCTTTGAACAGCTTTCAGATCTCTGTGTATTCATATAGCAGTCGTCTTCATAGGAGATAATTTTCCATCTTAGTTGGTCTCCAGTTTGAAAACACATGCAGTGTTTTCATGTGTATTTTCTGCCAGCTGCACCAAATTTTTCAATAATATATTTTTTGCCACTGAGACATATTTAATATAAGAATCAATACTGAGGCTCCTTCACACCAAATGGTGGAGAAAATGTGGTTTCACAAGTACCTCTACTACATATATTGGGTATCGCTCTGTTCACGAGAGAAGCAGCAAGTCAAGTAAGTGCAGGTGCTGATAAGTAAACTTTATCATGTGTCCCAAAGTCAGCCTCTGTATTTGGTTGCCTCCATTTTTCATCTGATATTTGGGAGGACCTAAGGAGATTGTTCTAAGCTCAGGAGGTAATGTTAGCATTCAGTTTTGAAATCTCTGTTTGGCTCCATCTGCAGCTCTAAGCAATTCCATGATCTGCTTTTTGAGAATTATATCGAATAACTATACATGGTATTTACCCCAGAATACTGTTAATACACATAAATGCACTTGGCCAAACCCGCCTTTTACCTTATCCTGAAGTGTTTAGTCAGACAGAAATGGACCGCTGTGTTCAGACAACTGTCGCTTTAGGGTTGGAGTGCTTGATCTTCTCTTCTGTTGAAAGTCCTTCTTGGATGTTGTTTCTGGAGGACGAGGGTGATAATTTTCTAGCTTGGTATATTTACTTTTGCAACCAAAATGCCTCGCTACTGAAGACAAAACAAGGAAAAAGGAATAAAAGTCAGTATATATCCATCTGGCTTTGACAGGGCTGTGATTTTACCACAGATTCTGATTCTAGCTTTGCCACTTCATCTCTCAACCATTGTGTTAAGCATCTAGTGCAAATGATTCATAGCTGAATAGGTGGCAGTGTAGTAAACATAGTTTTCTCTCTCAATCTTTAAAGTCTGTGCATTTCCATAGCAGCACTTTATAAGCAGGGTAAGGAATAGGGCTTTGTTATGCGTAAGATCAATTCAGTCTGGGAACTAAGTATGTCTGTTGGCTGAGGTTTTAAATCATATTAAATATTACTTTCTGTACAATATTGCCACAAAGTACAATGTTGTACAAGCCCTACTTTGATACTTTTCATTTCAATGTAATAACCCAATCTGTGAGCTGCAGTTATAAATTAGCAGTGTTCTACATAAAGGCAGGTTATTTAGAGAAGTACACTGATTGCACACAACAAAAAAAAAAAAAAACTGTGATAATCTGGATATTTCATTCCTTGATAGAACAAACTGTCGTATTTTGAAGATGAACGTTACTCTTCTCATTTAAGCAAAAAAAAGCATCAATAGCTGTAACAGATTTTTAAAAATGAAAGTTTTGATGCAAGCAACAATGTTTTATGCAATCATATTTCTATATAAATTATGAATTCTCAAGAATATTTACGCATGTTCTTTTTCTTATTTAGTTTTATTTCATCAGCAAAATGGACTGAGAGAAAGAAGACTTGTTATGACTGAATAATTCATGTATTCTATTTTCACGTAAGCAAAGCAAAAAGGTGAGTTAAAAGATCATAAATAGGAACTTGGTTGGTAAAATTGGACTGTGTATGGCTATCTGGTACTAAAAGTTGTCCAGGTTTCATGCATCACTCCATGTAATAAGACATGAACCAAAATATCCAGTCTGTCAGACAATAAATACCTGGGTTTTAAAAACCAGATGCAAATCCATGAGGCAAAGTTCTATTTGAGTCACAATAATTTTAATATGCTAATGAAACTAATTTACTGATGAATGTAGTTGATTTTATATATTTCCTTTGCTACTGATATCTTGTCTGTCTTTTTATTCATTCCACAGAACAGCCAGCAGGGAATTCAAGGTAAACACTCATTACCACAGCAACGTGCCAAGACAAACTATGAAAATAATTACTATCAGGCAAAACACAAACTTCAGACCCTGTATATTCAAAGAACAACCTCCAGCTTTGTATGAATTATTTTGGGATTAAAGCAGATGCTTGTTCCAATAGAAATAACACAACAGGGAATGAGATTATGAGTCCCTACAGAGACCTAACACCTGCTCCAAACTGCTGGAGTGCAAGAAACAGGAAAATGATGTTTATTTAAATTACTGTGATGGGACTGAATTGTGGCTAAACTTGTAAATGTTATCCTAATGATTTAATAAGATTCTGTTCATCAGGCTGGCTTGTACAATCAGGAACAATATCGTCAGTTATTTTTCCTGCCTTCTGTGGAGGCATTTAAAAACGATGCAAAGACTGGACTGCAAAGAAACTGGCCTGGCTCACCTGCACTGAATGTTAAGATGGATAGATGGTCATCCTTGCCCACCCTTGTCTCCCTGAAGCACAACAGCCTTTCACTGCCTCCTGCTCTGATGTAGCAATTTGTAAATCCCTTATTTGCATCAATACACACATGGCTGCTCAAACACCTAGAACATTTCTCCTGTTTTAAAAGCATAAATTCCAGCCTGTATGCATTTGTCTTTTACAGGCCCTGAATGCTGATCAAGATTTAACTGGCTATGTTGAGAGGCGCAAGCAGCTGTTTATCAGCTGAAAAATTATGTCCTGCTATATCTATTTAGTTTAGTCTAGTCTTAAAATTCTTCCTTCCCATTAGCCACCAGATTATTACTTCTGGAATAATTTCCTCCAGAACTTATTCTTCCAGTAATTTTCAAAATATATGCATAAACATCAGATGTTTTAACATGCGACACATGTGCCTTATTTACTCTTAGTCTTGATAGAGATTTATAGTTCCACTGTGATTTATTGCATACCAGTTCCAGGTGACTAGCTATACTAACACATTCATTCTGTGTCTTCTCTCCACTGTTTTCTTCCATTCAGGATGTAGTCTGGTTCATGATCTGTTACATATGTGAACTGTGATTTAAGTACTCCCAGTTTTTAAATAATTATTTGAGTTTTGAAAGGTAGACCACTAAGTTAATGTTTTCTTTAATGCAGAAATCCACAACCTTGACCAAGCAGTATGATCAGAAGGGTTTCAGCCTAACACAAGTGTTTAAAGACAACAATAAAACAGCTATTAAAAGAACATAAAATATCCTGCTTTGGAGCATTTTCTAATACCCTTTTTTTTTGTTTTGGTAGTTCTCATTTTACAGAATCAAGGGAATATCTGTCATAGTGACTAAGCATCTAGGGGCTAAGTCCATTCCAACATTAAAATCTAAGTAAACAAGACCAACACATGAGGGTTTCCCTATAACCTAGAGCAAGAAACATATTTCTTCATTGCTTGGATACAAGTGACCCATGAATTCGATTTCTACAGAAAGAATCTCACCACTGAGCCTCTTCCCTGATGTTTTCCTCTCCCCAAAGTCTCCACTAAATTTTTCTGATGTTGACATTGTAGGAACTGTTCTGGAAATCTCTTGGATGGAACCTGTGCATTATGAGGGTCTTGTCTGCTATTTTTTTTTCCTGGAAAGCGAATTTATAAGGCACTCAGAGGCAGTTTTGCTATTGTAGGTAATATATATACAGTCACTCACCTGCTACTTCTCTCTCTCTTTTTTTTTGCTCATATTTGCCTTCTTTACTTGATTTATCATAAAAGAGACATTACTGTGGGGATCTGTTACAGACTACCTGATCCAGAGGAATCTGGGGATGAAGCACTCTATAGACAGAAAGGAAAAGCCTCACGCTCACAGGTTCTTGATCTCATGGGGGACTTAAACCACCCTGATATCTGTTGGATGGATAGTACAGCCCGGCACAAGCAATCCAGGAGGTTCCTCGATTGTGTGGAAGACAACCTCCTTCTGCAAGTAATAGAGGAGCCGAGAAGGAGAGGTGCCATGCTTGACCTAGTGCTCACCAACAGGGAAGGGATCGTTGGATATGTGACGCTCCAGGGCAGCCTCGGATGCAACAATTATGAGATGGTCAAATTCCAGATACTCAGGACAGTGAGAAGAGGTTGTAGCAAGCTCACTGCCTCTCAATGATCTGTGCTGAGACCAATCTTGTTCAACATCTTTGACGGTGATATGGACAGTGGGATTGAGGGTGCCCTCAGCAAGTTTGCCGATGACACCAAGCTCTGTGGTTCGGTTGATACGCTGGAGGGAAGGAATGCCATCCAGAGGGACCTTGACACGCTTGTGTGGTGGGCTGATGTCAACATCATGAAGTTTAACCATGCCAAGTGCAAGGTCCTCCACCTGAGTCAGAGCAATCCCAGGCACAGCTACAGGTTGGGCAGAGAAGAGATTCAGAGCAACCCTGAGGTGAAGAACTTGGGGACGTTGGTTGAGGAGAAAATGAACATGGGCCAGCAGTGTGAGCTTGCATCCCAGAAAACCAACTGTATCCTGGGCTGCATCAAAAGGAACGTGACCAGCAGGTCGAAGGAGGTGATCCTGCCCCTCTACTCTGCTCTCATGAGACCTCACTTGGAGTACTGTGTATGGTTCTGGTGTCCTCAAAGGACATAAAAAGGACATGGAACTGTTGGAACAAGTGCAGAGGAGGGCCGCGAAGATGATTAGGGGACTGGAGCACCTCCTGTATGAAGATAGGCTGAGAAAGTTGAGGCTGTTCAGCCTGGAAAAGAGAAGGCTGCGTGGAGACCTCATAGCAGCCTTCCAGTATCTGAAGGGGGAGCTATAGGGATTCTGGGGAAGGACTCTTCATTAGGGACTGTAGTGACAAGGGGTAACAGGTTAAAATTTAAACAGGGGAAATTTAGATTGGATATAAGGAGGAAGTTCTTTACTGTGAGCGTGGTGAGGCACTGGAATGGGTTGCCCAGGGAAGCTGTGAATGCTCCATCCCTGGAGATGTTCAAGGCCAGGCTGGACAGAGCATTGGGTGACATGGTTTAGTTTGAGGTGTCCCTGCCCATGGCAGGGGCATTGGAACTAGAGGATCTTAAGTTCCTTTCCAACCCTAGCTATTCTATGCTTCTATAATCCTTACTTGAGTAGATAAACTCATCGATCACTTCTGTGCAGAAGGCAAGGAGAGGCTGGAGTCTGACAAACTACTATCACCATGAATTACGATATATTTAAACTTCTGGTTACACCTACATTGATATTTTGGTGTATTACGTCATATGCCTGGAGACTCTGCCCCCTTCCTCATCACATGTATAGGTATTTTCCCATGCACTCCATAACCCCTCATTTGATGTACAAGAAAAGGCTGAGAGAGAAGGCTGGGTGTGCTTGGCCTGAGCTAATCTTATTTTTGTCTTCAGCTACCTAATTGGTCATTATAGAGAAGATTGAGTCAGGCTCTTCTCAGATATGCATGGTGAAAGGGTGGGAAATGGGCATAAGTTGCAGAATGGGAAATTCCTATTAGATATATCTTGAAGAAAACCTTTTCATTGAGGGTGATTACATCCTGGAAATTATTATTTTCCAGAAATAATTTCTGTATATTTATCATTAACACATTAGTTTTGCTAGGATATAAGATGTTGGTAGACTTCATTAAACATGTCTTCATTTGAGAAGAACCAGTTTTTTACAGTAAGACAACTATAAAACAACAAAACTCCGATCCATACATCTGCTTTTGAGAAAGCAAGCTACAGATTTTCTTGATTAGATGGAGTTTCCTACAGGAAGCTGGAAGGTTTTACTGTAGTGAATCATAACTGATGTAAGGTAGCCAAGACGTGATGGAAGCATTAATAGATGAGAAGGGGTCACTGAGAGCCAGTATGGTCATTGTCTAACCAGGGAAAGATGCCATATTGCTTTACTCATTAAGAGTTATATGAGGGCTTTGTGTTTTGCAATAGTCCCAGAGAATTTGTGAACTCTGGGCTGAACAGACCAATCAGGGCAAGCATTTCCACCAAAAGAGACAGCTATCTGGCTGTGAATTCTTCATCTTTTCCTAATCACTCCACCAATTTGTTCAGGCTCAACTCTTCCAGCTTCCTCCCATTCTTGAACTGATTTTAACAAAGTAGTAAAGACTACAGTGCGATAGGATAAACTGTACTGTGACCATAATATCTACATAATAGATTACACAGTTGCCTAATTATTTTAAATGACAAGATAGATCCCCAAGAGAGCAAAATCTTCACTGGTTTGTTAGCAGACAGCACATTTGCATGTTTTTCTCAGAGACTATTTTACTTATTTAATGGAAACAAGAAGAATACGAATTTTTGCTTCCAGTCAGGTATCTCTTTGAGGTAGTTACAAAAATGAGTTTCAATATTCAGTCTCAAAAAAATCATTCAAACCAAAGAGAAGGAATTGTATTCAAGATGCAACCTTATACAGGACCTGGCATTTGGTAACTTGTCCTCCAGCTTTTCTTTGATCACAGCAACTGCCAAAAGTAAAAGACAGAGTGCTTTTGGATAGGCATGTTAGCACACTCATATTTTCTTCCAGCTAACGTCTTCAAATTGACCCTTAGGGGACAGCCGCTTCTTGAAAAAAAAAAACAACCACCAAAACCAAAACAAATGTTCCTCTGGCATCCAGCAGTTTCTAAATTTATAACAGTAGTTAAAAACCTAAAATAATTCTAATTGGCCCTGTCTTGATAGGTGATACACAATAATATCCTACACTGCAAGTTGGAGCATATACTATACAGATGAATTCAAGCACTTAAGCAGACCATGTCTCAAACTGCTGTATCAAATAAATATACACTTCCTGTTCCCATAGTGTTCAGAAGTAGCTGTGTGCTCCAAAGGGATACCAGAAGTGATAGAGCATAACAAAAACTACTGTAATAACAAGAGAAACTCCCAAACCCCCAAAATATCTGAATGCATGGACACCACAGATCCTGTGAAGGTTTTAACTTCCTTACAATGAGTTTGAACTTTGAAGATCTAACTACAAAAGCCGTTCTTGCTCTCTCCTACAGGCAAAGGAAACATACCCGAGCTTCATCCTAAGAGATTTCTGTACAGTATTTGAAACCATTGGGCATGCACACATGGAATAACCCATGCACCTTAGCTTTTCTTTTCCTGGTTGGTGATGGGAAATAGGAAATTATACACTTTTACATTCTCCCAGATCAGTAGAAACTGTTTTCCATGTTCTGCATCATTACAAGGTTGATCTCACAGCTCAAATATAGCCAGATTTTAGTTTATGAGATGCAAAGACTAAGTATAGAGAATTTCACCTCAAATCAGAATTGGCCAGGTTGAACAGCATCTTGGGTGACACGGTTTAGTGTCTGGTGTCCCTGATCGTGGCAGTGGGGTTGGAACTAAATGATCTTAAAGTCCTTTCTAACCCTAACTATTCTATGATTCTATGTTTTCTGATCATAATTGAAGTAACATCCTTGAAAAGTGATATGAAGAGTATATATTTACTATTTGGATACTATCTTGGGTTCTATTCTGCGAACAATACTGAGATAGCTGCAGAATGTCTATGTCCTTCTTAAAGGTTTCTGTGACATGTAGGAACATATCTAATAAGTTTTATTGCTGTAATTTTTCACTTTATTAAAGCATATCTTAATGTAGAAATCTTTCGGGACACAAGAGCAGACATGGTACATGAACATTTTTGCTGCACTGGGGATCCATTTGTGAGCAGCAAAGTTTTTCCATTCCTTGAAAACAACTGGCATGGTTAGATCTTCTACAATGAATTGCATAGGAATGTAGGAATTATGTTATGAAAATGAAGAGCAGTTCAAGAAACCGAAGAAGCCTGGGAAGAGAGCTGAAGGTGATCCTCTTGGTGTGTGATTTGTTTCTGTCATGCATATTTTTTAATGAACTCACAGTGATCTTGTCTCTATTCAGCCTGTGAACTGCAGGATATCTGTTGGTAACATCTCCTGCTCTGGAGTATAAAGTCTCCCTCCCCACCCAGATAACATGACAATGCTTTAGCAGCTGGGAAGAGAGTCTCTTAGCTTAGACACCTTTCAGTCTACTGCCCAGCAAACTCTTTGAAGTATTGCATACCATACTTAAAAGCAGTATCCTCTACTGCATGCATAAAAAAAATCTACTGTTTTTACACAGCTCTTCTTTACTTACACTCCTCCTACTTCTGCTGTTCTTAGAGTGCCTCACCTATGCCTCAGGAACAACCCACTGAAAACATCCTGCTCTACTTAGTAGTATAATCTGTTGACTACTGCCCTGATCGAAGCAAAGACTTTTCACTACTCTCTTGTGCTTGCCTGGAATGGGTGCATTGCTGTCTCATGATCAGAGGTATAGACTGGGTGCAGTGAAAGCCTAGCTTTGAAAACTACTCTCGAGCCTTAATTTATGTGAGTAGTCTGCAAGGTCACTGTTTCCAAGCCAAAATGCAATTCACTGATAGAGAGTAATTTATTAGTGTGTTCAAATATAATGAGAGAACTGTTTTCAAAAAGTCAAAGGTTACTTTTAATGCCTATTTTCTCAGCATGGGCATAGATAGCAGTAAGTTGTACATGTTTAATATTTTATTTTTAAAAATCTAATATTTGTACGACAATGATGAGATAATAGAGGACAAGGTGATTGTAAAAAGATGTACCATTGGAAACGCTTTGTCTTTTCTGTGTTTATTTGTTGAAACTCTGCTACTCTTGCTGGATTGTACAGATTCAACCATGCAGAATATTGCCCAGAAGAAACATACTGAATCAGCTTCTCACATTTTTTTGAGGCTCTAGTTTGATGTGAATGAAATACCTTTGCCACCCCAAAATACCTCTTGTGCATCTTTATCAAAGTGCCTTCTAGAGGAATATCAGAAACATCCTCAGAAGAAGGCTTATAAAATGTGAAAGCAAGGACAGGCTGCCTGGGAAGAATACAGGGATGTTGTTTGGGCAGCTAGGGACCAGGAAAGGAAAGCTAAGGCCCAGTTAGAATTAAACTTGGCTAGGGATGTGAAGGGTAACAGGAAGGGATTCTGTAGGTACACTGCGAATAAAAGACAGAGTAGGGACAATGTGGGCCCTCTCCGGAAGCTATCGGTAGAACTGGCTACCTTGACTCTGGAGAAGGCTGAGGTTCTTAATGACTTCTTTGCCTCAGCTTTGATGGCAAAGGCTCTGACCACACCATCCAAGTCTTGGAAGGCAGATGTGGGGGACTGTGAGAATGAAGACCTTAGGCCCACTGTAGGAGAGGATCTGGTTCAAGACCATCTTAGGAACCTGACCATACACAAGCCCATGGGACCTGATGAAATCCAAACGTGGGTCGGGAAGGAGCTGGCTAATGAAGTTGATAAGCCACTGTCCATCATATTTGAAAAATCATGGCAGTCAGGTGAAGTTCCCGACGACTGGAAAAAGGGAAATATAACCCCATTTTCAAGAAGGGGAAAATGGATGACCCAGGGAATTACAGACCAGTCAGTCTCACCTGCGTGTCTGGCAAAATCTTAGAGCAGATTCTCCTAGAAGGCATGCTAAGGCACATGAAAAACAAGGTGCTTGGTGACAGCAGCATGGCTTCACTAAGGGGAAATCCTGCCTGACCGATATGGTGGCCTTCTGTGATGGGGCTACAGAACTGATGGACAGGGGTAGAGCAGTTGAAGTCATCTCCCTGGACTTGTGCAAAATGAAACTGTGCAAATGAGAAAAAAATGACTGGATGGCCACACGCAAAGACTTGTGGGCAATGGCTTGATGTCCAGCTAGATACCAGTAACAAGTGATGTCTCTCAGGGACTGGTGTAGGGGCCAGTCTTGTTCAACATCTTTGATGGTGACATGGACAGTGGGATTGAGGGTGCCCTCAGCAAGTTTGCCGATGACACCAAGCTCTGTGGTTCAGTTGATACGCTGGAGGGAAGGAATGCCATCCAGAGGGACCTTGACACGCTTGTGTGGTGGGCTGATGTCAACATCATGAAGTTTAACCATGCCAAGTGCAAGGTTCTCCACCTGGGTCAGAGCAATCCCAGGCACAGCTACAGGTTGGGCAGAGAAGAGATTCAGAGCAACCCTGAGGTGAAGAACTTGGGGACGTTGGTTGAGGAGAAAATGAACATGGGCCAGCAGTGTGAGCTTGCATCCCAGAAAACCAACTGTATCCTGGGCTGCATCAAAAGGAACGTGACCAGCAGGTCGAAGGAGGTGATCCTGCCCCTCTACTCTGCTCTCATGAGACCTCACTTGGAGTACTGTGTATGGTTCTGGTGTCCTCAAAGGACATAAAAAGGACATGGAACTGTTGGAACAAGTGCAGAGGAGGGCCGCGAGGATGATCAGGGGACTGGAGCACCTCCTGTATGAAGACAGGCTGAGAAAGTTGAGGCTGTTCAGCCTGGAGAAGAGAAGGCTGCGTGGAGACCTCATAGCAGCCTTCCAGTATCTGAAGGGGGAGCTATAGGGATTCTGGGGAAGGACTCTTCATTAGGGACTGTAGTGACAAGGGGTAACAGGTTAAAATTTAAACAGGGGAAATTTAGATTGGATATAAGGAGGAAGTTCTTTACTGTGAGCGTGGTGAGGCACTGGAATGGGTTGCCCAGGGAAGCTGTGAATGCTCCATCCCTGGAGATGTTCAAGGCCAGGCTGGACAGAGCGTTGGGTGACATGTTTTAGTTTGAGGTGTCCCTACCCATGGCAGAGGCATTGGAACTTGATCTTAAGGTCCTTTCCAACCCTTCCTATTCTATGATTCTAAGATTTTAAAACCTGTAATATTCAGCACTCAACAAACCTTCAGTAGGGTAAAGAAGGTATGTGGATGCCAAGTTTCTTTTTTTGTAGAATCAGTGGGAAGTAATTGAACTGTGCAGAGGCAATGTGGGAGAATTAGATTGTCAGATCTGCTTGAATATGCACTCCTGACTGTGCAGATTTTGATACCGTGGAATCCTCTTCTTATCTTGTTCCTTGTAAATTAGACACTGTACATTCCCTTTACTGGCCATGTATGTGTCTCTTCAGTACCTCCTGGCCCCCATGAACACCAGTCTCATGCTGTCTCTGGCACCTTTTCCCATCATGCACGTGGAGAACTTTTATTCAGAGGGATGAGGTAAATTATATTTGTGATTTAGCTGTTTGGTAACAAGAAACTGACAGCAAAATAGCCACTTTTCATGCTTGGGAGCTTTTATGAATAGGGGAATCAGGATATTTGCATATTTTTTCCCCAGAACTTTCTGTAAGATAGAAACAGAACTGGTGACTTGTTAAACTCAGCAAAATACATTCTTGTTTTACAGCTAGAACATTATAAGGTAGAAGAAGGGTCTGATTTCTCTTTTCACTATACAAACATTTATCCCGCAGAGGCTAATAGCAAACCTTAATAATGAAATCCCAGGTTACTGCTGTTGTTCCTTAGCATCCTTATTTGATAGAATTGCATTTGAACAACATTCTTAACAAGTAATATAGCCACATTATGCCTCTTTCATCTTAGAGAATGCTGATGTATTTTAATTAGGTCAATATGTTATGAAGTGTTTAGATCTATAATAAATCATTTAATGATTTTTGCACAAGGTAGCAGTCAGGTTCTTTTGAGGTTAAAAAAAATTCATAGAGATTTTTAAAACACCAGAATTTTTCTGAGGGTGAAAGGGAATATAATTAATTCTCAAAGAACACAATGTAAATTCCATTTTGCTCCAGGTCCCAATATGGTAAGAAAAAAATCAAAACATTACCTACTGGAATCATGCAATACAGGCAATGATGTACATGAGTACAGCTGAATGCTTCTGTCAGCAAAATAAGTTTATTTTCAAATACTGCCAAGAGATCATCTACCTTTTTTTTCTGTCTGTATATAGCCAGGACAGGACAGCTGCATTTTGGCATGTAAGGGCTGGTATTCAGAAGTGAAGCATCCATTTATCTTAGTGTAATCAGGAGGCTCTCAGTACTTTGAATGTGAGTATGCTTACAAAAACACCAAAACAGAGACGATGAGAACATATATGTCTAACTTTAGAAACCTGCATATGCAGTTTTGGGGTTTCCTTAGCAGACAGCTTGCAGCAGTTTTAGATGGTATCACCATTTATATTTCAGTTCCTCCGCTTAAAATAAAAGGCCAACGCCTTTTAGAGGTTCACACTGTGATAAAAGACTAATAAAAGAATCTATTCAAAATAACACCGCCAACACAGAAAGATTTTCCTCCATCATGGCAATTTGTATTTCCGTATATAAAGCCAAACTGCTATTTTTAATCTACTGCTAGGAAGCAATACTAGGCATTAGCAATTAAGCACCACAGTTCCATGAGCCAGATTTTTTTTACGTTAGTGTAGATCTACCAAAACAACACCAAATCTATTCCTCTGGCAGAAACACCCTGCACAATCATGGCAACTGAATGTCTGTCTCTTTGGCAAACTCATTTTGCTCCTTGCAAATGTCATAATGTGCTACTTACTTGTAAGAGTGAACAAAATGTATTGAATATTGAGCAATGGTCAGTTTGCCAAATAATATTTTGAAGATGATTTAGAGTGTGTTAGCATTTAGTCACATAAATAAATGTGACTAAAATTCCACATTTTTACTTCTGTTTTTTCTATAGTACTTATCTGTCATAAGTGATGGATCCCTGAGGAATTTTTTAGAGTTGAGCTATTTTTCAACTTTCAAACGTGGGGAAACAGCCACATTCACTGAGCACATGCTGCTCTTTTCTCGCACTGTGAATGGTGTATAAGAACACAACACCCAAGCCACTTACGATAACCCCTTATTCCAAACTTTCATATGCTTATGCGACATGAAAATCTGTAACTTCCTCAAAAAATGTTTGCAATTCTGGTCATGGAAGTGATTTTCTGAAAGGTTTTTTTTTAGGTTCTGTGTCACACTTTCTGTTTTCCAGTAATAAAAATCTGAACTGTGATTCATCTGAAGATCTTGCAGGAGTTTTCTGTAATATTCCTATAAATCTTTGACCAATGAAAAAATATATCAGGGAAATTTTCAGATTACTCTGTTACCTGGGAGGGTAGATTCATGTAGGTTATGTAATACAGGCCTGTGCTTGTTCTTCAACTGGTATTACTGCAAGTGTACACAGCAGAAACACCTTTCCCTTTCTGAGAAGTATCTAACCCATTCACTCCTTAGCCTTCTTAGGCTGTGAGATTCGGGACACTGACATGCTGCTAGCAATTCATCCCATTCTTGATTAGTTTTGTGACTGAACAAAAGCAGTCCCCTTCCTTTTTCTGCCCTGCCCTGCCCTGCCCTGCCCTCCCCTCCTCTCCCCTCCCCTCCCCCCCCCCCCTTAAAAAACACCCAGGACAACAAACAGAAAACTCAGGTTTTATTTGCTACCTGCCTTTATGAAATTGGTTGTCTTCTACAGATGTGGTTATAAAATCATAGAAGCATAGAATAGTTGGGTTGAAAGTGACCTGTAAAGCTCATCTAGTCTGCTCCCCTGCAATGAGCAGTATGTTCATAGAGTCATAGAATAGTTAGGGTTGGAAAGGACCTTAAGTTCATCAAGTTCCAACTCCCCTGCCATGGGCAGTGACACCTCACACTAAACCATATCACCCAAGGCCTCGTCCAACCTGGTCTTGAACACTGCTAGGGATGGAGCATCCGCAACCTCTCTGGGCAACCCGTTCCAGTGCCTCACCACCCTAACAAGAAAGAATTTCCTCATTATATCCAACCCAAACTTCCCCTGTTTAAGTTTTAACCCACTACCCCTTGTCCTATCACTACAATCCCTAATGAAGAGTCACAGTCCCTAATGAAGATTTCACATAGATCTGAATATTTCCTGACCTTGAATGTTTCCAGGGTTGGGACATCCACCACCTCTCTGGGCAACCTCTTCCAGTGTTTCATCCCCTCATTGCAAAAAAGACTTCTTCCTTGTATCTAGTCTGAGTCTACCCTCTTTTAGTTTAAAACTATTACCCCTTCTCCTATTGCTACAAAATCTGTGAATAGAATTTGAAAACTCATAAATTCTTGAGGTTCTGATACTGAAACTACCAAATTATTTTGTATGCAGGACCAGAATCCTTATTTGCTCGAGTCAGCATTTAATAGAATTTAGTAGCTTAAACAGGGTAATTAAATTAAAGAATGTCATGGAAAAGTACTCAATACAGCAACAACTTGGTGGAAGTGGGCAATTGTTTTAAGAAATTCACTCACCACCACAAGCAAGAAAACCCTCTTTGACATTCTCCAGTTAGCCTTGCTAATATCACATGAAAATGTGACATTTATTGAGGTAGATCCAGAATTGTGTTAGAAATAAGTGAACTGGCAAGCAAGACTGAAGGCTATGATGTGTAATGGTAATAACTATCTTCTTTCTACTGCGTATCATATCTGCTGCTATGATGACAGAAAATATTTAGACTCATTTTTTTTGGCTTTCTAACCATTAGTTTTGACATTTTTGGCATCTGAGGTCTTTGTGGGTTTTATTTGGCCTGTGTTCAGCTTCACAAGATTGAAAGAGATTTTTAAGTTTTTCAAGAAAAAAAAAAAAGAACCAAAATAAATGCAAGTTTCCTACCAGGTGGATTTTCCCCCACTGAGTTCCCACAGATCTAATTTTAAATACTGCATTATTTCCCTGCAGAAATGTTAGGGAGTATTCTATTAAACAAATTCAAAAGTGATGATGAATTGTGCCAGCTGCAGCTATTCTCACCACCCTATAGAGAACTTTTTACTGCCATCTCCTTCCTGCAATGATTTTTTGGTTGCAACATGCTGTGCCAGGGTTCAAATCATCTGGTGGCTTTCCTTCATTCTGTGCTTGGAAAGTCATGTAGATTTAGTGACTTTTCCAACACACAAAGTGGATGTGAACCCCTGCTTTTCACCATGTAGGCTGCTCTGGCTTTACAGCAGCCTGTCCCAAACATATGTTCCTATGCATAAAGCTTTGTCATGGCAGCAGCACTTTCTGAAACTGATGGCCTAAACAACTTGGATTGAGTCTAATGAACTGGCTAATCCGCTTCTAAACTCCCAAACTAAAGAGTTTATTTGTCTAAGCACTATCAAGGTCAAAGGGAAAATTGACTAATCCTTGGAGAAATAACCCCTGAAAGACTTCTACTGCTTGTTTTTTTAATCTTGTCCTCCCCTACTCCAGAAAAAAAACACAAGTATCCTGTCTTAATTCAAAGAGCCCTATAAAACGCTGTCTATCCAAACAGACAATGGATGAGTTCTTGAAAATTAAGGCTTGTGTGCTATTGCTGCAGCCTCACAGAGCAGTGGCTTCTTCAAGCAAAACAAAAACTTTGATTGCAGTGAATGTTAGGCTGGGCCATGGGAAAGTTTAGCTGCCTGGAAAATAAACTAAACTCTTTGAAGCCAATCACATTCCTGTTAGATATAAATAATAAAAATTATAAATCTATAGTATAAAAACAACTTTTGCAAGTCTCAGAGGTATAGTAAAGGCAGTCATCCTTCCTCCCTGCTCCTGGGGCTCTCCTTCAATGCCCTGGGTTCCCAGCCAGGCCCCCCATGTCTCCAGATATGGCAGCCTCCAAATGGCTGTCTCATAGGTCTGCATGGGTCTGTCTAATATTACGTGTGTTTTGCAGTGTTCAGCTGATCCTTTGGGCCTTTGTCTGAGTGTAGTGGTAAGCATCAGATTCAAATACCATCCAAGGCAATTTTACCTTCTTCTGCTTTGGCATATTCTGCCCACAAACACCAAAGAGATCTTAATGTCAGTGTTCCCCAAGCAAACACTGAATACAAACTAAGAGTAGACATGATCCTTTTAAACCATAAATCCTGAAGAAAATTGCTTCCTGCCCATCTCTCCCCACAGAGGATAGATCATCTGTGAGAAACAGCTGTGAGCACAGTTTCAGTCATCATTTTTGTACTTACTTCCTTGTTAGAAAATCAAACAGAAGTTATAAATCTAAATGGTATCATCTCAAAAGAAGATTGCAGAGTACCAAAGATATCTGGGTATACCTATGCTCCCAAGAGAGTGATTAATGTTGGTGTCCTTGATGGCAGCTCTTTGTCACCTCAGCAATGAAAAGCAGGATAAAGACTAGTTACCCATGCATAGCTGGGCTTTATTTTTTTCCTTTATTAATTTTTCATTACCTGATCTTGAAGAGTATGATAATATCCTTTCACACATTCATGCAAATAATAACCTCCTGAAGGACCTTTTGATACTATATACATATTACATTTGTATGAACATGCATATATTTAGAATATGGCCTCAAAAAAAAGTCCCACACTTTTGTCATAAACCTGAAGTGGAGACAAATTGAGGCTTTGAAAATTAACCGGGAGAAGTTAGAGTTATTTGAGATCTGTCAGCAGAGAAAACCATATTGGAGTTTATGCAAGCAAAGATAATCTAGAACCTTAATACTAGAGAAAAAAAAGCTATAAAATCTGTTGGACTCAAAAAGCTATTGGACATGAATCAGAGGCTTTGGGAAAAATTGTGGAAACATGTTCAGCCTACATTTTCTTCAGCCCCTCAAGACACTATTTAACCATTATAAGAGGTTAGGAAAGACCTTTATAGAGACATGAGACAGACTGGCTGCCTGAAGAAGATTCAACTACATCAGAAGGTAGCACCTCAAGAAACTTCTACCATGTTTCCAAGAAAGTTTTGGGTAAGGATCTTAAACAAAACTAATTATGTTCTTCAGTTCTTTGGAACCTTTCACCAATTCAAAAAGAAATTCTAACCCCCTTCCATTTCTGCAGTATCTGGTCATTAAGACAGTAGGGATCATTTTCATCATTATTTTGGTAACATTACATTTCAACTTGAATATCTTGAAGAAGACACTAACAAAGATTTCAATCCTTGTCTTAGATGATGCAGTCAGAAAGGGTGGAAACCTAGTATATAACATCCTTGCCTCTAAAGTGGAGAGGCACGGGTCTGATGGATGGACCACTCAGTGGATAATGAATTGTCTGGATGATCACACTCAAAGAGTTGTGGTCAATGGCCCAATGTCCAAGTGAAATTCAGTTACAAGTAGCATTTCTCAGAGGCTGGTACTGGGATCAATGGTGTTTAATATCTTTGTCGGTGACATGGATATTGATGCATCCTCAGCAAGTTTGCTGATGACACCAAGCTGTGTGGCGAGGTCAACACGGAGGAGCGCAAGGATGCCATTCAAAGGGATCTTGACATACTGGAGAACCTGGTCAGTGCAAATGTTATGAAGTTCAAAAAAGCCAAGTGCAAGGTGCTGTACCTGGACTGGGGCAATCCAGAGCACAAATACAGACTGAACAGAGAATGACTGAGAGCAGCCCTGAGGAGAATGACTTGGGGGTGCTGGTTGACGAGAAGCTCAACATAAGATGGCAGTGTGAGCCTGAAGCCCAGAAAGCCAATCATGTCCTAGGCTGCACCAAAAGGAGCGTGACCAGCAGGTTGAAAGACGTGATTCTCCCACACTGCTCTCAGATCCCAGCGGCAGCACTGCATTCAGCTCTGAGGTCCCCAACACAATAGGGACATGGACCTGTAGAAGTGACTTCAGAGGAGGCCATGAAGATGAGATGAGGGCTGGAGCACCTCTCCTATAAAAATAAGCTAAGAGAGTTGGGGTTGTTCAGCCTGGGAAACAGAAGGCTCCAGGCAGTTTGAATTATTACTGTACTGAAATATGGTACTGATCTCACAGGAAGATCCACCAAGTTTGGAGTTACACCATCCATTTTTATAACTTTGATAAAACCAGCTTCCTGATTTTGAATATAATGCAATCTGAGAATAATATGAGCACCTTGACATTTTTTCATACTGCACTATACAACATAAAATATGGTTCTACAGTTGGGTGTCTATTTTCCTTGTTGATTTTTTTTCTGCATCACAGGGATACTATATAATTTCTAACTTCTTTATGACTTTGGTTGATGTTGTGGCAAAGATAAGTGTATACTTTCATCTACGTTTTATGTTTGCGCTCTGGTTAAGTGACAGACAGAGGTAATGCTAGACCACCATTTGCAAACCACTATTGTGTGTTGGTCTGATCTTGCAATTCTAATGTTGGCAATGGTTGCAAACAGAGTTTTTTATATAAGGCACACATAATATCTCTAAACAGTTCTTCGTTACCACTGTTCTGTACGTACTGGAAAGCAGGAATTCATTATAAAAAGGGAGATAAGGAAGTAACTTAAACTTTGGAGAAATTTGATTTGAAACAAGTTAGGGCTGTAACCGATTTCCTCTCACCCCAATGGATTTTTTTTTTTTTTTTTGGTCTTCTTCCATTCTCTAGCCCCATATCTGTTCCATTACCATTCTCACCACCCTTAACATCTCACCAATCTCAGGTCTACCTTTCACTAGTTTACCACATAGAAGCCTGGCTACTTGTGTGCCCAGGTTTACATTTTCAGACCTGCCTACTGCAGTAGTCTGGTTACTGGCTGTGGTGCTGACCAGAGATCTAGCAGCTTTTGAGAAGTTTGACAGTTCAAACATCCACCGTATATGCACAGAAAACTATCCCTCTAAGTGCATATGCTGTGAGGTTTAGTGAGGCCCATTTTAGTCACACTGTCTGCAATAGACACCAATGAGCTGTTCAGAATAGCAAACTGACTGTTCTGGAGAGCATCTGTTAACAAAACATAACTGATCTGGAGAGCACCTATCAACAAAACCTAAGCAAACAAAACAAGAGCTGATAAAAGGATGGAAAATTCCAAATGAGTTTTTTGTTTGGCATTTGTTTTGGGTTTTTTTTTTTTTTGGTTGCTTTTTTTTTTTTTCTTCAACTAATCTTTCAGAATGTAGTAAAAAAGTAATTGCACAGCCACAGTATGTATGAACTTTCCAGGCAATTCTAAACAGGTTCTCACAGGACTGGTATTTGCCTTATACCTGCAGGAAATATTTCTGTTCCATGCTTCTATGTAATTTGCCTATGTGGTAAAACTATAAATAGTTATTAAAGACAGTTTGGTAAGGTAAAAGTGATTGTTTCAGCCTTATCCCTGAGTGTTCATATGCAGAAGAATTAACCACTTTCTGCTCTTTTTTTCCCAACAGAAATCAATTACTTCTCAACTGTCTACTCAGTAGACAACTCTGTATAAACAAAAATAACTTTGCGGAGAGATCTCATCTACAAGACATTGATCTTTGAGGTGGAGTTTCACAACGACACAAAGAACTGAAGAGAACAGTTTATACAAAAGCATGCATAATAAACCATTAAACTATAATTTTATCTGAAAACTGAGGGCACATCTTAACCATTGTCTAGAGTGGCCAAAGCCAGTATTAAAAAATGATAGTACATATAGCAAAAGTAGCCTAATTTCAACAACAGATTCGTATGAATCAAGGTTATAAATGAACTCCATAGTTTTGCCATGAACTTGCTTGGCTTACAGGTATCTGTGAAAGAACGTTTTACATACAATACAGTGCAATTAACTAAGTTTATTTGAGCGTAAACGGCTTTAAAGTGACCATGATTTCTTCCAGTGTCACTCATTTTCTCTTCTGCCTTGATTTTTAGTTGTCCCAGTTTAACCCCAGACAGCAAGTAAGCACCATAAGGCCACTCATTCACTCCCCCCTTGCTGGAACTGGGGAAACAATTGGAAGGGTAAAACTCATGACTTGAGATAAAGACAGTTTAATAGGTAGAGCAAAAGCCATATGCACAAGCCAAGCAAAACAAGGAATTTGTTTACTGATTCCTATGGTCAGCCAGGTATTCAGCCATCCCCAGGAGATCAGGGCTCCATGATGTGTAATGGTTACTTGGAAAGACAAAAGCCAATACTCTGCATGTTCCCCCTTCCTTCTTATTGCTGAGCATGACACTCTGTGGTATGGGATGCCCCTTGGGTCAGTTGCAGTCAGCTGTCCTGGCTGAATCTCTTCCCAACTGCTTATGCCCTCTCACACCACTTGCTGGTGAGGTGGGGTGAGGAGCGGAAAACTGCTCAGCTCACTGCTTAACTAGAGCATACTTGTATTATCAACACTGTTTTCAGCATAAATCCAACACATAGTCCCATACTAGCTACTATGATTCTACTCTACCAGGTACTTTGGCTCTACCCCAGCCAAAACCAGCAGAACTGGTATAGAATCAAAGCAAAAAAAATTCTCACTGGTATAAATGTATAGTCAGTGGTCCTTCTAACTACCGTAATTTTCTACTTTCAAGAGCCTCATGTTTCAAGAGGTCTCTGTTTTCTAATGGGAAATCTCCAAACACTTTCCCATTCAACAAAACATGCTTCAACAAAGAATGAGCACAGTCTGAGCCAGCTTTCCATCATTTTTGCATGTAATTGTTCAAGAAATTATCATGTGGTAAACATTGTGCATCCACTTTTGCTCTTCAAACCAAATCATCTTGAAGACATTTTCTTGGCTCAGGAAAGTTTAGACCACCACCTGTGTTCTGGGTTAGAAGCAGAGACTATAAAACATTTTTTAATTTGGCAGGGATGATAAAGGTTAACACCATTAAACAGTACAGCCTATCAAGAGTTTCTCTTATATTAATATTTAAAAAAAAAAAAACAGCACCTCAAAAACAAAACAAAAAAACCCAACTGTGTTACTCATAACTGAACTAATCCTGTGTTTACTAAGTTTGGTTTCAGACTCAATCATACATTAACAATGAAACTTTTTTGAAGAACTTAATTTTAGAGACATATTTATATTATTGATAATAAACGAAGAAAATATTAAGGAATCACACACTTGATAAAAATCCCTTGATTTCAACAGTCCTGGAGCTGTCTGAAATATTGCAAAGGATTTTTCATTTCCATTTTCTGAATGGAAACACCCTTCTACACTGATTTTGTAAAAGGCGAGAGTCATAGGTCCATATGATTCAGCTGAGGACAGAGCAGGGAAGGGAGTCCCAGATTCAACTGGTCAAAATTAAATGAGCTCTTGAGTTCATTTACTTTATCATTGGCAATTGGATCATTTCCATTAAAATAAAATATCTTTTCCTATTAAATATTTAAGTGAGAGAATGTGGTTTGCCACCTTTATAATTATTGTAGCTTTCTTGCTAATCTCTAGAATATTTGAAAGATAGCTGTAATAGTGAAAAGGTCTTAACAAAAAAGGCAAATATGGATACAAGTCAAACAGCAGGGCAATGTGATTAAATACAGTATGATTGGCAAGCAATCTATGGTAGAATAAAAACGGAAGTAATGATTGTATGGTACTTCTAAAATATTATCTGAAATTTGAGATCCACAGGTGGGCAAGGTTATAATGCAAATTTGTCCCAGCTTCAACATCAATAACATTGCCAGAAGACCCTTCCCTCCATAATTTTATATGGGAAAATATTTAATATTTTAATATTTAATTTTTCAAATCCTTTTTGATCTTTCTCAGTTCAGGAAATATATTCTTACTGATAACCATTTGCAAAGTAACTTACTGAGACAGGGAAACTGATACATCAAACGAAAATGTTCACCCTCCTACAGAATAATTGTGACAGACTGATTCTTAAGTTCCTATCCCATGGAGCCAACTAGAGTCTTGGTTCAATTCCCATCATAAGAAACATCTTATTGTGTCAGATCCATAACCAATTTATATCCAATGTTCTCTCTCTGACAGTGACAATAGAATATTCTATTTAGGAAGAACACATGAGCCTAATTGCTGCCAATGGTCCATTCACTCATACTTCCCCAGTAGTATGATTAGGGGTATTAGAGGGAACATTCATTTTATACCTACTGTCCAGGGTTTTTTTCTTATCTCTTTACATACTTTTTTAAAAAATAATAATCTGCTCTGTCAGAGCTGTTTTTAGACTACCTTACATACATACATATCTATGCATATTTTTATACATATACCTATGTTTATATGTGCAGTACATCCCGAAGAGACCTCCACAATGTCCACATATGTAGGAATGATTTATGAGAAAAACAAATAATTTGCTCTTTGGCCATTTTCCATTGTAAGTACGATACTATTTAAAGCAGAGACAGCAGGAATTGTTTTAAAGATGAATAACATTTCACAGGTACTGTTGCCTCCAGCAAGATGTCAATTACATTTAGGATAATAAAAGGGCATGTGTCACAACTGCCAGTTCTTCATTTGAATGTCTTTGAAATGAGATATGTAACTGTGCTGCTGCTTTTTTGGTTGCAATTCCTAACTTAACAAGGCAGCTGAAAAGAAACCCTCAAAGAGCAGTGATTAGTACATATTCTCCTTCTATCAATGTATTTTCAAGGTCACTCAAAGTCTGCTTTCTTTATTTCTTGAAAGGAAAATTCCATCTCTAAAGTTAGCCACAGAGTTTGGAGATTTTCTATGAGGAAGATTATGCAAAAGAAATAAAATGTTAAGGGGTATAATAAAAGAGATAGACAGTTTCTATATCTGACAGAGTTTTGCCTGGGAACATGTAAAATCTATGGCAAATTTACTTTACATGAATAGTCTTGTTTCAAAATGAGAAGATGTCTTGGCCCTGCAAGACGTTTCTTTAGACTTCCCTATTTAGTACTTACAAATACTATTTTTTTTTAATCAGAACAGTGTTTTA
Organism: Neopsephotus bourkii; assembly: GCF_033783945.1. Lineage (NCBI taxonomy): Eukaryota > Metazoa > Chordata > Aves > Psittaciformes > Psittacidae > Neopsephotus > Neopsephotus bourkii. The sequence goes on from NW_026901620.1 coordinate 101,996, forward strand.
ATTGGAACAAACTCTGATAGCCCTAAGCAAGTTTCTCTTGCAATAGTTTTACTAGCTATACAGCTATCAAAAAATATTTATATAGAAAAGGCACTAGAAGGGAAAACCACCCTCTCCACAGAGAAACTGGTCAAGAGTTCTCCAAGCAGATTCACTGAGTGATATATACATGAACAGGCAGGAAAAGTGTCAGAAGGCTCATTAAATAAAGAGAAGGAGGAAGAGCCAGAAAACTCCCAAACCCCAGATTAGCAGTGTCCTTCTTACCAGCAGCCATCAAGGGATTATTAATGTTACTACTCTTTTCAAGTCAGATTATTTGTGCTTCTCTGGGTGAAGTTAATTACTACAACTGAATCTAATGGCTTTCTACCACCAAAACCAGAAAGCTGTTTTTCTTACCACTTTACCCCTAGTTCAAGCCAAATGTTCCTACTCCTTCTCTGGCACCCACTCTAGCATTGATCAGTCCTGTGGTTAGGCAGTTCAGTTAGCTAATGCGTCAAAAAGATAATCCAATGCAAAGAGAGTGAAGTCTTTGCTCCTGTGTTAACAGGATAAATCATCTCCCATTGTGGCCAACCACATGCCAAAATCTGTGCAAAGACAGGGACAGGGCTGCACAACAGGAGTGAGAGGAATGGGAAACAGGAAACAAGGAAGGTCTTTTGCCTTTTGGTAGCAGTGAGCCATGAGGTTGGCCCAGCTGCAACACCTAACCACCTCCCCAGGGGCTTTAACTCTGGAGTTGCATTATTTCAGTTAGGTCAGATCACAGTGTGTAAAAGTCACACATCACTTCCTCTACCATGATCTAAAATCACAATCTAGGCTAAAAAATAAAAAGATTTTAAAATCACACATTCTTTTACTGGCCTTCTGAGAATGTGTTTTTTACTCTCCCAGTTCTTTTGGTTTTTTCACCAACATTGGGAATGAGCTAATAAAAACACAAAACAAAGGCAGATTTTCACAAGCCTTGAGAAACCAGCGATTTTGTTGTTTGTGGGTTTTATTTTTGTTTGCTTTGGTTGGTTTTGGTGGGTTTTGTCGTTTTGTTTGGTTGGGGTGTTTCTGTTAGGATCAAGCTAAAGATCATGATACCAATGATAAAACACAAAGTTTACAACAATGCTCTTTTTACTCCACAGTGTTTTCCATCTGATGAAGCAAACCAAATCTTTTCTGTTGCTGCGCTTACCAAATTAAGGCTGAAGAAAGTTTTATCTTTTATCATTTGGACAGGACAGATGCTTCTGTAAAAAGTAGTTCAAAAGAGCAGGGATACAGGCTTGGGGGTTTCTCTCTTATTCCTATTTCATTCTTCCAATCTCCTGCACAGCCAGCCTCATACGTAGCATTAGTATACAAGCATATATTAATATACAATTATGATGAGTATACAGTAGAATTGCTCCTGATTCATAGCAAACAAATGAAAATGAAGGCTAGACATTTCAGGGCAAACCAAATATGAGTTTTTCTTTTTAAGTTATCTTTTTTATAGCCTAGCCTCCAGACGGTGAATGATTGTTTGCTAGGCTCAACTGATGTTAGACAGCAGCACTAGTTTTTAATTACATCTTTGAGCACACAGTGTATTGAAGTGGAGGAAATGAGTTAAAGCTAAAAATGTTTTATTGGATGAAGCATTCAGTATGAGACTGCAGACACTTACAGGAATGTCTGTTTATGGGCAGAAACACAGAATTGCTCCATTAGCTCAGTAGCTGAGAGATAGTCTGAGAAGAGAGACAGCAGCAGTTGTCTCTCACAGCATGCTTTCCTCTTTAATTAGCAAAATATCAAGCACAATTGAAGTGTGTCATTTCAGTGACTTTACCCTAAGTGAACCCTTACTACAAGTGGTTAAGAAACTTTACCACTGAGCACAATGCATTTGCATTGTAATTTACTGCATTGAAAATGTATTTTAGAGCCAAAGGTTTAATATCCTTGGAATTTCTAGATTAAGTTTCATTTACACATTCAGAAAGATAGTGAAACTAAAGCTTCATTGTGGTTTTATGATTTTCTGAATGTGAAACCTAGGGTTTAAAATGGTTTTTCAAATTCATAGATAAGAATTTCTGTCTTTGTAATGATTTGAGCTACTCTAGTTCTCAAAATCTGAGGTTGATTCAACAGTTAGGTTAAAGGATACAAGACTGGAAGGGATCTGTGTAACCACAGGCAGTAATACCATGCTATCTTGTTAATATAGTTGTTAAAGCTCCATTTCAAATTGGTAAATAAATTATCCATGTTCTTTCTGTAGAAGGATGGTTTAGATGCTTAAAGTCACTCTCATTTCTCAGCCACATTTATTCACAAGCAGTTTATAAGTTACATAATTTAAGATTAGATTTGGTTTCCTAACTCCATTTATTAAGTACTGAAGATGCACTAGCACATACACAAGCAAATTTTAATAACAATAGAGGTAAAAGAATGAGGATCAGCACTTAGAAAACAAAACACACACTAGAAGAATCAATACACAGAGCAAATACAGGGCATAGAAACATAGAATCAGGGATAGTTAGGGTTGGAAAGGAATTTAAGATCATCTAGTTCCAATCCCCTGCCATGGGTAGGGACACCTCCCACTAAACCATCTCACCCAAGGCTCTGTCCAGCCTGGCCTTGAACACTGCCAGGGATGGAACATTCAGAGCTTCCCTGGGCAACCCATTCCACTGCCTCACCACCCTCACAGTAAAGAACTTCTTCCTTATATTGAATCTAAACTTCCCCTGTTTAAGTTTGAACCTGTTACCCCTTGCCCTATCAGTACACTCCATAGTGAAGACAAACCTCTCCACCATCCTTATAGGCACCTTCAGATACTGTAAGGCCGCTATGAGGTCTCCACGCAACCTTTTCTTCTCCAGGCTGAACAGGCTCAATTTTATCAGCCTATCTTCATACAGGAGGTGCTCCAGTCCCCTGATCATCCTTGTGATCCTCCTCTAGACTTGTTCCAACAGTTCCATGTCCTTTTTATGTTGAGTACACCAGAACTGCACACAATACTCCAAGTGAGGTCTCATGAGAGCAGAGTATAGAAGGGCAAGATCACCTCCTTCGACCTGCTGGTCACACTCCTTTTGATGTAGCCCAGGATAAGGTTAGCTTTCTGGGCTGCAAGCGCACACACTAAAACCAGCTCATGTTCATTTTCTCCTCGACAAGCACCCCCAAGTCCTTCTCCGCAGGGCTGCTCTGAATCTCTTCTCTGCCCAGCCTGTAGCTGTGCCTGGGATTGCTACGACCGAGGTGTGTGACCTTGCACTTGGCATGGTTAAACTTCACGATGTTGGCATCATCCCACCTTACAAGTGTGTCAAGGTCCCTCTGGATGGCACTCCTTCCCTTCAGCATATCAACCGAACCACACAGCTTGGTGTCATCAGGAAATTTGCTGAGGGCGCACTCAATACCACTGTCCATGGCACCATCAAAGATGTTGAACAAGACTGGTCCCTACACGATTCCCTGAGGGGCACCACTCATTACTGGTCTCCAGCCGGACATTGAGCCATTGACCACAACTCTTTGTGTGCGGCCCTCCAGCTAGTTCTTTATCCACCGAGTGGTCCATCCATCAAACTGATGTCTCTCCAATTCAGAGACAAGGATGTCGTGTGGGACAGTGTCGAACGCTTTGCACAAGTCCAGGTAGATGACATCAACTGCTCTACCCCTGTCCATCAGTTCTGTAGCCCCATCATAGAGTCACCAAATTGCTCAGGCAGGATTTCCCCTTAGTGAAGCCGTGCTGGCTGTCAGCAGCCACCTTGCTGTTTTTCATGTGCCTTAGCATGCCTTCCAGGAGAATCTGCTCCAAGATTTTGTCAGGCACAGAGGTGAGACTGACTGGTCTGTAATTCCCCGGGTCATCCATTTTCCGTTTCCTGAAAGTGCGGGTTATATTTTCCTTTTTCCAGTTATTGGGAACTCACCTGATTGTCATGATTTCTCAAATATGATCAGCAGCAGCTTAGCAACTTCATTTGCCAGCTCCTTCAGGACCCTCGGGTGGATTTCATCAGGACCCATGGACTTGTGTATGTTTAGGTTCTTAAGATGGTCTCAAACCATCTTAAGAAGACATGTGTGAAGACAAGCAGTCCACAGGTCTATCAGGAATTCAATTTTTCTTCATTTTAGAAATGACTGAGTGAAACTTATTTATAAGCTGAACCTCTATAAACTAACGTAAAGCTGAGTAAATTACCTTTCTTATAGAAAAATACAGTTTTTAAAATATTTATTGATATATTTTTAGATACATGGCTGGTAGATACCTATATGTAAAGGGATGTCTGAAACAGAGCAGATGTCATCTGAACCCTTTTGAATGTTAGAGGGAGCAGATGCATCTCAGTTGGAGGTAACCTTCCCCTTGAATGTTAGAGGGAGCAGATAGGTCTGGGTTGGAAGTGTCCTCCCCCTTGCCTTGGAGAATGTCTGTTCTCCTACACAACACAGGCAAGGTGTTTTACCCAATCCAGGGAAAAGACTGATGGGACTAAGGCCAAGCTTCTCTCAGTTGTCTTTTGCTTCAGAATATGTCAGGAAAGAGAAGATTAAGAATTTGTTTATCATAATGGACTGGAAGCAGTATATCATTCCCTCCTCCAGGACTGATTAATGGGTTCTGCTGACCTTGCCATACACTCACACAGGCACAAGTGATTTCATCAGCCCCATGGCACACACTCCCAGGGCATTGCGCAGGCAAGTATGACAGGGTCATCCCTCTCCTCCTTCCCCAGGGACAGTTGTTGATCCCTCCCTTTTTTTTTTTTTTTTTTTTTTTAACATCAACTTCTTTCTCTGCTTCTCAGTCAATCAGGGAAGGAGAAATCCCTGCTTTCAACAGTTCCCAACAACCTAAGCAACCTGGGTCAAAGTCAGGGTGGGCAAGGTTTCATTTTTCCATTTTCCCTCTCAGTAAGACATTAAGAGGAACACAAATTCCCAGCAGCCCTTCTTCAGGGAGGCTCAAAGGTTACATCTCTTTTTGCTTTCTGCTCATTGTGTGTTTGAGAGGAAGACTAGCTGATAAGCAGGCCCTGTAACATGGTGCTGTAAAAGAAAAAAGCCATGTAACACCATGTAACATGGTGCTGTAAAAGAAAAAAGCAAGCTAATTAAAAAATTGTATAGGTTGTTTCTCCCTCCCTCCCCCTGCCCCTCCATCTCTTACACACTGACCTGGTTTGCCCAGCTTTTCTGATGTCCTTGCCTTTTAGAGACTATTTCTAGATTTAAGAATATGAAGAGGAGGCAGAGATGGAATTTCTCTTATTTAAAAGATCATAAATGGGCTAATTATAGAAGCTGCCATTTGGGCAAAGGAACTCCACCTTCCAGAGTGCTCTCATAATGCATACCTATTCCAAATATCATCTTCAAGCTGTCTTTAAAAAACAACAACAACAAAAAAATCCTCAAGAAAACCAAACAACTTAATTATCTTTAAATTCATATGCTTTTTCTGATTAGATAAGTCTACTTTCGAATACCTGCAAGCTGGTGAGAATGCTGGTGTTGCAGTAGCAACAGATCTGCTCAACATGGAAGTGTGCTACAGCAATATAAAGCAAAGGAAGCACTTAACCAGTGTTACACAACACTAGAGACTAAGCAGAGTATCTTTTCATGTACTGCTGCTTCTAGCCCTACCCCTGCTAAATCTGGGGCTGGAAATTTGGCAGAAATCCTTCCTTTATTTTCTGGAAACTAGGGAGAGCCTAGTTTAAAAGCCTACTTTAGCCTACTTTAAAAGTAGCCAGCACTTTACATGTCAATGTATGAAACATAATTAGAGCTGTCACTAGAATACTTGAAAATTGAAAATACATATAGATTATACTATCTATATATAAAATAGATTTTTCATAAAAGAGTTGATGATTACTTTCTCATAGCTGTCTCTCTACCAGTATGTCTGTGACAAACAGTTAAAAAATCATATTTCACATCCCAAAGAATCACAAGGTCATTGCTATATATTAAAAATGGTATATTTTTGAAACTTTGGATTTGCCACCTGTTTGTGCCATGTAAATGTGTTTCCAAGTTTTATTTTAAAATCGTAAGTGCTATTAATGTCTATCATTAAAAGCAAATTCTGAGTTCCTCACATAAAGCAATCCATGACTCTGGAAACAAAAGGAACTTTAAGAAAATCCACTCTGAATTTCAATAGAATAGTGAGTATTGGGCTCACTGCTGAAGTGATTCACAGAAGAAATATTTCTGAGATCAGTTTTCTCTCTTATCTTGGCCTCATCCTGGCAAGCTCCTATTAACTTCTCTGCCTCAGTTTATCTGACTGCAATACAGAGAAGATAGTCTGCAGCTCTGATGAAAACTAATGCAGACAAGACAAAAATTCAGTATGTTTGGCACATCCTGGAGAAATCAAACATGAAGGCATCTGCAGTAGACTTGCAGTCTAGCTGAGGTGGAAGTCAAAAGGGGTCTACCAACACATAGAACACAGTAAACTTGAATACACCAGATACAATACAAGAACAATACGGTGGCATGCTTTTTTTTGTAATGACCCATGAAAAATTAGTTAAGGAAGCTGCATGGTACATGACCCAAGATTATTAAAAATAATTTAGAATACAGCAAAACATGATTCCTCCTATTCCAGGCCTCACAGACTGTCTCGTTCTCTAACTTCATCCAGGAAGCTGTATAATAGGTTGGACTGTCTGCAACCAGCCCTGTCGACATGCCTGTAGATATCATGACTGCAATGAGGTGAAACGGGGAAAAAATGAAGTGTTTTTTTTTTTTTTATTGTACTCCGCTTTTACATAAAACTAAAATGTAGAATGTTTTTTGTCTATACAGATTAAACTAGAATAACTCTGAGATCATTTCATTCCCTGGTGTCATATAAAAAAAAAAATATCCTTTTGCATGCACTTCTAAGAAGACTTTGACCTTAAATCAGTATGTTTCTTCCTGGTATCTGGGTAAACTTTCCTGTGACAGATATAAATGCAGTTAATGAGATTTTAAAACATGTTTTTGAGTAGTTCATTTAATTACATTACACTAGCTTAAAGTGACCTTTAAAGGCCACTCCCTACTGACTCCTTTTACAATTACTTGAGAGTTCTCTAGCATTTAAAAAAAAAAAAAAAAAAAAAAAGAAAGCCTTACACTGAACATAATGAAGAAATAATGGTCCTTATCTGTTTCTGTAATGAACATCACAGTGGGATTTCAGATGCTAGCATCTCTTATTGAAGAGGTAAAACTGAGAAATAGTGAGTTTCTTCCTACAGGTCCCAATTAAAAAAGAACAAAAAGTTTCATCTCATCAATATCTGCAGACAGACTCGTTGAGCTTTTTTCTCATTAACATTTAGAATTCAAAATTTTTAATTTTGATATGTATTATCAGGCAGGCCCAGCTACTAACTTACTTTGTTTAGTGTTTAAGAATGCGAACAAGTTAGTGGCTCTCTTTCACTGGAGCCCTCAGCAGCTCCCAGAAATGATGGGGGACAGATCTGCTACACTTTCCCATCCTTTTCAAGAATCCTGGTATCCAAACTCATGGAGATTACATTGGGTTTCCTGTCACCTTGAGATACCACAGGAGAAAATGTGAGAAAAATAAAAATAACAACAGCAGGAAGATATTTTTATGGGTTTTCCTTTTCTGTGGTTAGAAAGATTAATGGGGGTTGCCTCAAACACACACCAGGTATATACTGTTAAGCAAAAGAGGACCAAGGAGCAAGCTGGAGTACTGTATTCCTCATGGTATCCTGCTGGCTATCATAATTGACAGAATTTTGGCCCAATTAACAATCACCAAGAAAATGATCAGGGAAGGTTTGAAGGACATCATCCACAGGGGATCATTTTCAATAGACAGTATGGGCAAGACTGAAACAGTTTTTCCTTAATCTAAAACAGTACCCCAGCAGCATGTGAGCTCCAGGGAGCACTGCAGTGAATCGAAGGTTGCCAAGTTTCCTCACTGATCTGCCTTGCCCTGGACTGCAACAAAGGTATATGGCAGTATGGGCACCTTCATCTCTGATGCAGGCAAACTCTTTAATTGAATGACGCATAACGTTTAAAAATAATCTACTTCAAGTGATGAAGTCATTCATGGAGATTCATTTTTCTCTCCAGAGCATCTGTCATCCTGAAATACAATTAGCGACAATGCTTCATCACTTCTTTCTTACCACTGTTCTCCACAACTTTCATCATGTGAGCTTGAGAGTGGTAGACTAAAGGGCAGTGCACGTGTGGGAGAACAGTGAATATGCCTGAGCAATCAAGTACTTATGCTTTGTTTTTCTTCTCTTAAAAGCAGATGGGCAACTTTCACCTGTTTATGACAACAACTCCCATAAGTCTTAGTGAGTCTGAGTCCATTTATATCAGGACTTAATTTATTATGCAAACATATATCATCTGTGTTTGATTATCTGTTGATGATCTGTTGACTCCAACTGAATACCCTTGCTGGGTTTATTCTTTCCATGTGTGTTTTCTGGACGTCATTTCCATAGCAATTGCACAAACATGCATTACTGAACAATTCATATAGATCAAAATTACACAAATTTACCTCAAGTGGGATACTGCAAGTGGGATACTGTGACTAATAGGATCAAGTCTTTTATAGATGTTTTATTCAATCTCATAGACTTCACTTCATTAAAAATAACAGGGATGACCAAACACAAAAATTTGTCCTCTGAAAAATACATAACATAAAAAATTGAGACTATCAGGTTGAACAAACCGATCAGAAGATGATTCCTCATTAAGGTTGTACTAAAAAGTAAATGTGACAATATTTCCCTTACAAGAGGAAAGCTATTACCCCTCAACCAAGCCAATGAAACAGATTGTGCAACTCATCTACTCCAGGGAAAAGCTGGGTTTAGTTTCTCTTAGTCTAGACTTTCTCTGCTCTTCTAGCCATCTTGTATGTTCTGTACCAGAGGTCTTCCATGTCTCCTCATCTCAACATGCCTGATTCTCTGCTCTTGTAATTAGTATCTATAACATGCTATTCCACATGGCACTTGCAGAGCATTGCTGCTTGCTCCCCTGCCTTTGGTAAGAGAGAGCATCTTGGAGGAAGAGGTTACGAGGTTTCTTTTAAATCACTACTCTTTAGCAATAATTAATTTCTATACTTAATTACTGACAAGGCCTCTCATTCTTGAAATGGTTTTTGTTTATAGGCTATGTTACAGTCTCATATAAAATGTCAAAATCAAGGTCACATAATTTATGCTACTTCAGTAGAAGTAGTAGGTGCCTCCACAGTAGTGGGTGCAATTTGACTAAGTTAAATTTAGTTAAATGCTGCATATGAAATATGTCAAGTTTAGAACATCTTTTGCTATCATGATCATCTCTGCAGGATGCACTTCTATGACACAAACAAATACCAGTACATATTCTTCCTGCTAGATTAGACATCTTTGTGCAGATGTTCAAACTGGTTGTTAATTGAACAAGACTTTATTTATTTTCATGTCAGTACACTTACATCAGGAACGACACTCAATATTTTTGTTTTTCTTTTCTCCTCCCTCCCACCCCACCTGTCAGTATTGTAAACAGTGTTTTCATTCAGTCTATTTATTTCAATAGTCCATCTATTTCTTTGACAGTTTGAGAACTCCTTGTATACTATCCATCTCCCACTGTTGGCAGGTCATCTGCACACTGGTTTCATGAGAATTCTTTTAAACATTGCAATAACCCATAACAAGAAGTGGACAGGAAATACAGCAACAAAAGGTTCATCTTAAGCCTTGGAAAAAGGTTATGCTCCTATCAGCACCATAGATCCTGCTTTAGTCTATCACATGTATCAATACAAACCTTTTGACCAAGTCAATATGGCATATTTATAAAATTGAAACCAGGATACACTCTAGCCAAACACAAAAGTAGGGTTGGGAATATATTTCAAAATTCAGCGTATTTCTTTGGAAACGTGGATATTTGAAGTAGCTATATACCTGGTGGTGTAAGCAGCATACAAGTTCTGCAAGTTGCTTGTGTCAGCAAGCCTGTTACCTGCCTGCTTGCCACTCAGCTGGGAAGCCAAGAGGCAGCTCTGCTAGCCCACGGTCTCCTAGGAACCCAGTGATACTTGGTCACTCAGTGCTGGGCCTCTGAAGCCTCCCCTTCCAAAAGAGACAAACTGATACTACATTTGTATCTGTAGGGCAAATTGGATTTTACTTTCTTGTCAAGAACTGCATTGAAGACTATTCTCACCAGGAGAATCAAACTTCTCTGTTATTTACTTTGATGTCACCCTATTGGCAATCAAGAGGTTGTTACAGATTTAGGATTGATATAATGGAAATATCTGGCATAGCCACCCCAGGTAGGTGAAGCTGGGAATGGATTTAAATTAAGATATGATAAATATTACAGAGTAGATCCACAAAATCTGTTGCTCTTCCTTTGCCTATCTATGTACATGCTCACTACTTTAATTTGTTCGAAGTTGCTGATTTGCAGAAGATGAAAGTCTTGGGTGGGTTCTCAACATAAATACTCAATGACAGAAAGGGACACCCACCAAAATACCACATTATGACATATTTCATTGTTATATGTTTACTACCTTAGGTTTCCCCAAATACTGCCCATAATACAATTTATTCTCCCCCAAAAAATCTGAGCTTCTGTCAAAAATACTTTACATGGTTATCAGTCATCTCCTGATATCTCTCCCAGATCTCTCCCCAAAAGGCTTTTATGCCAGAACATAGGACTAAGTCAAACTTAATAATGTATTTCATAGTTTTTTATCTGGACAGGTCATAATACGGAACAAGATCATAAGATCCATTGCTGAAGGAAAAATACTTTCAAAAATTTGTTATAATCTTGTGTATAGAAATGTGGTTCTTTAGGTCACCACACATCTTTAAACTTCATCAGTGTCACATTATAAATTACATGAGTGTTAATGCTGACACTGGCATATTTCTCACTTTGAGAGTCAATATAGTCTCGAAAGTGCAAAAAAAAACCCTGTTCCTTCAAATAAAATAACACCACTATTAAAAGACTAAGAGAAGTCTATCTCTTGTGTCTAAACAGAATTGGAGCCATATGTAGCCTGGTTGACTTCTCCTAAGGCTTGGTACTGTAAATGATTTTGAAAATATTTCTGTTCTCCTTGAAACTGAAAAAAAATAAAATCCTGAAATGGTTTAGGCTATAAGGTCATGTCCTTCAGATTTAAATCATCTGACCCCCTACCAAAAACTTAAGTCTGTTTATGTTTGCTTTGTATTAAACCATTAGGAGAGTGGACAAGAAAAGTTTAGATGCAGCAAAGCTGGAGATCTGCAAGTTGTGGTGATTCAAGAGCACCTTGAAACACTCCACAGAAAGGCAAAAAGAGAAAGCATGGTTTCTCATTCTTTAGACTCCGTACTGTGATTTTTTCTGCTGGATAGCATGATCTGGCATTGCACCAGTAGAAGGGTCTGCTTTTAAAATATGAAGTTCTACACCTTCACTGGAAACTTTTATAAAATCATAAGGCTGATCACTGTATCAGTCAGACCTGCAGATGGCACCAAGTAGGTTAAATCAGAATGGTGGTACATAGTGATACTATGAGGAAGCTCTGAGTCTATGACAAAGCAGTAAAGTGGCCACCCGGGAGCAACACAAAACCTGTGTCAGAATGGCCTTTCAGCTGAACCACTTATCTCCATCTCTTAGCTGGGCTAATTAGATCAGCAATGGTGCAATACCATCTCTTCAAACTGCTTCCCATTCTCAGCTTGGGCTGTTTACGCTATCTCATGCATCTCTACTGATGTATGAGGCCCTCGGTTCCCAGTTAGGAAAGCAAGCTGAAAAGATAGCGAAACGTTCCATATGCAACCAAGGGTCAGATTCTTCTTGAATTGTTTACCATCAGCTAACATCAGGGATGCATTTGTCACCCTTTCCATCTGAACTGCTTTCTTAATGTTGCTGACAAGCACATCTAGCTGTTGTATAATGAATGGTCTTTCCATCATTAACAACAAATTTAAAAATCCAGCAAAGTTCCTGTCTGGATATGTTGTTACACAAACACACAACTTGTTTTATAAAAGCTGAGACATAAACTAGATTACTTCCTAAATATTTTTTTTTAAATCCAATGTTTATCAGTGTAAGACTAACCAAAAGAAAGCTTACAATATTTTGAAAAGTGCACAGTGTGCCGATGAGACGGGTGGTTTCTTATGCACAAGTTTGCCAAAGCACAGGCTGCAGTTACCAGAGAAGGCAAAACAAACGCCAAACAGAAAAGCACATCTAGTTAGTAAAATGCATTATTAATAGGAACAGCAATGGAAGAGCCGGCAAAACTCCACTTAGAATGGAGGCTGTAGCTTTGGAAGTCACAGCAGTTCCCACCAGAGCGCTCTTCTGTTTTAAAGTATTACACCAGGAGAGCAGCCAAATGCAGTTTTGTAAAGAATTAGGATGAGCTAATATTACAATATTATTTGTTTGCATTGCAGGGTATGTGTAAGCAGACAAATGGAGACAGATGGAAGTTCTTTTTCCAGTGTTCTGAATTGGATAGCTGTGATCTAGGCCTGGTCTGTCCAGCCAGGCCTGGTCCAAATGATGTACAGCCACATTAGCAGCAACTGTTTTCCAAATTAACACAGCCTACTTCTTTGTACATTGCTTATAATCTCTTTGCCTAATGCAGGGAGGTAGATATTTTGAGGTAGATCGTCACTTACCTGGCTTAGAAGCATTTACTTTCAAGTATACCCTTTTCTTGCGATACAGGCTCTGAATAGGTTCTGTGCCTTTGACTTAGAGAAATTACATCCACCTTTTACATTCACATCTAAGAAGTCCTCAGTACAGTCAGTACAGTCCAGATCCTTCTGGAATCGAGAACTTCTGTTGCAGTTTTGTTTTTGCTTCTTTCCATGAATCTGCTCATTATTCAAGGTATTACTGCCTAGCTTTCTGTTCTGGCCTAATATGACTCACCTGAAGCAATTTAAATGCATTGTTTTAATGCTGAGGCTATCAGTGAAAACCAGAAACATGGCTGTAAACAGCCTTGCTGGGGAACTGATGTCAAAATTAATAGTGGCCCTTTTTTTCCTCACCAAAACTACCCCGTCATATCAATCTATCTTGTTAAATTTCCTGGTCAGTACCATTCAGGGCTGACATTCCAGCTTTCACTAGGCTATCATGTTTTTGGTGCCTTTTCAAAGTTAATGTAAATTCAAATTCCTTTCTTTTTTCCTTTCATCCTCTTGCACTAGAAAATGTGTTTGTTCTTACTGACTGCACCCAATATTCTATTTTTAATTGATATGCATATTCCTTTATTAACTGCAGCATTTTCTAAAACATATGGTATTAGCCCTTCTTTTTCTTTGTTGTGCATTCTGCTGTCATGTATCATATTTTTCTATCTCATATGCCAAATCATCTTTTACTCAGTCTTCTCCTTTCTGTATTTATTACTATCAGTGAAGCTTATAGAAGCAATCTGCTTGCTTCCACCATTTCTTTCACAACTCTCCTTTTCTGTTCCAAAACCAGACCAGGATCTGGTTTCTGGACAAAATTCTTCACCGACTCCTTAACTTTTACAGTTTGCCAGGAGTTTTTCCTAACAGCAGGAATTCGTGGAGGAATTCTAGTTAACTGGAATAAAACAACTGTGGAGATACAGAACTGAATGGTAAACTACTTTGTGTGGAAGGAAAAGAAAAAATACAGCATTGTGAAATATCCCAGTCTAAGATTAGGTATGAATCTTGATACAGTATTTTCCTAGGGGACCTAAGATGGTGGATTATTATGTGTCTTTTCCCTCTATAAGACTGCAGAAAGATTGCTGATTTTTACCTCTACAAAAAGAAAGAAAAAAATAACCCTACATTGACAGGCAAAGGTGAGAAAAGCTTTTATCTGCAATCCAGATTCTACCAAGATAATAGCATAGCACTGGACAATGGGGACCTATATGATGTGACTGTTCTTACTATTTCTTTGCTCAGAAGTAAAATAATAGAATTTCAACCACCATGATTAGGCTTCATTATCAGCATAACTACATAAGCACAATGGGAACTTTTTGCTTCCCTTCTTTCTATTATTTTGGACTATCTATAAAGGTAAGTGCTTAATTTTTAGCTCATGTTCTACATGACTTCAGAATACAAATGGGAGATGATTTCCCAGCCACTGCACATTCCTAATGAAATACTCCATATAACGGATGTCACAGACCCTCTCTGTGGACCAACTAAATCACCCTCTGTCTGTATGAGCGTGATTCACTTTTCTTCTGTTTTCTCAGCACACAAGTATTCTGATATCCACATTGGGTGCAGTGATCCGGCAGAGCTCACTCTGTCTTTTGCGTAAAAGGAACTGCCTGTGAGGGGACAGCTTGTGATTGCAGAGGGGAATCACTGCTGGGAACATGGTCTGACCAGAAGGGGACTCACTGTGGTATGCCCATGGGCATGCCAAGTCTCTCCACCAAGACTGTTATTTCCAATTACTGGAATAAATCATTGGGACTTTGTCACCAAGACTAAGGTTGATTACTATTTGAGTGAATCTATTCTGAGATTGAAACTGGACCCATTCCCACCTCATTTTATAAATGAGAGGTTAAAAAGATGTGGCTGGGAGTGCCAGATACAGATTAGGTAGAACACAGGATGTTTTAACCTCATGGATATATGTATAGCAGGCTTTCAAACATGTCTGTTGAAATATTTGTCAATAGCACAATCTAATTGGTCCACCCAGAGACAATGAATATGCTGCTTAGATAGTTAACAGCAAAATCTGTCTTGGAGCTCAAAGGCAATTGGGTATTTCAGGCTCATTCCAGACTTTAATTTTGCCAAGATAAACACATCATAGTGGGAAAATCCATATATTGTTTCCACTTTGTAGAATATAGAACTTTGGCTGAGAAGGACCACTGGAAAGACATGATTGTCAAGATAAACCTACTTAAAATAAACAGACTGGCATGGTATTTCATATTTTCATTCTTTTCATCTTTCTATAGATATTTTTTTCACATACCCAGAGCAAGACACTATGGTATTATTAAGAAAAAGAGAAGTTTTGATTTTTATGATTTTTTTTTTTTTTTGTGGTTATGGATATGGTTCTGGGCAACCCAACTGGTTGAAGATGTCCCTGCTCATTGCAAGGGGGTTGGACTAGATAACGTTTGAAGGTCCCTTCCAACCCTAACTATTCTGTGATTCTATGATTCTATGATTTTATGTACTAAGAGAAATTCAAATAAGACCATTATTAAAAATCTTTCTTCTTTTTAAACATGCTTTATTTAATTGAACTCACTGACATTAAGACCTCATTTGTAAAGAAATATTATTCATACAGGCATAATACTGTCACCATAAAAAGTAAATGTGCTGACACGTTTCTTCTGTCAGTCTAAATCAAGTAGACAAAAAACATTAAAGACTTTTTCCTTCCCCTTGCAATTAATTGACTTTATACAGCAAAGTATCAAAACAGACAGACCAAAGCATCAATACAGACAGACTGACCATAAAAAAATTTAGATCGAGCAAATTGTCCTGACGTTAAAAGGTGCACAGCTCTGCCACTGGGGCAGAATTGCATGTTGGTGGAGGCTGGGAAGTGACAGGCTGAGCAGTAGCTTCATTCAAGCCAAAGCACAGGCTGAGCAAAGCCCTAAGCAGATTGTGAGCTTTCTATAGAAAAAGAAATAAATACATTTGCTGGCTCTGTCACCTCAGTGAGGACTCTGTACTTTTTCTGCTGATGTCAGAAAGTATGGTAAGTATTTACACACAGGTTTTTTTCACCCTCTCACTTCTAACAGTAGTTATATGACGTATCTATTTTTCAGGTTCCTTCTACTTAGCATTAATGAAGGTTTAATATCAATCTCTATGACAGAATGACTGGACTGAGTATTTTTCCTTCATTTATTTGGATTAATGAAAGTGACTATGGCAGAGTCTGACAGCTTTGCCAGGGCCCTGAAGCTTTCTTCAATGAAATGTGTTAGTAATTCTAATTATTTCTCTGATTCATTGTTATCTTTCATACACATTTCAATACTCTCATATCATTAAGGATGCCAATGCTTAGAAAACGTTTCTTAAGTACTTCTGACTCAATGAAAATCTTTCTCTTAGCCAAACGTTTAGCTTGACTGGAATGATAATATCTCTGTACTTGACAAGTTTTTGCTATTTGTTTGAAGTATTTCTATCGTGATAGAGTACAAAGTAAAATTCCATTACTGCAAACCAAATCCTCAAGTACTTTTTTAGTTGTTGTCTGACAATGGTAATGCTTAAGTGTGAATTGATAAAAAGCCTCAGAAATTTAAAAATTATAGTTATTTAAATAATAGAAGTTAAGTTATTGTATAAGTTTTTGTTAATGTACACCACTGTATTTTATTTGTGCTTGTATTTTTTCTGTGGATGATATGCATGTAACAATGTTGTAAAAGCTCAGGTTCATGTGATTATAATATTTCTTATTACTGTTGCTACTTAGTGATAATGATGGTGCAAAGAATTCACTTTTACTGCTTTGCAATTCTGTAGTAATAAAATGGAATTTAGTTTTCATTACTTTTATCTTATGATATGCATGTATTAGTCCTTGTTGTTATTGTCCCACTTCAGTGCATTCCCTGGTTCAAAGAGGGGAATATGCTGAAAACTGTACTTTCTTAATTTTTCTTTAAGCAAAATGCGGTATGGAAACAGAAGTATAACTAATCCTTGCTATGTGTTTGAGACAGTGACTGTTGATTAAGAGTTTCTAACCTCCAGTGTGTAACAGAATTAAATGGTGTCTATCTTTCTATAGAGAGAAGAGATACAGAGCAGCCCTGCGGAAAAGGACTTGGGGTGCTGGTTGACGAGAAAATGAACGTGAGCCATCAGTGTGCGCTTGCAGCTGAGAAAGTCAGTCGTATCCTGTGCTGCATCAAAAGGAGCGTGCCCAGCAGGTCGAAGGAGGTGATCCTGCCCCTTTATTCTCCTCTCGTGAGACCTCACTTGGAGTATTGTGTGCAGTTCTGGTGTCCTCAACATAAAAAGGACATGGATCTGTTGGAACAAGTCCAGAGGAGGGCCACGAGAATGATCAGGGGACTGGAGCACCTCCCATATGAAGATCGGCTAAGAAAGTTGGGGCTGTTCAGCCTGGAGAAGAGAAGGCTGCATGGAAACCTCATAGCAGCCTTCCGGTATCTGAAGGGGGCCTATAGGGATGCTGGGGATGGACTCTTCATTAGGGACTGTAGTGGTAGGACAAGGGGTAATGGGTTAAAACTTAACCAGGGGAAGTTTAGATTGGATATAAGGAAGAAATTCTTTGCTGTTAGGGTAGTGAGGCACTGGAATAGGTTGTCCAAGGGGATTGTGAATGCTTCATCCTTGGCAGTGTTCAAGGCTAGGTTGGACGAGGCCTTGGGTGATATGGTTTAGAGTGAGGTGTCCCTGCCCATGGCAGGGGAGTTGGAACTTGATGATCTTAAGGTCCTTTCCAACCCTAACTATTCTATGATTCTATGATTCTATTTCTTCTTTCTACCCAAGATGAACATGGACAAGTACTGAAGTACAAGCAAACAATCAGAAATACAGTTTGACATACAAATCCAGGAGCAATACAGTGAGAACATATCAGCATTTTACATGTACACACAGATCTCCCTTTGATCTCCAGAACACTTTGTAACATCACCTGTCCTACACTGAAATTCCCATTTATTACATCAGTCCCAGGCTACAGTCCAAGAGTTGTGTTAGGACACACTGTGAATGATGGGTCAGGTATGCAGTTAGAAACTACCTTAGCTTTGTTTTCCCATAAAATATCTTGAGACATTCCAATTCACACATATGAATTTGGTCATTGCTCTTACATTTATTGACTTCATACACAACGGATTGACCCCTGGCTATGTGTTTGAGGAACATTACCCATTCAGCTTTTTCAAGTTGGAAGGAAATTTGTCGGCATGTCACATTTCGCTGCCTTGGGATATATAGAATCATAGAATGGTTAGGGTTGGAAAGGAGTTTAAGGTCACCTGCCATGGGCAGGGACACCTCTTACTAAACCATGTAACCCAAGGCTCTGTCCAACCTGGCCTTGAACACCACCAGGGATGAAGCATTCACAATTCCTTGGGCAACCTGTTCCAGTGCCTCAACAGCCTCACAGTAAAGAACTTCTTCCTTATATATCTAACTTGATCTTCGCCTGTTTAAGTTTGAACTCATTACCCCTTATCCTTTCACTACTTGAAATAAATCCCCATATGGCATTTTAGTAGAACCCATGATTACATGATGTGTTGTTTTAAGGGGTCCTTTCTAATACAATACCTCCAGCTACTGGTCCAAATACCAAGGTCAAAGCTGCTTTAGCAATATGGCCTATGAAATAATCAATGTGGCTTATGAAAAAGCTTCTGTTCGGTGGTGACACATTTGACATATCCACATAAGCTATGGTATTTAACCAGCTTCCAGCATCACAGAACAAACCATAGATATAGCTGGATGTAACAGACTGATGGTGATTTTAACACAGACAGCATCCTTAAAGAAGCCAGTTATGTCTAAAACCAGAACTGGTGGTTCACACTGTTGGTTTCCCAGCTGTGGAACAGGCCAGCTACCTGTTAGCTTCAGTTTAATAATCCTTCTCACACTGTAGAAACACTTCTTCAGTGCACAGGTCTCAGGAGCACCCAGAAAAGCCTATGGCTGCTCAGTCACAAAGCTGAGGAAACACCCTGCTGTGGGAAGGCAGCAGCCAGCAGTGGAGCTGTTTGGACATGCTGCTTCATACCAGTTACTTACCAGGGAGCACTGACATTCAAGATTTCCACTTTGATGTGAGTCCCAAGGAGTTTGAAGGTCACCCCAAAGGAAAAAGCACCTGAAAACAACACATAACCAGGTTTAGCTGAGTATGGCAACCAGTGTGTCAATTCTGCTGCTTATATTGGTGAAATCCTCTTCTCCACAAACAGCCCTCTTTGGTGTGTTACTTTGGGTTTTATAACTGCTATGAAGTGTAACCTTTAAACCTTTATGTGTTTTCCTGAAATTACATTTCTATCTGGGAGCAGTGGCATAAACTTTGTTTATTTGCCACTGCAATCATACACTCCCTCTGCAACTGCTGCTCTCCTTAATGCTCTTTTGTCCACCCAGAAGTGAGAATAATATCCAGAGACCTGTGCCACAAGTTTCCTCAGTCCAAACACAAGCAACAAGGGGGAAAATACTACTCATTGTATCACATCAATTTCCGAGTGCCACAAGGCAAGGCAGGAAGCAGCAGCATCCCAAGAGAGGCATCTGGGAAAAGCAACAGCTCCTGAATCCCACAGTTTCAAGCTGCTGTTTTGCAAAAGTACCATGGATAGTATGATTACCTGGAATCTTTGCCATGCTGCCTCTCCTAGCCCCTTCTGACTTCTAATTACATTTCACTTCTAAGTTACAAAAGAAAACATAATCTAGCAGCCCCCTGAGATTACCTGTATTGGCCTGATGGCCCATGCATTGTTATCATTCTGCAGTACCCTGACATTTTTTAGAACCAGAAACCTCACAAATTTTTCACGTACATAAACTAATCATTTTATTGGTGTTTATACTTGCTTCTTGAGGGAAAGTGATTAAGAGTAAGGTGTTTTTTTGCTTTTTTGTTTGTTTGGTTTTTGTTTTTTTTTTTTTTTTAATTAGGTCATGAAAACATGATTTGTACAGAGACTTTCAGAAATGCTTTTTTGAAAGCCAGATAGATGTACTTGGATTTCAGGTGTCTGCAATAAATTATATTCGTAACCTTATGAAAAAAACCAGAAACTCCCTGAAAACACCACTGTCTTGTTTTCTGAATAAATCAGCAACAGCCTAGGAAAACCACAGGTTCATCATGCCCACATTTAAAAGCAAAAATTGCTAGCCCCAAGCAAGTTTAATTAAACTTACAGAAGAGAGTACAATGTAGGAGAAATAAGTCAGGAAGGAACAATGTAAAACAGAATTGCTTCTTGACAATAGTCCAGGAAAAGCAAGGCAAGTCTGAACCCAGTCATTAATGATATCAGGGAGGAGATGGGACTGTGAAGGGTAACAAAGTCATGGGAAAAACAAGGACATCTATTATCCAAACATAGCTGCAGAGCATTCCTGTTGGTTATTTTGTGAGGAACGCTACTTTTCCACAAGCGGTTTGTGGTACAAAGAAGAGGTTAGGCTCTAGTCTTAGCCTTTTTGTACATACTGTTATTTAGCCAGTAACTCTCTGAAAAATATGAATTATTCATGTACTCTTTAAAAAAATTTGGCTTTCTGGCACTTAAAGCAGATGTTCCAACATAGCTCTTTTGCAGTGCTGATTGCTTGTTCCGTGTAACACAGGGGCATGAGTCACGCTGACTTATCAGGGTTAGGGTCTAGAATTTTATATTGGTTATTAGTTTGCATAACATCTGCAAGGTCATTCTATAACCAAGATCCATAAAATAAAATGGGTTTATCTTCTTCAGTTCCTCTCTGTTTTTTTGATGATATTTCAAGAATTCTAGTTACATCAGAATTAACTTTCAGTAAGAAGTAACTTTTCCTTCTTTAAGCTCCCAAATGCAGGCTTTATCATATCTTCCTATCTCATGTTGCAAAACCTTATTCTTAAAATCAAACTACGTCTCCTGAGATGTTAGTTCTTCAGTGTAATAATCTTCAAACAAAAACTGTAGAATTCCTGGACAACAAAATCATCCCCAAACTCTGTAAAGGGAACTTGTTAAAAAAAAAAAAAAAAAAAAAGTGACTTAAGAAAAATTCTGCTCAACCTATGAGAAGGGTCATTCAATCATGCAACACCTATTGCTAAGTGCTTTCATCAATTCTTTGAACTCATGTGTCAATTATTTAACTTTCTCTTGGGTTCTGTGGTACTGAATGTTTTTCATTCAAATAATGTGGTAAACCTTTTCCTTGTGCAGCTAAATTTCCTCATTTTAGGGGTGCTGAAGACTAATGTCTGTTTTTCTGTATGTGTATGAGTTCTGCTTTTGGCTTCCTGATATTTCCATCCCTGCTGGATACTGTGAAGCTTTTTCTGCTACTTCTAGCTCCTTCCCTGACAGTTTGGATATCTTTTTGTTTGGCTGTCATTAAACCACTAATGACACAGCTGCCAAACTATGAATACATATATTGATTTCTTTTTACTTTGAACTTTTCCCATACTGTCTTTGAACTTTTTATATTTTTCTTTGTCATACTTTCCTTTGAAACTGTCCCATACTGTCCAATTTACTTGTCTGAGTTAAGCATGATATTATAGTTATTAAAGTGCGGACCATTCATATTTGCATGCATTGATTCAGAACACTGCTGCACATGGCTCTGTGTCAGCCTGAATCCAAAGTCAGAGCAGATACTAGAAACAAGCCTTTGTGGCTCTCACAAACCTGCCAAAGGCAGACAAATCTCTCTTGTGGCACTTCAGAAACATGAGCAAACAGCTGCATGAATTGAACTGTTTGAAGCAAAGCCCTTTAAGCAGCATAGACACATCTCCTCTTCCACAGAGATGAACAAAAAATTGCCAGGGGAAATGTGCAATCCCAAGGTAAGACAGCATTTAAGGAGGACGAAGTGCAGACAGATGGCTGCAGAGCAGATAGTGTGAGGGCAATCAGGAAAGACCAAATAATCAAACTTACTCCCAGAAGAATGAAGACCAAAAGAAAAAAGCCTATAGACAGCAGCCTGGGGAAGCCATGAGGGAGCCTGGGTGGACTGAAACATATCTGCCAGCTCTCAGGACAGTGGAGAGTTTTCCGTACTGGCCCAGCAGACCTAAAGGGTTCAGACTCTTCCCACTACCTTAGGCAGAACAAAAATAACACTGCCAATATTTTCATTTCCTCTGTGTTTCATAATTATAGTTGCCACAAAATTAACTCTTTTATAACATCAGGATAGGCAGTTTTATGAAATCCAAGTAACAGTTTAGGTCCCTAACTTGAGTCAGACTTCTAGCCCAGTACTTCCAGGAAAGCTGGTCTGTCTGGTGCTCTCAAGATAGGGGACGTTCATGGCTAAAAGCAGTAGCACCTCATATGTCAGCATGTCTTTTGGTGGCTGGTATCTCTGCAGGAATATGGCAGCTATTTCAGTGCTGTTCTCACACAGGAAGATATGCCTTCCGTAACCTGCCATGCTGCAGCCCTGACAAACTTATTCAGGAGAAGTCCTGTCCTACCTTGGGTTTGAATCTCCTCTCCAGGGATCAGGAACAAGCATGAAACAGAAGGAAAACCTTCCCTGCCACTGCTTTGTAGCCTGGACTCTATGCAGACTTTTGGACCTCCGCAGGTACTGCAAATCAAAAAAATAATGACTTTTCTCCTTTCATTGCTGTTACTGTTGCCAAGGAGAAAAAATCTGTTTCCTGTACAGAGAATCACTGAATGGTTGAGGTTGGAAGGGACGCCTGGAAAGTCATCTTGTCCAACACCCCCGTTCAAGCAGGTTTGCCCAGGACCGCATCTAGATGTCTTTTGAATGTTGCCTTTTGTCCTGTCACTGTCTCCTCTGCCAGGCATTGAGAACAGTCTGCTCTAATGGCAGACAGGTATTTTCCCCTCATTTATTTTTCTCTTATCTTTGCTCACAGGAATTTTGAGGGAGTACATATACCAACTTTGTTTGCTTATCCCTCTAGCCTCCTTTAATTACTTATTAATAATAAGGCCATTCTATCAGCCCTGTCTTCTTCAGTGAATAAACAGATCATGACATCATCTTGAAGGCACCAAACATGCAACATGAGTTTCTTAGTGTTTTTTCTCCTTAAGCCACCTGAAATACCTCTAGCCTGCAGCAGAATCTCCCCAGGGTTATGAGGCACTGCCCACCCAAGGCATAACTCTACAGACCCTTGTTTTCCAAAGTCACCTTCACTTCCAGAGCCCCTAAGGACTGTTCCCCATCTCAGCCCTAGGAAAGACCAGTGGGAATGCAGCACTGGAGCACTCCTGGAGTAGGAAATAAATCAGTTCATGTGCTCTAAATACAACAAGCCCTATTTGGGGATCAGAGACATGATTTATGAGGTGTCCATCAAAGTAGCTGTAATTCTGCCAGAGTTAAAACCAGAGGCGCATAGATGGCAGCAAACGTATCAGAGATATCACACAGACATTTGGAAATAGGATGTACAAAGTATCAAATACTCAAGCTGTGGGAACTATTTATGGTGACACATGCACTGAAATACCATTGCAGGCAGCTTTCAGTGTCTCAGTACAGCTGCTTTCCTTCTGACTGAGATCACTACTTGCACCACTAATTGTCCTGAGGACAGGACAATTGAGATGAATCTCTACAAAACAATAGAATAACTTAAGTGCCACTAGACATTTTTATCTCCAGCTAGCTGAATCACATATCAAGGACCTATTTCCAGTCTTTCAAGACTTGCCACACACTGCTTGTGGAGTGTGATGGTGGCAGAGGGTGATGCCTGAGGACTGGAGGAAAGCAAATGTCACTCCTGTCTTCAAAAAGGGCAAGAAGGAGGACCCGGGTAACTATAGACCGGTTAGCCTCACCTCCATTCCTGGGAAAGTAATGGAATACCTTATCCTTGGTGCCATCTTAAGGCATATCAAGGATAAGAGGGTTATGAGGAGCAGTCAACATGGCTTCACCAAGGGGAAGTTATGCTTGACCAATCTCATAGCCTTTTATGAGGAAATAACACGGTGGATGGATGATTGCAGAGCGGTGGATGTGATCTACCTTGACTTCAGCAAAGCGTTTGACACGGTCTCCCACAGCATCCTTGCAGCTAAATTGAGGAAGTGTGGTCTGGATGATCGGGTAGTGAGGTGGACTGTGAACTGGCTGAAGGAGAGAAGCCAGAGAGTTGTAGTCTATGGGGCGGAGTCTAGTTGGAGGCCTGTATCTAGTGGAGTGCCTCAAGGGTCGGTACTGGGACCAGTATTATTTAATATATTCATCAACGATTTAGATGAGGGAATTGAGTGTACTATCAGCAAGTTTGCTGATGACACTAAGCTGGGAGGGGTGGCCGACACGCCAGAAGGCTGTGCTGCCATCCAGAGGGACCTGGACAGGCTGGAGAGTTGGGCGGGGAATAACTTGATGAAATATAACAAGGGAAAGTGTAGAGTCCTGCATCTGGGCAGGAACAACCCCAGGTTCCAGTATAGATTGGGGAACGACCTGTTAGAGAGCAGTGTAGGGGAGAGGGACCTGGGGGTCCTGGTGGACGACAGGGTGACCATGAGCCGACACTGTGCCCTTGTGGCCAAGAAGGCCAATGGCATCCTGGGTTGTATTAGAAGGGGGGTGGTTAGTAGGTCGAGAGAGGTCCTCCTTCCCCTCTACTCAGCCCTGGTGAGACCTCATCTGGAATACTGTGTCCAGTTCTGGGCTCCTCAGTTTAAGAAGGACAGGGACCTGCTGGAGAGAGTCCAGCGCAGGGCAACTAAGATGATTAAGGGAGTGGAGCATCTCCCTTATGAGGAAAGACTGAGAGAGCTGGGTCTCTATAGTTTGGAGAAGAGGAGACTGAGGGGTGACCTTATTAGTGTATATAAATATATAAAGGGGGAGTGTCACGAGGATGGAGCCAAGCTCTTCTCAGTGGCAAACAATGATAGGACAAGGGGAAATGGGTACAAACTGGAACACAAGAGGTTCCACTTAAACTTGAGAAGAAACTTCTTCTCAGTGAGGGTGACGGAACACTGGAACAGGCTGCCCAGGGAGGTTGTGGAGTCTCCTTCTTTGGAGACATTCAAAACCCACCTGGACACGTTCCTGTGCAACCTTATCTAGGTGTTCCTGCTCCGGCAGGGGGATTGGACTAGATGATCTTTTGAGGTCCCTTCCAATCTCTAACATACTGTGATACTGTGATACTGTGACAGGATCTGTTGACACAAGGCAACTCAAGTCTTGAAAATAATGGAGGTGAGGATATGAACTTTAATGATAGAGGCCCTAGGATGCAATATCAACACTTCCATTCCTCCTCTGAGTTACTATGTTGAGTATAATCATTCTTGCTAATTCTACCTATACTAGGAATAAATCAGCTTTCTAGCTTCTCTGCAACTAGTAGTGAGTACTGACTTAGTTTTATAACAGGTTTGAGTAGTTCGATCTGTCTGTTTATTTTACTTGCACTTTTCCCAGAACGCACACTGCTTCAGGGAGTGCTGAAAGACTGATGAAAGAAGAGATAATGTCTTACTTCTAGTCACTGCGCGTAGATGACTAAAACCTCAGGCTTCTGGAAAAATTAATTTTGGCAACATTTTGACAATCCTTCTCACTTCCTGACAAGTCTTCATATCTGATGCTACGTAGATAAGAAGTAAAACAACAAATAGCATATTTTTTGTTCAGTATTCCTCAATTCCACCATTTTCATGTATGAGTTTTTTTTGTTACTATTAAAAAAAAAAGGAAAAAAAAAGAAACCCAAACAACTCCAGTGACTAAAATATTTCCTATGGTTTGCATATGAAATAATATGTTACTATAGTATCCTGCCTTTCAAATAGTTACATACAAGCTTGGCTAGCCTAATGAAATCATGTATATTAACACAAAATAGCTAGCAACAGAAAAGAGTTTTGTTAGATGTCCTTAAACTATACCCTAAAAATCCTTTTAGTTAGAATGAGCTACTATAATAATAGAGGAAATGAGCTTTTTTATTTCTTCCTTTGGGCCCTACTTCTCTAAGTTACATCATAATAATCAATGTAAATAAATACATCTACTCACTACAGGACGGCTTCCCTTGAGTTTAATGGTTCAAACAGGTCTAGGTATACAAGGAAATGGTATTTTCAGTGGGATGAGCTCTTGGAGAGACCAGTCTACAGGAATACAATTTTATACTTACATATATAATCTACAACAGGAAGGTAACTTAAGCTTGATTTAGTGTTGTACATAGTACAAGTAATTTTATAAATTATTACTGTATGATATACAATAATCATTAAAAAAATGAGACTGGAACACTAAATCAGATCTCTTGCACAGTACACATTTCAAATTTAATCAAATTTTTAGAGCTTTTAGTTTCCCCCCAAAGAAAAGATCTAATGTTAATTGCCAAATATCTGCCAACACCAAGTTCTTCCAGTGGTTACTTAATCTTTCAGTCAAAGAAATACTGTTTTTCCTCTGTAAATGTCAAGATGCAAGTTACAGTTCTTGGGTTATGTGTCTAACAGATTGAAGAGCCCTCTGTGACTAAATTCATGCTCCAGAATCAAATACTTCTTAATATACGCTAGACAATCATTCATTATTCAACATTTTTAAAAATACAAAGGTCAGTGCTTCCTGAGCATTTCCAGAGAAGATATGCATTCCAATCCTATGATTGTAATTATGGTTTTTCTCAGTTGATAGCCTTCTTAGACTGATGGTAAACCTGGACACAAGATTCACAAACTATGTGTTGCATAACTGCCAAATACAGAAGGAATGGATATATGATATTCAAGATTCCTGCTAACACATATTGGTATCATACTCTGAAATCTGATCACAGCTTCTCACTGGGAGGTCACATTCAGCTGAATAGAACTACAACACTCAAGTTCTTTTCTAGTGTCACAGGTTTCTAAAATCAGACTTTTCATCTTTTATATATGGTCTACATTTCTTCTACTTAATTCTACAATTTGAAATCTAAAGATACATACAGCTAGAATAGCCCTGTACAAACTAGATTACATCTACCTAGAGATAACTCACTATTGGTACTAACTGTATATTTTATTCTAGTTCAGTACTCCAGATCATAAAAATGGTAATAATTATTCCATAGGTAACTGTACTGTTCTGGGTCCCTCCACCTACACATTAATCCACTAATTTCCAGTTACTCAAACACCGCTCACAGGCTGCATCAAACACTGACTTCATCCTGAACACCAGAAGAGACTATGGGAGAACATGAAAAAAAGCAAGTTAACTTAAGGAGATGGAAAACTTTTACTGCCATTCCAGAGCTATATTTAGATGAGTAAGTGTAGAATTTTATGAATCTATCATTAACTGACAAAATATCTCTAAAAAAAAAAAAACCCCACAGAAATAAGAAATCAATGATTGTCATAATTCTTACACAAACAGGTGATGTTAACAGAAAAAGTGGTTTACTAAATAGAATTATTCTTGTTCGTAACTGTGCAAATAGCTTTTAATAGTGCAAGTCAGATGAAGTGTTTTACAGGACAAGGAAGAAAACAGCAGCTAGGTCAAACTTTGTTCTCATACGAAGCCTTTTCTGCCATTCACCTCTTGCTTGCCGCAGGTTCTTTGAGATTTATGCTTCTGCCTCCCATCTAACTGTTCTAGGATCCCATGATCCTATAAAGTCATCCTGGCTAGAATCTAGAAAGAAAGTGAAGATGCTGATTCAATAACTAAGTCTTACTTTTGTGAGCAGAGTACCTAGGCAGATGTTACTGAAAGTGTAAGACTGAAGCAGAAATCATGGGAATATTCATGTTGAAACACAAAGAACTGAGGTATGTTAGTTAAAAAAAAATTAGGAACATGGTAATGACATAGCTATTATGCGATTTCTATAATCTTTCTAGCTCCATATCCCCATTTCCCCCCTTTTATTTGCTCAATCCTTTCTCTTAACCTATTCTACCCATGCCTCAATACCCAGTCTTGGCTGTGTAGCGCATAAATGAAATGTTTACTGCTGGTGTTTACAATGCTTCTAGCTGTCTGTAATAACAACAATGTTAATTATAAGTAATGAATCAGAGACCAGATGTTAGTCAGCAAATTCTCCTGCTATTTGCAGAGCAATATTGGTCTAAAGTCTAGCTTGCTCATTTCCTGCCTAGTGGTAATGAAGCAGCTGAACCTTGGATGAACCTTTGGAGGCTCAACTCCAAAGGGCCATTTGTGGAAGAACCATCTTCCCCTCTACATTAGAAATTTGCAGGCTGTAATACGTTAAAAATAAACCTTTTGGAACCAAGTATTCTCAAAACATATTGAAAACATGTAATTTTCTCTGAAGTATTTCAGTATATCTGCTCCATAAAAACAGGGGTTTTGTTTACTTGTTGGGAATTGACAGAAATCATGCTTCTAAACCACAGCCTGAGGAGTCAATGTCATCTTTCTCTTTCTTACAGAACTTAAAGCTCACAAAAAACAATTTGGTTGGTTAGAGTTGAGTAAGCAAACATACATGCTATGAATACAGCAACCAAAATTCCAAGAAATATCAAAACCTTTGCACTTCTACTACAAAAGTCATAACTTCATTATGGAAAGATGACTCAATAAAGTATGTGAGCAAATAATAGCAAGGTCCCTTCCAACCCTTGGGATTCTGTGATTCTGTGACTTTCATACAACACTACCTAACTTCTCTTCTGTGATATTATTTAAAAACATAAGAGAAGCTGCTGCAAATGTGTTCAACAAGATACCTTTAAAATATTTCTGGTAAGGCTTTTTACTAGGAATATGTTGAAGGAAAAATTATTCCATATGGTTCTTCAGATTTAGGCATTTAACTATACTTTCTTTGAAGTCTAAAAATACTCTGCACATGAAGATATTTTGGTTCAGAATTTTCAGGCTGCCACACAAAATAAATACTAAGTATTTTTGAGATCTTCATTAAAAAACAGATTAAAAAAAAAATACCTGTCAAAGCTATCACAAAAGAAACCCAAAATATTTAAACCTAAAAGCAATTAAAGTTTTGCTTTCCACAACACAGGCTGAATAGAATGATAAATTTTACTCCATTTCAGCAATTATTTTTATTTCAGATGAACAATATAATGAAATGTATAATATATAATGACATACTATATAGCTAACAAAATATATGTGATCCATTGTAGTTTCGTATTCCTGTATGGATTACCTGTTCTCAACATGTCAGAAGAATTTTCTGCTTTCTTCTGCAACTTCTCCTTCATTTCTGCATTCCTAATTGCACATGACACATACTTATCCTTAGCAAGAAATATTTATATTTAGGGTTTACAAAAATAATGCTGTTTTCATTTACAGTTAGTAAATATTACTGATTGCCACAGAAGACCACTGGCAATCTGCCCTAAAGACAGCTACAGTAAGAAAGGATAGTTGGAGCAGTGATTGTAAGATTACAGTTCAAATATTAATTTCAACCCTGGTGTTACCTAAATTATTCCATACTTTGATGAGAGGATTAGAGACAAGTGATTAGGTAGCAAAGGCTATGATGTTTTAAAGTTCAAAGGAGGAGATGTAAATAACTTGCTTTCTGGATAACTGAACATAAGGAGAGCAAATCAAAATGTTATGCTAGGTGGGAAGGCGATTTGAGCAGAAGGACAGTGTTGTTGAACTGACAGGTAAGTGTTAGGTGAGAATGCAGCAAAGAGCAGTTACTCTGACACACAAGGGTAAGAAGCCGTGTAGTCTGACAGATCATACAGCAGATTAGAAACCACTCACTGGTCTCACTTCTGCTATTTTAGGTACCTTTTGCTTTTGTTTCCACTTCTTTCTCAAACAGCTGTCCTCAGAAGTCTTTCCTTAAAGGGAAATCAACCAGATAAAGAGTTTGGGGGCATGAGATTAGCACATTAAGTTTCACACATCAGTAATGGCAATCATCAATCAAAAATATCAATCTGCTAATGAAATTGCCTTAGAGTAGGCATATCACAAAGATAAGTGGCTATTATGGATAAAAATAGAGAAAAAAATATAAAGTAATTGACATTTGTGTTACACATCTTTTTTATTAAATGTATGCCTGATGCTTCATTATAGGAAACCATTGCAAGGCAAATCAGCCCCTAGAACTAAAATATTTAGCAGCTGCAAAAAACTTAGTAAATCCTCTCTTTGTATACAAAAAAATAATAAACATATCTTCCAGGAAACAGCCAAATATCGTACCCCTGGCTGTCATTTTGTGCAGCAATATTGCTCCAGATGTCTTTTGCCAGTTTGACATGACAGCTATTTCTGCTTCTAGAGAAATAAAAGAACAAATGTACATGTTTGTCACATTTGCGTCCCTCATGTAAGGAGGAAGGGTAGTGGCCACAGCACTTTGCTTAGTCTGTTGTCTGTGTGCTTTAAAACTCGTAAAAAAATTACAATTGTACTTTATTCTGTTCTAGAAAAACAAACAAGCAAACAAACAAAACCATCCTTCATCCAATTTAAATACAGCACAGGAATGAAAAAACCTAGCAGTCCTTGTATTTGTTCACATGAAATCAAAAGCATATTTACAACAAACCAATGGTAGGAGTCAGTTAAAGTACTAGGAGGGCAATTTCTACATCTCCAGACAACTGCATGAAAAAAAAAGTATGGACCAGCTTGAAACCACTATGAAGCAAGTTTTCATGTTTTTAACAGTATTTTGTAATACTGGGAGAAGTCACTGCTACTCTAGAGGATCATGTTGCCATTCACAGGATCTGTGACAGGCTGGAGAAATGGCTTGTTAGAAGCCTTGCAAATTTCAGCAAAGGCAAGTGTAAAGTCCTGCACCAGTACTTCAGGCACAGACAGAAAACAGGAGCTGATGTTCTGGAAAGCAACTCCGCAGAAAAAGACCTGGGAGTCCAGGTGGACACCAAGGTGAAGATGAGCCAGCACTTTGATTTCAAGGCTAATGGTATCCTGGACTGCATTAGGAGGGATGTTGCCAAGAGATTAAGGAGGGTGATTCCTTCTCTCTCCTCAGCACTGGTGAGGCCACATCAGGAGTACTATGCTCATGTTCACAAGACAGAAATGGAAATACTGAAGAAAGTCCATAGGACAGAGGTTTATCCAAACACAAGGAAACCCTTTTTTTAGTGTGAAGGTGATATAGCCCTGGGACAGGTTGCCCAGAAATGCAGTGCAGCCCCCAGCACTTGAGATCTCCAAAAACTCTCTGGGCACAGTCCTGGGAAACCAGGTCTTGTTGACCTGCTTGAGCAGGGGCAGGGGCCAAGGTGGCCGTCAGGGGTGCCTTCCACTTTCAATCATTCTGTGATCGTCAGGTAACAAGGTACAGGTCTTTCTCCTCTGACAGCCCTTGGAGGAGCAGAGTCAGGGTATACTGTTGGCATTGAAGAGGTCACCATGACTCCCCCCACCTGCATTTCTCTGCTGCTCATTGCTGGGCCTTTGTGCTCATCCTTTCATCACAGGACATGAGAAGCCTGAGGACTTCTCCCCTACAAGGTCACCAAAAGATGTCCAATGTCTTGTGAAGCAGGGTCTCTCTCCCTTTGGGCTCTTTGCCACCCCTGTTGGGTGACAGTCACAGGAGCAGGTCCCTGTGGCATATATTCCATGAACATATATTCCATGAACATATGTTCCATGAACAACAGGATTCCAGCTGGGAGAAGGCCTATGGGGAGTGACCAAGTGTCGAGGGGTGATGGAGCTCCGTGAACTCCATGTACTCAATGCTTCTTGGCCATGAACCCCACCAAATACAGTGACAAGCATGGTCAGCACTGGTAGCGGAGGCTATGTCCACATCAGCCTGCTGGCACTGCCATCCCTGCATATGCGTCTGTCCTTTCAGAAAACTTAATAACTATCCAGTTACTCTTCACAAGGTGTTTTTTCAAAACCTAACAACAACCCATTCTAGGGAATACTTTCCAATACTGTCTCAACAACACAGGAAATCCAGAGGGGAGAATTTCCTGGAGCACACAGTGATTTTATTTAATATAAATGCTACTACAGAGCACACCTCACACGCTCCCAGCCTTCCACTTCCAGGCACCAGGGGCATCAAAGACCTGTTTGAGGCCCCTTCTGGTGCTGAACAAGCCCATGCACCAATATTATTATCCTGCACAGGTTGCACAATGTATATTCCATTCTCAGCTATCTTTTAATTATTTCTGGATGAACATGGTCACTGAATGAGACAAGTGCACCCATCTGTCTTTGACGCTGCAGTTCCTTTATTGTTTTGTGTTTTTTTCTTCTTTAAACATGAGATTTTATGCTCAGAAAGTGAATGAGCTGAAAAATGTGTTAACTTTTGTTGTTGAATAAGAGCAATACCGGTTCAGTCCTTGGGCTTGCATATGTATATGTGTATATATTCACATGTATATACACATATCATGACAGATTAAGGAAACACTGCAATGTAGTACTTTTAAGATATTATCTAAATAGAATGACTTGTGTGTTAGTCTGCCTTCTCTCTCTGCTATGAAAGGATGATATTGGGATCATGAGTTTTTGGTTGAACTGTTCATTAAAAAGTCAAAAATTTTTATCCAGATTCCAAGGAGACTCTGCAGAGGAGTTCCCACTGATATTAGTGAATGGTAAATCTAGTTGCAAATTTGGCAGCCACTTTCACATGATATCTTGCAAATGCTTCCGAGCTTTCTTTCCGCTTACCTGAGAAATCGAATTGAAACAGAGTGGCTGTCAGAGAGAAATGTATTGGGTCAAGATCATATGTCCTACAGTTCCAGTTTATGTCTGCACTACATTCAGGAGGATCTTGACTCAGATTTGATGAAATGCTGATTGTTGATAAACCACTAAGAAAATTTCTATACTTCACATTAGCTTGAAGATTCTTATTTTTATGCAATATAAGTGCAACCATGCTATCGTAGCCTTGATCTCTGCTTGAGATTTTCCAGTATTTTACAACTCAGAACATATAAATTAGCTTTACTCTAGATTAGCTGTTCTACCTAATACCAACAGTATGTTTATTTACCCACAGCTTTTTAACCTTGACATGACAGATAGAGTTTAAAAAAAAACACAAACTACACAAGAAACCTCACTGTTCACTTGAAAACTTAGAGAAAATAGCAATAGTAGAAAAATGACCTGAGGTAATGACATTTCGTTGCAAATGTCTTTCTGGATACAGATAAAGTAAGAATTTGAGACATTTATCAGAGCTGTGATTGTGTTGACAGCCCAAAATGCAGGAATCTCCCGCAAGAGATCCTTCAGTTACTTTTACCTCATCTCCCACACTCTGTTAATGCCTCACACAAAGCAACAGATCTTTAGGAAGCACCAATATTCTTCCTAGTATTAACACATTTATTATCCACATTATGTATTATCCACAGAGAGGATTACTATTTCCCAGAATTTCTGTTTTAAGTAACTTTCTGAAGATAACTGCACCCCAGAGAAGAGTTTACAGCTTTTACACTCAAACATTTCCATTAGGAAAACCAGTGGCCATACAGTAACTTCTTTCTGAGAGGCACTGAAATTCATGGTTAGACACCTAAGGAGACAATGTGTTTGAAGTCACCTCTAGGATTCCCAAAACACCCAGCATAAAACATGTACTGGCAACTACAGATGTTTCCACAAATTTGAAGGTCATGCTTTGAGATCACTGATCAGCACTCTTTGTATTAAGAAGAGTCCACAAAAGACACAGATTCACAGTTATATCCCATCTGTAGTTCCATGGCCTCCCTATTGACTCCAAACTGGTGAATATGTCTGTTACTTCCATGGGTAATGGAGTTAATGCTCCAATCAACAGAAAGGAATATGAAAAAAAGGAACTTCTCGCAGTGGGGTATTGCCGGAGATGCCACCCCGGCATCATGTCAAGGTCAGTTACTCGGCTATGGTGCATGCAGCAGGGAGGTAAAGGGAAGAATATCTTCCTTATGAAATCCAGGGAGATGACGCATGAGCTAGGTGCTTGACTGTATAGCATAGTCAAGATTTGAACCATTTTGTCCTGCCCAGAAACAGACAACTGAGCCCTTAGAAAATTTTTAGCAGAAAGTTAGGACTCCAGATGCTTCCTGGGCTAGATTCAAGTTGAAAGTAGTTCAGATCTGTAATATGGGCATTGGTGCCCCCAAGTCTCATGTGTTAAGTGTCCAAGTCTTTTAGACATATTAAATGGTTTTAGTAGTAAGTGTGTCTGGCTATCTGGTGTCACTGATGAAAGCAAGCTGACCTTGCAAGAGACACTTACTGGAATTTTTTCTTTCTTTTTTGCGTGACTGAAAACTTGGAATGCAGCTCTTAGCAGTACAGTACACTAGCAACAAGTTTAAACAATCTAAAGCTCCTACAGCTGAAATAATGAGTTCCTGAAAATAACAAAGAGAGCAAGAACAACATTAACAAAGGTATTAACCTTATTTTGACAAAAGTATTTGTTGTAAAAGACAACCTGCTGTCTGTTTACAGTTGGCTGAGGAGCCTTGGTTTGGATTTACATTATGTATCATGTGATCCCTTTATTTCTTCATCCTTTGCACTCTTGTTTCATTAAGAAACACTAAAGAAACTACTTTCCACTTCCTTTGGGAGGCAGTTTATTATCATTAGTTATAAACTTGAATACTAATAATCAAGTTTTTAAAAAAAATTTAAATTTACAATAACAGTACACAGAAGTCCTGTCATTCTGTTAACAAATCAAAGGGCAAATAAGTCAAGAATATTAAAAAATGAGGCAAATATTTGAGTTACTTTGGACATACAAAAGAATTTTCACGTCCTTCAACTAAATTGCAGCTGACCTAGAAAAGTGTACTCAAAGCTTTCTAAACCCAGATATTATGCTCACACCTAATTAATCTGCTGGTTTCACTGTTATTTTGTTTGGTCAAGCGTGCTGATGTTGCATTACAGTTATGATATCCTGCTTATCTTAGTAAATTTAACAGTTACATAACTTCAAAAAGCCACACACTAACTAAAAGTAAAAACTTGTATTGCTGGCTTGTATATTTGTTGATTTAACCTTGCTACAGAAATTTGCCTTGTAGCCTTCCCAGGGCCTTTAAAAAAACCCAAACAAAACCAAACAAACTTTGTGCGTAGAACTTGTTCATAAAATTCAGTGGTAGAAACTTTCTCAACTTAATAAAAACAAAGCTAAACCAAATATTAGGCCTACATTTACCGTGATAGAAAATACAAGAGTGGGATGTATCTAAAAAAGACAAAAAACAAACAAAACAAAACAGAACAACAAAAAAAAAAAACCAAGAAAATAAAAAAAAAAAGTCTGGGAAACTTAATGGCAAAGAGAATGAAAGTTAAGAAGAGATTAGGAGCTTATGTGGGAATCTTTGGAGGTCCTTAAGAACATCTATTTTATAATTTTGGTACAGTTGATCCTCCCTGGTGTCAGAGCGGTAATTAAATGAGTCCTGAGGTCCCTTCTAGCCCTGTTTCCTGTGATTAATATTTTTTGCCTAAAAATTCCCATTTTTAAGGACCATATAATAAGACCATGCAACACAATTTTTGTAGCACATCCCTTTTATACAGATTTTGCAAGAGGGTCTCTGTAAATCATAGAATCATAAAATAGTTAGGTTGGAAAGGACCTTAAGATCGTGTAGTCCCAAATGCCCTGCCATGAGCAGGGATACCTTCACACTAGACCATGTCACCCAAGTCTCTGTCCAACCTGGCCTTAACACTGCCAGGGATGGAGCATTTCCCACATCTTTGGGCAACTTGTTCCAGTGCCTCACCATCCTCACAGTAAGGAACTTCCTCCTCATATTTAACCTAAGCTTCTCCTGTTTAAGTCTGAACCCATTACCCCTTGTCCTACCCTTACCGTCCCTGATGAAGAGACCCCGTCCAGCACTCCCGTAGGCCTCCCTCAGATACTGGAAGGCTGCTATGAGCTCTCCATGCTGCTTCTCTTCTCCAGGCTGAACAGCCCCAACTTTCTCAGCCTGTCTACATATGGGAGGTGCTCCAGCTGTCTTATCATCCTCATGGCCATCAGCTGGACTTACTCCAATAGCTGGAGTAATGTTCTTCTTACACTGAGGACACCGGAACTGCACATAGTACTCCAAATGAGGACTCATGAGAACAGAGTGGATAGGTGGGGTCACGTCCTTCAACCTGCTGGTCATACTTCTTTTGATGCAGTCAAGACTTCAAGCAGCTGTCTTGCATGGCTTCCAAAGGTCCCGTACAGACAGTGTTTCTATGAGTCTGTGTGCATACCCATGAGTTTCTGCTTTACATCTAGACTTTTGACATAGGTAAGGCCAGATGTCAATGTTATTTAGATGGTTAACTTCTGTTGAACTTAGTGGGTGGTATGGAGCCTTGAACATGGCAAGATATTCTTATTCTCAGCCTGTCTACATACAGGAGGTGCTTCAGCTTCCTTATCATCCTCATGGCCACCTTTTGGACTTGCTCCAACAGCTCCATGTCCTTCTTATGTTGAGGACAGCATAGCTGTACACAGTACTCCAAATAACAAAGCTTATAATACCTGGGGAATACAAGCTAGATTCACTCTTACATAAATATGTTTCTCTTTCACTCAGAGAAAGATAAGAATTCTGATGGCTATTAAAACGGAGTTGATCACAGAAAAAAAAAAAACAAACAAAAAAAAAACCCCAAAAGAGTTGGGTTTCTGAATGTAATTTACTTTCAACATAAATTCCAACATAATTCTATAAGATAGGGCTCTTAAGAGTTTGGGTTTAAATTGCAATAAACCCATAATTTTTTAATAAAACTGAAGTCTATACCTGAGGCCTGGCAAGAGTTGTTTTTAGGTATCGTAATTTAGTTTGTTATTTATCAGACCCACAGTTTTATTGAACCTTAATTTTGAGGTAAACTGTCACTTCATAGAGCATGTCCTAAGAACTGGGTATTCATATACTTCAGACCACACATACTTCAGAATTCATACTGTGAGGCTGGTGACACACTGAACAGGTTGCCCAGAGAAACTGTTAACTGCCCCGTCCCTGACAGTGCTCAAGACCATGTTGGATAGGGCTTGGAGCAACTTGGTCTAGTAGAATGTGTCCCTGCCTGTGGCAGGGTTTAAGTTTTAAGGTTTCTTTCAATCTAAACCATTCTCTGTTTCTATGATTCTGTGTATCAGGCAAGCTTTCTTCTCCTCTTTTACCGTAACTTTATTTTGGTTCCTTGAAAGCATTAAAGCACAAGGATAGTAGAATTTTTTTTCTGTCAATACCATAACAGTAATTTCACAATTCTAGTAGAATGGGACCAATAGCAATCAAAATCAGCATCTAAGTAATTTCTGGACTCTTACATACAATATTTTAAGAAACAATGCAACTCTATCAAACACCAGATAAGAGACTTGTTTTGACTTTAAGATAATAAATGAAAAGTTTCCAAAAGTTAACCACAAGAAAATTCTAAAACCTGATTGGCATTAGGAAGAGTAGAGGGATGCAATAGGGTATGAATTATTATTTGCTTACTGCTAACTTTTTTCCCTGGATTCTCAAGTGAGTGTACAGATAAGCTACCACATAGAATTGCCCTGGATTCTGTATACAAGAATCTATCTACTTTTAATTTTGCAGTTTTAAGGATATTGTTAAAGTTTTGTTCCAACTTTGGAGAGTGGGAAACCTGGCAAAATTATCCTGGGAAACAACTGCAAGTAATATGCTCTCTGGGGATAGAAGTTCTTGGTTTGACCCCAGTTTTTGAGCAACTAGCAGTTGCATTTTCTGCCAAGAAATGAAAAATAACCACGCACTTATTAAAGTTCCTTTACTTCATCTGAACTTGCATTTTTGCTAAGAATGAATGTAATTCTGAACTTGGGATGTACTTCAAATAGCGTGTGGTTCCCATCCACATTTATGATACTTTAGATGCAAGCCTATTACCATTACTCAACAACAAACCTATTTTCCCAATATTAAAAAGAAGCATTGCCTGAAAAAATTAATTATAGTTTATCAAATGAAAATATTTTAGAATACTTGATTTCACTTTCTGCTGTGCTTCCCTTGCCTAGAATCTCTTGCCTAAAAAATCTTGTGTTCCACAAGCAATTTTTGAAAAAAATATACAAAGTTCATATTTATGGTAAGCAACTTGCTCTGGAGATTCTAGTTCCCCATCATTGCAGATCTCAATGAAATTTCAAGACCAGACATGCCACTTGATTCTACAATAAAAACAGGACACTTAAAACTGAGAAGATGAGTCTTTTAAAATTCCATCTCTGAGGAATACTTTGCAAATCTACTAAGAGGGGAATATGTTTGTCAAACATTGATCTGTGCACATACACACAGAAATTCAAATAAATTTTGACAGCCTTCATTTTATTTATTTTAAAGGATCTTCATTTTAAAGGATAGGAAACTTACAATTAAGACAACATTTTTGTTTAAAGGCTGAGACTACTCTGTACAGTCCTTATATTTTTGTATCTGTATCTCTGGGTGGCTTTGGATACTCCTGTTCTCACCTCATAATTGATTTACCAGAAGTGATTTGGCTTTGGCTGTCGAATTTTATGCAGACCAAATACTCTCCAATGGACATTCAGGATATTGGAAGTTACCAACCTTGGCCTGCTTTCTATATTCCCCTTCTGAGAAGTTCAAATATGAACAGACAAGCATCCTAGGAATATGTGGTTTTGGTGACAGATACAAGAAAGTCAGTTTTCTGAAAGCACTCTTCCTTTCAATGCTCTTGCATAACTTTCTTCTTTCTCAGGGAAAGGTAAACAGGGAAAAGTTGATTAGTTGGTTCCATGCTTACAAGAAAAATCAACAGCTATTAATATCAAAATCTCATGCAAGAGAAATTGCTGTCACTTTGACAGCACTTGAATCGGTAATCTTTCATTATTACTTTCTATTTCATTTAAACAGAAAAACAGTGACTAACTTCATATAGCCACTTGATGTATTTTCCACCTTACTGCCTGGACTTCTTCCTATAGCTGATTCCACACTACTTTTTAATGACCATTTACTGCTGAGGGACAACAACAGGTTCTTCCTTCGTCACTAGTTAGATCAGTAGATGGAATTTATTTGAACTGAATCAAGATGAAGAAAAGAATATCTTGCCATGTTCAAGGCTCCATACCACCCACTAAGTTCAACAGAAATTAACCATCTAAATAACATTGACATCTGGCCTTACCTATGTCAAAAGTCTAGATGTAAAGCAGAAACTCATGGGTATGCACACAGACTCATAGAAACACTGTCTGTACGGGACCTTTGGAAGCCATGCAAGACAGCTGCTTGAAGTCTTGACTGCATCAAAAGAAGTATGACCAGCAGGTTGAAGGACGTGACCCCACCTATCCACTCTGTTCTCATGAGTCCTCATTTGGAGTACTATGTGCAGTTCCGGTGTCCTCAGTGTAAGAAGAACATTACTCCAGCTATTGGAGTAAGTCCAGCTGATGGCCATGAGGATGATAAGACAGCTGGAGCACCTCCCATATGTAGACAGGCTGAGAAAGTTGGGGCTGTTCAGCCTGGAGAAGAGAAGCAGCATGGAGAGCTCATAGCAGCCTTCCAGTATCTGAGGGAGGCCTACGGGAGTGCTGGACGGGGTCTCTTCATCAGGGACGGTAAGGGTAGGACAAGGGGTAATGGGTTCAGACTTAAACAGGAGAAGCTTAGGTTAAATATGAGGAGGAAGTTCCTTACTGTGAGGATGGTGAGGCACTGGAACAAGTTGCCCAAAGATGTGGGAAATGCTCCATCCCTGGCAGTGTTAAGGCCAGGTTGGACAGAGACTTGGGTGACATGGTCTAGTGTGAAGGTATCCCTGCTCATGGCAGGGCATTTGGGACTACACGATCTTAAGGTCCTTTCCAACCTAACTATTTTATGATTCTATGATTCTATAAGTCAGTTTGTGAAAAAGACCAGTTTGGTGGGGTTCCAGACTTAGGTACAAAAGCAAGACAGACCCAAGAATGGAATTTCTAGAACCCTGTGCACAATTCATTCCACAGCTGCACCACCTTCCCTTTTTCTAATGGCCAGTCTTCCAAACAACAACGTGTAGTCACTGTCCCTTGTTATTCTGCCTTCCCCTTCTTCAAAAGTCCAGCTCCATTCTCTTTATAACACTTCCTCAAGTTGCTGTTGGCTGCCCTAAGATTGACCCTTAGGCTCCTACTTGCCAAAATAAAACAAAGGCCAGCACCCTCAACCTGTCTTCACAGGTGATGTTCTTTTCTTGGCACACAGTCTTCTGCATAAACAAACACCCTTGCTACTTCCTTTTTACTTAGTTACATGCAGAACGTCTCATTTTTAACTGTGTTGTTAGTTTCATATAGCTAGCAAACACCAGATTGCAAAGCTCAGCACTCAAAATTTAAAGTGACATAATAAAATGCCCTTGTAAATGATCCAAACCTTTGTTTTGCTGAGCAGTAAGATACATTAGAAATGACAGGAGGAATCTTACCAGCAGTCCTGGGAGACAGTGGTGCACAGGGCTTACAAGCAAATAGCCTAAGATGATGTAAGCGGAAGGGAATATTTAATCAAAACAAGACTTATGTAGTCACCTCAAACATTTGGTTGTAAACAAGGAAATGCCTGCAGGGCATCATTATAGGGAAACCCCCAGACCTTTTTTTGGAAATCAACATATTTGGGTGTCTTTCTGTAAAATGTGTACATGAATGCATGCAGTTTGAAGAATAAGCGCAAGAAATTAGAGGTCTGTGCCCTATTGCAGACACAATGTCATAACTTTCATGACCAGAGTGCTGCAATGGTGGGATACAAGCTCTAGGACGGACAGGCTGGAAAGGTGGATTGGGGGATTTGCCCTTTATGTGAGAGAGTAGCAGGAGTGCATAGAGCTCTGGGTGGGGATGGCTAACCCATCTGAGAGCTTATGGAGTAAGGGTTAAAAGAGCAGACAAATAGATGTAACATTGCACGTGTGTCTGCTATACACTACCTGATCAGGAAAATCAAGTGGATCATTCTACAGATAGCTAGAAGTAGCCTCACTGGCCCTGCTCCTCATACTACAACCGCAGTCCAGGAAGCTAGGAAGAAAAGCCAAGAGGCCTGAATGAACAAAGAGCTCCCAGGAAAAAATCAGATACAATCAGTAACTATACAGAAAGCAGAAACAGGTATAGGTAACCTGGAAGGAATAAAGAGACATTTCTGAGCATGCAGAGATAGAGTTAAGAAAGCCAAAGCTCACCTGGAGTTGAAATCTGGCAGGTGATGTCAAAGTCAAGAAAGGTTTCTGTACATACTTATGAATCAAAAGGAAGACTAGAAAACTGTAGGCTTGCTGCTGAATGGAGCAGTGTCCATTGGTAACACTGGACACAGAAAAGATTAAGGTACTAAGTGTCTTTTTCACCTCAGTTTTTACTAATAAGACCAGTTTTCAGAAGTCTAAAGCTCAGGACACCAGGGAAAGTCTAACGCAAGGAAGACTTCTCCTTGGTGAAAGTTAGGGAATACTTAAGGAAAATGGACATATGGAAGTCTGTGAGCTTTGATGGGATGCATCCATGAGTTCTGAGGGAGCTGACTGAAGTCCCTGTGAGGAAACTTTTACTATCTTTTAATGATCAGTGCATTTGGGAGAAGTATCTGATGATGAGAGGAAAACAAGTGTCACTCATATCTTCGAAGAGGACAGAAAGGAGGAAACTACAGGCCAGTAAGCCTGACCTTAATCCCTGGGGACATGATGGAGCAGGTAATTCTGGGAACCAATTTGAGGCACACAGAGGACAAGAAAGTGATTGGGAGTAGTCAGCATGGATTCAGGACCACTAAAACGATGAAGAGACTGGAGCATCTCCCACAGGAGGGAATGCTGAGGGAGCTGGGATTGTTTAGCTTAGAGAAGACTCAGAGATCTCATCAAGTTGTACAAATTATCTGCAGAGATGCTGTAAAAGAGACAGAACTAGGCTCTTCCCAGTGGAGCCCAGTAATGCAACAAAAAACAATAGGGACAAACTGAAACACAGGAGGCTCTGCTGTACATAAATAAAAGGATTTTTTTATTGTTAGATTGACAAAACATGGAATAACTTGCCCAAAGGAATCTTGGAATCTCTGTCTTTGGAGTTCTTCAAAAGACACTGGGATATAGTCCTGGGCAAACTGCTCTAGAGAATCTGCTTGAGCAGGGGCACTTGACCAAGATGACCTCCAGACTTCCCATCCAACCTCAGCCATTCTGTCATTGCCTTGCACACTGAAACTACTTTGGGTAGTAAACAGCAAATCCAGCCAGTAAATCCAGAATCTGTAATTTTCAGTGAAAAT
The DNA here is from genome assembly GCF_033783945.1 of Neopsephotus bourkii. Lineage (NCBI taxonomy): Eukaryota > Metazoa > Chordata > Aves > Psittaciformes > Psittacidae > Neopsephotus > Neopsephotus bourkii. The sequence goes on from NW_026901620.1 coordinate 144,264, forward strand.
AAGTGGTCCAGAATGAGAGACCTCTCAGAAATGGTACACAGATCAGAAATTAATGTTGAGATTAAAACTTGCCTTGAAGCTCGCAAAAATCTGAGTGTAAGGTTTCAAATAACACTTTTTGCACTCTGACTTGCAGTTCATGAGGAAAATATTTCGTTGGAGAGTCTTTAAAGCATTCTTCCTTTGCATTCTGTCCTAAGCTTCGGCAACCAGTTTTTGTTTGCATGTGCTGAATCTTCTGCAAATCATCCCTAAAGATCACTGTCTTTAACCTGTTTCTATCTTGGTTTCGTCCACCTTGTTTCAACAGTTTTTCTTCAGTCCTTGTCTCCCACTCCACTCTGAAATAGTTATCTTAAGCTTTGCTAATGTTGTATCAGCATCACATATGAGAAATTGTAGAGGTGAACTTTTGCTGTGTGGGCCTATATTTTCTAGGTATACAGAGCAGTTTTGTGAACCACTGCATGGCCAGAGCATGTATGTAATCAAAACTGTGACAGATTCTTATTGAAGTCAGTTTTAGCTGCCCTGTTCCAAGAATCCAAATTTCTGCACAAGTAGATTCACAGTTTCCAAAACATTATGTCAAAATTTTTCATGGGGACTGGAAGCAACGCTTTCCTGACAGAAAGGCCACAGCACTGACCAAATTTCAACTCCTTCCTTGCTCCAAAGCATGGACAGCACACAGTCAAAGAAAAGGTTGCCAGGGTTGTTTTAACATTGCAATACAATGTATTTTCTCCAGCATTTTCTTGGAAATGACAAAACTGTTTTGGCCGAAAGTGTCTGGAAAAAAAAATAATAATAGTGAAACCAATATCATCCAATGGTAAATTTTAGCCTAAAAGGTTAATATTGGCCAAGTAGCAAGTAAGCTAGGATGAAGTTATGGTAATAGAGAAGTTTGATAAATCTCAATAATCGATGCTGCCAATACCAGCAAAACACAGTCCCATAAGAAGGTCAGGGAACAGATGACCACCAATAACACCGAGGAACTCCAGCCAAGATGCCAAGTTGAGCAGTAATGGAAACAGACATGAACCCTTAAATTTGAAACAGGCCGTAGAGCTGGTCAGTTTTAAGGATCTTTCCTGTCTTTGTCCTAGTCTATATAATGCTTTACCTGCGCTACTATATATACATAAGTATTTTTAATGTATATATAAATACACATCAAATTATCAGCTGACACTTATTTCCAAAAGATGCAGGTATTTCTTTCCTGATGCACTGATCACTAGACTGAGCTGAATAAAAAAAATTCCAGATTTGGCAACTATGGGACATGGAGTTAACATAGCAGAAATGTTGCTGGTGTTTGAATTTGTAATTATAGATGATTATTCAATACCAATATACTAAAAACTTTGCCCAAATTCATATGGCACTTGAGCAACAAATAACACCTAACTTACTTTATCAACAATTTGTAAAGGAACAAAAAACCAAAAAAGTGCCCTGCAAGTGTGAGGTTTGGTGCATCAGGTATTAACACTGCATAGATAAAAGTGAAATTACAGTGAATAAAAATATGTATTTTATTTTAAAAAGAAAACCACAAAATAACTTTTTGGGGAATAATAAACTGTGAAAATTGGGACTAAAGAATTTTGTGAGTTATTGTGGTATAGGCTTCTCAGGCAATCATACCTCACCTAAATTCCTCAAATTGTGATGAATAAGAAAATTAATACAAATTTAGTTAGAACCAATGTAATATCATAAATCATTATATCATTAGTTCTAGTAATTTTCAATGGAAGTCATAGGTAAAATTATTTAGGGTCTGAGAAAAAACCATCTGAGCATATGATCCTCCCTCCCCTCTAGTCCAAAAAATCTACACTTAAATTTCACATTTTAGGGCCTGTGGGAATGACTGGATGGGAGTATATGTTTCTGTTATGCAAGAGGACAGATTGCTAGACCTAATGGTCCTTTTCTGCTACTAGATCTATTCCTTCAGAGATTTATCAAGAAGAAAGCACAATTTATAAGCCTATATCCTAGGTGTGGAGCTCAAAGTGAGACTCTCAAGTGGTACAGAAGGTAAACGTCGGGAATACTGTACCTGCTGCACACATGCAATGCAACTAATCCATGTTCAGGCACTATTCCATGTCTATGCAACTACAAGGCTTTTAATCTGCAGCTGGCTCACTTTGAACTACCGGCAGAGAAGCCCATCTTCAGGGGTCACTGTGGTGTGAGCAGGCACTGCATATGCATAGCATTCTTGGACAGCCAACTATTTAGTGCATAGCATGATCTAATGGGTACAGCACTCACCACTCATGTGCAACAAGACAGGTTCTGCAATCATATATGCAGAGAGAGTGGAGATGCTGTGCAGATTTTCTTGTGTTAAAGCAGTAAATCTGGTTTGTTGGACTGGTGCATAACTGGGTGCTGTTGCCAAGACCTTTCAGTCTCTTCAGTAAAAGCTGACATGATGATACTGAAAGACCTAAAGGATAAGGATAAATGAAGCCCAGGACGACTGGACTTCATTTATAAACATTAAATAGTCAAAACAAACAAACCCTGGGCTGGGAAGGCTGAATATATGGCTGCATTTCGGTGACTAAATTCCTGGTTGAATGTCTATGATCAGCATTTATTTAGGAATAGCAGGCTCAAAACCAGCCTAACTTCATAGACAAAGATTTCCTTGGTAAAACCCCGACATAATCCAGGTAAAAAGGGAGGCTTGGGGTCATCTCATCCAATGCCCTTCTCAAAGTAGTCCGAGCTAAAGATAGATGACGTTGCTCTAAATCTTGTTGCTTTTCAAGAATGTCTAAAGCTGACCTTCCCACAGCATCTGTGGGAACCTTTCCAGGGCTTAGCCACCCTTGGAAGGATTTTTCCCACATTCGTATGAGATGCCCTTGCTTCAATTTGTGACTCTTACTTCTTGTCCTACAGCTGTGCACCTCTAAGCAGATTTGGCTCCCCATAACCAAGTAATTGAAAAGAGCAGTTAGGTCCAATTCCCCTGACCAAGCCCTCTGTCTTCCAGGCTAAATAAACTTTGTTCATCAGCTTCTCCTTGTACATCACGCCCCAAGCAATGGCGACCATCTGCTAGGCTTTCTCCAGAATGTCAACAACTTTCTCATGCTGCTGGCTCAAAATGGACACAGTATCGAAACGTAGTTCTGCTGAATATAGAGGAGCAATCACCCTACAACCTGCTGCCTACACGTTGCTAACACACTCAAATCAGAAATTAGCCTTTGCAGCTGAAAAGGCAGGCTGGAGAGCCACATTCCTCCAATTTCTGCTGCCATCTGGTGCACACACGACAAAGTACAAACAATTTCTGAGCAGATAGGTATCTAGCTTAAACCTAAATTTTGACAGAATTAGTGAAAATAAGAATTCATCTGCTTATCTTGCACTGGAAGAGTTGGTCTGGAAGACTTGTTTGATACAACACAACATAAAACAGTTGGATAAGAAGGAATTCCCCTCTTTGTGTGTATAATAACCTAGTGGTTAAATGACTCAAACACATGTGTTTTGGAGACTCAGGTTCATCTCCTTCAGTAATACCAGGGGGGTTGAACTTGTGTACCTTGAAAGGACAGTACCTCACTTCTTGCCTTTCTCAGGCTAGGGACTTATCAGAGGAATAACCATGAAATAATATGCCTTAAATGAGATCTTTGATTAAATAAGAAATTAAACAAAGGAGTCATGCCAGGTAATCTTCTATCCACAGTCTCTGTAGTTGCTCCCATCTCCTCAGTCAAATTAAAATGTAACTGAGCAGTGAAAAATATCCACCAGAACTTGCTGGGAAGTAAAAGAGGTTATAAATCCTTCACCTTTCCACACTCTGGCTTGAAAGCCTAGGACATAAGTCTCCCATGTTTAAAGTGATTACACTTATCAACAATTTAAGCATGCCATACCCAACCCTGACTTGGGATGGCAGGCAGGGACATGAATGAACAGGCTGTGAGTAAATAAAACCCTAAAATCATAGAATAGTTAGGGTTGGAAAGGACCTTAAGATCATCTAGTTCCAACCCCCCTGCCATGGGCAGGGACACCTGACACTAAACCATCTCACTCAAGGCTCTGTCCAACCTGGCCTTGAACACCACCAGGAATGGAGCATTCACAGCTTCCCTGGGCAACCTATTCCAGTGCCTCACCAACCTTACAGTAAAGAACTTTTTCCTTATATCCTATCTTCCCCTGTTTACATTTGAAACTGTTACCCCTTGTCCTATCACTACAGTTACTAACGAATAGTCCATCTCCAGCATCCTTATAGGCCCCCTTCAGGTCCTGGAAGGCTGTCATGAGGTCTCCATGCAGCCTTCTCTTCTCCAGGCTGAACAGCCCCAGCATTGCTTTATTTCATAGGGAAAAAAGTGTATGTGGAAAGAAGAATATGAAGAAATATTAAACACCTACTTTGAAAAGGAAGTTATTATTTGAACAAAGCAAAAGACCAAAATAAATTCTAGTTCTTTAAACATTTTTGTTTACCAAGTGTGTAAGAAAAGCTGATAGAGTGGAACGGGAGTTACAAAATATTCATAAATCTCCTAATTTCGTTTACTTTTCTTTTGAAATTCTGACCAGAGTCCCAAAATTAACTTTGGCTATAATATGATCAGTACAAGTAGGATTTGAATGCAAGGCTTTGTTCAAAGAAACAGCAAAAGTCTTTCATATATTCTGATAATGCTTCAGGTCATCTCAGTAGAAAATTACCAAATTTGAAGTATGCAAACAAAGAGGAACTAAGAATTGAAGTATGAATTAGAATACAGGAGGGGAAGTGCAGCAAAGAACTGTAGAAAGAAGCTTTTACCTCAAGTGTTTATCTTTGTGGAGGTTACTCAGAAAATGTCCGGGAACTCCAGCTGTGCACCAGCTCCTCCTATGGAATCTAATCTAAACTAATGAGAGCAACAGATATTTATCTTGGCAGCACATGTTCCTTGACATTAGGTCCCACTCCAGTGATAATTATTTGATAGAGGCAGAGGATGGCTCCCACACCTGCTGAGCACTTGCAACCTCAGCTAAAGTCAGTAGAACCTGGCAGAGGTATTTCTAATCTAACTTAGTCCTCTCACCAACCCATAGGCAGAAGAGGGGACTCCCTTCAAACTATTTGCATCTTCAGTCTTTATACTTAGCCTGCAAAACATACAATAGACAAGGCAACGGCAATACTTACATTTGAATATCGCTTTCCAGTCATGTGTTGTGCATATTCATTTAAAGGCTTATAAAACCTATAGCTAAAAAAATGTTCTCTACCATATTTGCTGAATAACTAGTACTATTAGTACTAGTCCTAAAAATAGCTACGCAACTGATGTGAAAAATATTATTACTTACGTATGGTAATCCTAACTGAAGAGATACAAAAAGCTTCCAGAAGCTGCAAGTAAGATTTCCCAGGCATTTCTGGGACTTTTGTCTCTCGTTCTGGGATTTTCATCTTAGTGAGGGAAAGGTGCTCTGCTGGACTCATGTTTCATAGATATTGACTTCATATTTCCCTCACCCTCCAAATGTTTTGCTACCAGTGCCATGTTTCACCAAGTTTTCCGGAGATGCAATCTAAATACTCCTCCAGACTGTCCCATAATTCTTAGTAGATTGTCTAAATACTAGACCTTCTCAGTACTGCCCATTTGAATCTATACCCTAAACATTAGGCCATAGCAAAATGGCCTGTCATCTGGATTAATGGCAATTATTCTATGCAAAAAAAGATAGTGCTCCAGTAAGAAGATCTAAGAAAATGCCAGAAGGAGCTCCTCAGTAGGAAATTCAAGTAAAAGGCCAGCTATTATATCCTGGGAGACATACCAGCTCCTTTTCTATCTGACAGAGACAGTTGCTAGCTGTGAAGGGGTCAGCATTCTTCCGGCACACCAAAGTAAAGGCAACAGCTCCCCTGAAGCTAAGCACCAAGCTTAGTTCATACTTAGTTCAGCATTTTGTACATACCTCATTTAAATAGCTACCTACTCAATGAATGGAAGAGTTAAGACCTTTCCATGTGCTGAAGATGAACAAAGCTCACCCTGTGGCCTCTTTAAGTAGCAGGAGTTGTGAGAGCTGAAACAGGTCCTTTATTTTGTGTGTCCTCTCCAGCTCTCTACTTGAGAAAAGAAGCTGCCAATGGCAACTCTGCTCATCACTAACAATAAAACTGTCGAGGACAATAATGATCTCATAAGAGAAAATCAATCTGCATTTGGCCTGGTCAGAAAATGTCCCACTAAGAGGCAATTAACAGTGAATTTGGCAGCCACTGTGGCAAGATGAAACACATGGAAAAAGGACTATATATGCTAACAGAATATGGTGACAGATGAGGGAGGGGGGAGAGGAGTAAAACCCCCTTGCTTCAGAGAAGCAAGAAACAATTGGTAAATTGCATTATCCTTACACATTTATTGCATGCAGTTTCTAAAGTAATTGGCATTACATAACTATATTTATTACATAAATTTATTAATCTTCAAAGAGCAGGAGGTGGTACAGCTCTGCTTTAAATGTTCAGGGGTATTATGCTACAAGTTCATACCTGTAAGTGCCGATGTCTCTGACTGTGCACTGCAATGGCTATTGCTATGGAGAGGCAGGCAGCTAAAGCCCTGGATAAATCCACAGCTGTCTGTGTCTGGGAACTCAAAATTAAGTTGGCAAGATGATCTTGTAGGCTTTTGGGCCTGGGCCTTAAGACATCATGATTTATGGTCTGACTTGAAAGCAAATGCATTTCCATTTCTGGACTATGACATGAAGAAATTGTTCCAGACATTTGGAAGAAGGCCTTTCTGCCCAGGTTTGCAATAGGTCGGTAGAGAGTATCCAAGCTTTTCCAGTGGAACAGGCAGTCACATTAGTAAAGCATGCCTCCAAATTTGCCCTGCTTCAGTATTTTTTATTTACTAGAATCTGAATTTTACCCCACGCAACTGACAATTTCTAGAGTGCTAGACACTGTTGATTAAACTAACCTGAGGCAAACAAATTGAGCCTACAGATGTATTTGGCTGTTGTAGTTAAACCCAGCTGATGGACTTAGGGGTCTGTGAGGAATTTTTTAGGTTTCTTGTGTGCAGGCACTGCAGGGATCATCTGTTAGTTTTCCAGGCCAAGGAACATCCAATAATGCAGCTGGTCTGGAAAGATCTTTAACAAATGATCAGTTCAGATTCTTCCTCTTTCTGTTTCAGGAACAGAGCTAGTTGTCACCTGCAATTCTGCAGGAAAGTTAAGGGAGGAAAAAGAAGGGTCAATAGAAATGGTACGGCAGAAAACAAAGCAAACTGCTGCCAAATTGAAAAACACAAAGACCTGAGAAAGATGGTACAGGGCAAGAAGTAAAGTACTGGAAGGTACAAAGTAGAGGAGGCTATAAACGTATTAAAAACAATGATCAGTTAAAAAGCAGAGAAACTGAATTATGTATGTATAGTGTATATAATTTTCAGGTTACTAGCAACAATTATCTGAAACTTTATGCTTAACTTTACCAAGGATTTCTAGCTTTGCAGTTTTAAGTTTTCCTCCACCACCTCTTTATGTTAGTGCTCAACAGGGATGTTTGCAGTTCTTCAGTTGGCATAGCATTTTGAAGCTGAACAGGAACCTTTTGCTCTTCAGGGTCCTACAGCATTCATCTTCCTGGACCAGTTACCATGTGTACATGTGCTTTTGAACAAAAAGAGGAAGAGAAGGATGGAGTAATCTAGAGTAATTGCTGCATTTGGGGGCTTTTTTATTTATTACTATCACCCTACGTGGAAACAAATTAGGATTTTGAAATAATTCTGACTTTCATAACAAAATGCAAGGTTTCTTTTCACTAAAGAAAACAGTAGCAATACTGTAACAGGTGAATTTCAAATTTACAGTAAGAAACTAGCCTATCTTAAGACTCCCCAGTCTTAAGATTTCCCAAGTTGTGGCTCATGCATGGGAAGTCATTGAGTTACTTACCTCCCTGAACTATTTGCTAAAAGACTTTTCAAAAACAAACAATTCAAGTTTTCTAAAATTAACTTTTAAAAAGCTATTTTTGTTCCTGAAGCTATGTCCATGAAAGCTCAGTCTTGTATTATAATCAAAGAAATGCAATTCATGCAAAAAAGCCATGTGAGAAATAAAGTTTCAAAAGCAAAATCCAAGACAAATTTTACAATCATTCCAATGAAGACTGACAGTCTAAAGTGTCTGTATATCACACAAGTCTTCAATTCTACCTAGCTCTTGTAACTTGCCCAATTTGTTGAGCAAGAGCAAATAGCTTGTGCTTCCCTCAGAAAAATGTGTACAGAATCACAGCACAAGTTAAACAAGAAATTAATTGCATTGTTTGGATTCTTTTAAAAAAGACATCTTTCTTTTTTTTTTTTTTTCTATCATTTAAAGACTACTACTAATCATTAATGACTATGAGTAAAGGTCTCTCAAATACAATGAGACAGTTTTAGCCACCAGCACACCTACATCAAATGCAGGATCCATGCCAGGGATTGCAGTGATTCACTTTGTGAGGCCAGGCCTTTGTCCACATATCTTGTTCAGTCCCTTAAATTCAGCCCTTCAGCTGCATGTGAGTATTTCCCTGGTCCCTGGAGGCCAGCAGAGCCTACCACCCCTGCACCCAGCTAGGGGAAGGGAAGGCTTGTTTTGTTTTTTTGTTCTATGAAAGAAAATAATCTGTGAGAACAGTGTGGTATGATGTTATCAGTTTAGATCAGCTTTACAGAAATCTAGCATAGCTAAATGTTCCCCACTCCCTCATAAACCATTTACATAAGAGCTGTTTATGACTTCTCAGCATTGCACATAACCACTTCAAGACACAGCTCAGCCATTAGACTTTACCTCAGCTCAGCAGGTCTGGCTGAAACAGCACTTGGCAAAGGGTGTCTGGGGAAAATGGGGCCTCTGTAAGACGTGGTGGTAATTTGGTGGCTTCCTTGCTCAGTATTAGCACTGGCTTCCTTCCACAGGATGGCACAAAAGGGTGCTGTGCTAATTCAGGTGCTCAGAAAGGAAACAAAAACCACACCTTCAACACAAGTGAACAAGAAAAACCCTGCAAGTCTTCATCCTTCCCTGCAGCCTTCAGACACAGAAATGCACTTCCATCCAGCAAAACAAAGGCACTGCTTTCAAAAGTCTTCCTCAAATTTATGTTTTCTTGGGGTTTATGTGTGTGTGTATGCATGCATGTGTCTCTCCATCAGGACAACCTGTGTCTTCAAAACACAGCAGCAAACCATTAATCTTCAATAAACTTTGTCAAACCAAAACCAAAGAGACTGGCACCTTAGAGACAGGAAATACCATCACCAACTCCATGATGAGCAGCAACATTAACCAGACAGGGACGATTTTATCATCTTTGTTCACGCTGCCCAGCAGAGGAAGCAAAAGCCAGGAAAGAAGGGTCCGATCCAGCAGGATGATCACATTCACTTGGTGAGCATGAGATCCAGAATAGTCTTTCTGCATGCTTTCTTTGTGGAATGCTGAAGCCAGGCCTGTACTCATCACACCACAGCACTGTGTCACAGCCTCTCTACTTTTCACTGTGCTAGATGTACAGAGTCAGGAGACTGCTATCACCTGCCAGTCCATAGATCCTGAGACCACATGGCAAGCAAAGCCTAGCTGGTGAGTGTTGTAGGCAGACAGTCCATCACTATGGCCTGTTAACAAGGAGGCATGTTTTCCATTCCCTCATCTACCACTTCATGCAAGTTCCCATTGGCCATCACAGTGCTGCAGGTGAACTAATTACAAGGTCTTGCAGGAAGGTTGTCACCAGGAAGGGGAAGGAGAGAGATGGCCCAAGGAGAATGTCCCCCACCTGTCTGAATTGGAAGATGTACAGCAGTTGCTCCAGTATCTTCATATGGAATGGTACCCTATGGCAGACCATGCCAAGTACAGCCGGGATCCAGTATGTAACATCAGCCTCTTTGGAAACCTTTGCAGAAGACCTCTTTAAATATTGCGCAGTCATTAACACAGGCCCCTTAAGGAGATATCAGCAACCCCACACCTTTCCTTCAGAAACCTTTCCAGAACATTTGACTAAACAGGTTCCAAAGTTTTCCTCTGCATTTGGAGGGCAGAGTACTCAAATATGCTCACAGCAGATTTCCTGAAGTGCAAGCTCAAATCTTGCTTTGGACTTGACCCAAGTGTATTTTGGGTCAGGGCTGGCATGACTCTTCAACAGACTTCTGAGCTCAGAGACTAGCAAGCCTTACCCTCATTGGCCTTAACATACGAGCTTATCCTAATAAATTAAACCTGGCCAGGATTCAAGGCTCAGGCCCTGACATGGAGCCATAGTGTAATTGTTAACATAGCTCCTGACATAGTTTTGGCCTATGCCAGCCCATGTTGCCCCAGTACTTCAGGAAATGACAACAGTCCTTCTCTTGTGCTGACAAGTAGTTCAGACGGGGCCACTGAGTTTTTCTGGTGGAATAGAATCATGGAATCATAAAATCATCTAGGTTGGAAAAAACCTTCAATTTTGTTAAGTCCAAACTTTACCCCCATGTTCACCACTAAATCATGTCACTAAGGGTCTCATCTACACATTTTTCAGGCACACTTATGTGTAGACAGTGTCTGCATGTGCTCGTACTCTTATACCCAAGATGGAGTACAGGTCCATTTTAATTTGCTGGTGAGAATAACTGGTGGGGAAGAGGCAGTATGACTTGTCCTTGCTCTACTGTCCTGCTTTCTCCTGTCCTCAGGTTCCATCTTTTTCTCTTCCTTCTCCTAAAATTTTCTTCCATTTTCAGATGAAATCCAACATCATCCACTCCAATGGTTTCCTTGTATTCATAAAAAGTGAAACAAAAGAGTCAATTTCCTTTAGGGTTTTGTCCTTAACACTGCTTTCCAGGCAGTCAGCCATTCAGTCACCCTGATCCTCTTTATTCTACCATTAGTTATTAACATTGCTAACTTCATCACCCTAGTATGCTAGTTTGGCAGGGGTCAATTCAATGGAAACTAAGTTGTCATTCTTTTCTTTCTTTTGAGCTAGTCAACATTTCTCTCTTCTTCCTGGGCTTCAGTTTTGTCAGACTGCAACCATTATATGCAGTAAACACTTGAATAGTAGTGAAAGAGCTTTCCTGAGGAAACAGCACAAATCTCCTGGCTGATGAGGTACACATTTCTAAGCCATATTTTAAAATACCTCCTTGTCTTTACCAGCAGAATGCCCTACCTTCAGCTTCTGCTTATCATTGTTTTATTTCAGGGTAGATGAATTTTTCAATTCCAGCAGATACATACTGTATTTGATATGCAGTGGAGCAACAGTGACATCCATTGGCTGAAGTAAAACCAAGCTAGAGCTGTTCATTACACAGCAATTATTTCTAATATAAATAATTTGCTTAACGTAAGTTATTCTACTATATTTTTATGTGATCTATGATTATCAATATTTTAAGAATATTAGAATTTAAGCTAAGGTTCACATTTTCCCCTCAGGTCCTTCCTGAGAAAAGTAAGCTTTTTTTGCTTAGGAAGAAATATACACTGACCACCAAATTTCTACAGCTTGAGAGAGATCTCATTTTCAGTATATTGCAACACTGAAACCTCAGTGCTCAAGAAATGCTAAAGCCATCTGAAAATATTTATGAGGTGCAGTTAAAATTATTTGTGGTCTAGGTAGGTAGGTACTGTCTAAAGGTAGACCTGAACTCCATTCTGAACTGACAAAACTGAGACCCTGCTTTTTCCCTCTCGCCACCTTTTTTTTTTCCTTCTCCCTTCACCAGAAGACATTTTCTTTAGTAATTTCAGTCGCTTTCCCAGGAAACGCCTCTATGATGCCTGCAGTCTGAGAGGCTGTTGGCATCAAAACCAGCCACAGCATTCTAGTCACAGCTGTGACAAGTTCTATAGACAGCAGCCACAGCATTCTAGTCACAGCTGTGACAAGTTCTATAGACAGAGGTGGTATAAATCCTCCCAGTTCTGCTGGCATACTCAAAGACAGCACAAATAACTTGGGATGCAGAGCTGTCTTGGAAGCTTATGCCTACAAAGTTGCCCACCAAGATACTCAACTATTTCTTTCATGCTGCCATTCCACATGAGAGATTCCTTATTTTTAAAGGCAAGACTTTTTAGAGATACTGTTCAAAGAGAGGAAAGATTTTAGAGTTGGATGTATTAAAACACACAGTATTTCTTTGCAGTCAGCAAAGTGGATATTGGAGAAGAAGAAACTGTGTTATTAAAGTCCTGTAGCAGGTGGTAGTGTGCTTGGTTTATTTTAGTAGAATCTCTTATGGAAATCTACAATAACTACTACATAATGAAGATGATAAATCACCGGAAAATATTACTGTAAGAAATTTCAGGGACAATATATTGTATATGATGACAAAGTTAACTCTCTTCGCAAGATTTTTTTTTTTTTTTAATCTTTCAAGCTTCTTCTGGGTTTAAAATAATTTCACTATTTATGTCTGGTAATCCTTTGACTGGTAAGCTTCCCTACTGATAGCTTATAGTAATGGAGGTAAAGAAGTTGATATCATCTACCTGGGCTTGTGCAAAGCATTCGATGTTGTCACACATGACATCCTTGTCTCTAAACTGGAGAGACACTAATTTGATAGGTGGGCCACTTGGTGGATAAAGAAATGGCTGGATGGTCACAGGCAAAGAGTTCCTGACAACTGGAAAAAGCAAAATATAACCCCCACTTTCAAGAGGGGAAAATGGATGAGCAGGGAACTACAGACAAGTCAGTCTCACCTCTGTGCCTGGCAAAATCTTGGAGCAGGTTCTCCTAGAAGGCATGCTAAGGCACATGAAAAACAACAAGGCGGTTGGTGACAGCCAGCATGGCTTCACTAAAGGGGAATCCTGCCTGACCAATTTGGTGGCCTTCTTATGATGGGTCTGCAGAACTGATGGACAGGGGTAGAGCAGTTGATGTCATCTACCTGGACTTGTGCAAAGCATTCCACACTGTCCCGCATGACATCCTTGTCTCTAAATTGGAGAGACATCAATTTGATAGGTGGACCACTCAGTGGATAAAGAACTGGCTGGATGGCCAAAAGAAAAGAGTTGTGGTCAATGGCTCAGTGTCTGGCTGGAGACCAGTAATGAATGGTCCCCTCAGGGATCGGTGCTGGGACCAGTCTTGTTTAACATCTTTGTCGATGCCATGGACAGTGGGATTGACTGCGCCATCAGCGCAAGTTTGCCAATGACACCAAGCTGTGTGATTTGGTTGATATGCTGAAGGGAAGGAATGCCAACCAGAGGGACCTTGACACGCTTGTGAGGAGCCGGCAGTGTGTGCTTGCAGCCCAGAAAGTCAGTCGTATCCTGGGCTGCCTCAAGTGGAACGTGACCAGCAGGTCGAAGGAGGTTATCCTGCCCCTCTACTCTGCTCTTCTGGGACCTCACTTGGAGTATTGTATGCTGTTCTGGTGTTCTCAACATAAAAAGGGTATGGAACTGTTGGAGCCAGTCCAGAGAAGGGCCACGAGGATGATCAGGGAACTGGAGTGCCTCCCGTATGAAGATAGGCTGAGAAAGTTGGGGCTGTTCTGCCTGGAGAAGAGAAGGCTGCGTGGAGACCTCATAGCAGCCCTACAGTATCTGAAGCGGAGCTATACAGATGCTGAGGAGGGACTATTCATTAGGGACTGTAGTGACAGGACAAGGGGCAACGGGTTCAAACTTAACCAGGGGAAGTTTAGATTGCATATAAGGAGGAAGTTCTTTACTATGAGGGTGGTGAGGCACTGGAATGGGTTGCCCAGGGAGGCTGTGAATGCTCCATCCCTGGCAGTGTTCAAGACCAGGTTGGACAAAGCCTTGGGTGAGATGGTTTAGTGCGAGGTGTCCCTGCCCGTGGCAGGGGGGTTGGAACTTGATGATCTTAAGGTCCTTTCCAACCCTAACTATTCTATGATCGTATGATTCTAAGTGACAGAAGTGACTCTGACAGCTCTTCTAACTTCTGTTCCACTATTAGCTTTACTTCCTACAGAGGAACACATTAATGGAATAATTGACTTCTTGCAAAAATAACAAAAAAAAAAAAAAAAAAGAAAGAAAAAAAAAAGAAACCTACACCAGAACACTGTCTTTCCTATTTTTTAGGAAGCCTTTGTTACACTTTACTGCTTTGGTTTTGTTTTTTTTTATAAGAGCTTTTACTCCTTCTTTCCTGATGATGCATGCTAAGAGCTAATCTCTGCTCTGGATTGTGACAATTACTTTCTTGTTCTCACTCAATACACAAAATTACATGCAACCTCATTTACCCAAGTATTATATTGGTTTACCTTGAAACTAGCAATAGCAGCTGAAGTTTGTATAGGACACTGTTACTCAATAAAGAGTACAACGTAACTACCTGCAATATGACAATGTAAGACTTGCTGACAAATACAAGCTTGGAAAAACAAAATATTGGTTATGGTTTATACAAGCACCCAGAACACTCTTACGTTTAACACAGGATTTTAAAAGTTTTGATCTTGTTTTGAATTGTAACAATATGCTACCAGTTTCAAGCAAGCCATTAATCAAAAATTTCCGACTAAAAGCCTGTCAGCTGCTCAGGTGGGGTCAGCAAGTTCAGCTGACTGGAAAGCATGATTTGTGAAACGATCCATTATGCCAAACCAGCCTTTCAGAGAAGTTGAAATGAATGTCCCATTTACCCATTTCATGCGGATGCGACAGAAGTGTTTACAGTGTTCAACAGGAGGCTTGAAGAAAGCCATAAAGTAGGAGAAGCACAGAAATAAATAACTGCTCCATAATCATACCCTTTCTTTTTTCTGAAGAGTTGTATTATAGTGTCTCATTTAAAAGAAATCAGCACATTTTAAACAAAATACTTAGATGTCTGTAAAGACAGACATCTGAATCTTGTTGAAAACTGGGTTCAAAATAAAAAAAAAACAGAATAGCAGTTTTGTAAGAAGCAGTCAGTTATAGAAACCAAAATTTCATTGCATATTCTACCCTAACCTGTTTGTTTAGATCCAGAAATATCAGGGCTAATATCAGTTAAAAGTGTCAGAAAAACACAGACATCTTTCCAGTTTGTACTTTAGCTCACCAGCCACATTAAAGGAATCAGTGATTTGCACAGCACTGTTTGAATGACTGGTCTGTTACATGGGAGGAAAAGTCTGTTTATGAGTTCCTTACTAAATGAACTGCTGTGGATGTTGATTTAAGCCTTTCAGTGACAGCATTACTTGGAGAGGGATAGAAGGTGAACAGTGTCTTCCATCTGACCACATTCAAGCTACACTAATGACAGTTGAACCTGGTGTGAACCTGGGTAGGGATGTGGATCTTTACAAAGTACAAACGTATCAGAAGGGAAATCGCTGTCATGGCACCTCCTCTCTGTAATTTATTTGTTTGGCACCAAAAATCAACAGACTGCTTGAATAAGGAAACAATATTCTTAATAAAGGTCATCCTTCAGATAAATGTTCAAGCTGGGTCATTTCAGCTTTACATCTTCAGTAGAGAATGCAATTTAGTAACACAAAGGCATGCTGCAGTGAGAGATAAGTAGTACAGGCAATGAGCATTCTCTGAGTCTACTTGAAGTAGGCTTCCTTCCCACATTCAATGAAATGTGCAGAGATTCATCATGTAGCATAGTCTCCTGTGGCTCTGTGTGATAGCCTCCATTACAAGCGCAGGCGGAAACCTCCCCAGACTCCAGCACCATCAGGTTCAAGGGAAGATAAGTGTGTCCTTAAGCACTTGAGCAGGAATGCTTTTCTGAATCAGAGCCAGAGAGAGCATCCAATATCTCCAAGGAGTCTGAGGAAACTCTCCGAATTAAGAGAAATGTGCTTTTAAATGATTTTTAATTTCCCTGATGCTCTTTCACTCGTATATTTTCTACTTAGGAGAATATCAGGATGAGAACAAGATCTTTATTTTATGAGCTCATCTGATCCCTCTCTGATCTCTCAGACTACATTAGTAATCCCTGGTATGAGGAGAAACAATAACTTTTCCAGCAAACTGGATGCACTGTTAAGGACCAGTTCATGCAACAGAGCAAGGAAAAAAACCCCAGATGTTTGATAAACAACATTCAGGTGTCTAAAAGGTAAGAAAAGATTTCCTGATTAGTATACAAAAATAATATTTTATAATTCTACCTTTTATTGAAGCAAACAAGTGTTTAGCATTCTCTGTAGCTGCACACCTAAAAGCTTTGCTTCTATAGTTGGTGTAGATTTACTTGTTCTACCTTTTTTACATAAGAGGATGCTAAAAGCAGGATGGGGTTTTTTTTCTGTACACCCTAACTTTTCCCTGTCTTTGAAATGCTCTCTAGAAGTGTGAGACTGTGTCATTACTAAATCAAAGACAGCCAATATTCTTAATCTACTTACTTGTTACATATAGCTCTGAGAACAAAATTAGGGGTGAGGATCATGAAACAATTAAAGGCACAAAACTCTGATACACACTCAACTTTCAGGATTAGAAACCAAGTAGTGTTACCTCATAGCTATTGTCTATCTGTATTTATAAAAACACATAAAACCTGAGTTGGGGCTCACAGACAGTTTCTTTCAGGGGCAATAGATAACAAAACAGGCTTTTGGGCAATGCTAAAGCTTGGCAGAATAGAACATCTATTATCATCTTTGGTCCAGATCCTCAAACAGCACCTAGGAACCTAATTACTACCAGATCCCTGTGGGGACGATGAGTCAAAATAAGGAATACCCTAAAACCTTTTTAGAATCCAAGGCCCAAATAATTTAATTTCTCAATCAGAGCTAAGGGAAAAGTAAAGAGCTTCAGGAAAGTAAAACACACAAAAAGTATTGCAGGACAGGCTCTCTAGTGGTCAAAGCTTTTGGCTGCAGAAGGCATGAATGAAAAGTCTCTTTTAGCTCAAGGGCACAGGAACTCCTTTTAATTTTCCAGGGTTTATCACTTTCCTAGTTCACCCCCAGGTACTTGTGTTTAGAGCACCAGGTTTAGGGAACTTCCACATTAGGAGACTAGGCAAACAGGCAGAGCTGTTTCATTTCATCTGGCAAAAAAGACTAGGAGTAAGAACTTGAAAAAAAGAGCAAAACAGCAAGTGCTCCTCTCCTCTGTGTACCCTCCAGGTTTCCAGCAATCCATGGCCAAGGAAATTATGTATCTATGCCATAATGGGAGGAAATTGTTAATGAAACTAATTGCTCTTGAAGTTTGAGGGATGTCTCTTAAGGTTACCCCTGGAGGCCGAGATCCCTTACCTGACACCAAATATCAATGGGTTGGTAAGTTACTTTTTTTCATATTCATAACATTTAAGATATATATAGTAAGCTTATGAGATAATCTCTGTATCCTATACTAACTTTAAGTGTAGTAAGTAATAGAGTATTGACCATCAATCCATCTGTACTTCTTAAATAGCTTACACATTTAAATTTATTTATTAGAACTCAATAACCTATGAGATCAGATCTGCCTGGGTGATCCCCGTCTTTCTTCTGCAACATGAACTGCCCTAAGAAGCCTAGACTCCCTATTCACTCACTACAGTCTCCATATCATGGATTTTATTTCAGAGGTTTTGTTGATCACAGCTTTGGACATTTATTTCTAGATGCTTTCTCGGAGGCCCACTTCTGCTGAGCCTGATGTAACAAAACCCAGCTGTGTGCTGTACTACCTACAGCAGAGGCAGGCTATACATCATCAACCAGCAGCCAAAGTGTATCTGCAACTACAACACACCTGGTCCCAACCACCTGTTAACACGTGGACTTGGATTTAAACAGATCTTTCACATATCTTAGCTTTTAGACAGATCCAAACCATATGCTCAGCATGAGTCAGGCACATCACTTGTCAAATGCCACTTCCTTGACATTTCTGTCCCCACTGAAAGTTTCTGCTCGTAAGCATACCAGGAAAAACGCTATCCACTGTAAACAAGAATCAACATTATTTATACTGATGTAATGGGGATCAAAGAGCGTCCTTCCCACACACCACCAAAACAAAGATATGGTACAGTTTATTTTTATGTGGTGTCAAGCCTTTGGAGTCAATTAGAGTCATTACCATTTTCAGATGTCAGAAAAAGAAAGGTTGAATGAGTGTGTTTGAGAAGGTCACAGGAAAGAGGATGATTTTCATGCTGATATGCCTACAGAGAAGTATTTATTTATTCCACAGCAAAAGTCCTGTCAGCAGTGTGATGGCTGATACAATGAATAGTGACTGAGGCTGATGGTGAGTACAGAAAGGATGTGACCACAGAGATGGAAAGAAGGTCAATTAGATGAACCCAAAAGAATTCAGAGGGCAAGCAATTGAAAGCAGCTCATGCATGTTCACTCACAGAGAACATTTTTAAGGAAAAAGTCATTCTACAGCAGATAAACTGGAAAACCTGGCAGCAGAAGGCTGTTTTTTTCTAAACATGTTTCTGCTCCTGCTGCTGTTCAGTCAGGCAATTGGGCTATGATATAAAGGTTTTAAGACGTTAGCACCAGGGATTCATACAGTAAGTGGAAACGTGTTCTTCCACTGACATCAGACATTAAAAGTTTAATCGACAGGGTGCAAGTACTGGCCAGTCTCTTTGCCCTCGCAGTTTCACAGATAGGCCTACCTGCAGTCTATCACTACTAAGAGCTCCCATCCTCTGCTCATGTGAACTCTTACGCCTACATACTGGGTGCAGAGCCTGAATAGTGTATCCAGTGAACAGTAACAATTTTGCTAGCAATTTCTCAGTTTATTGATTTGACTGAAAGCAGCTCAGCCCTCAGCAGCACAAAGGTTAGGGCTTATGCAAGGGTAACAGCAACATTTCCTTCACAGGGAGCATCTCACTTTACCTTTAACCTACCTAGCCTCCTTAGATGAGGTTTGGAAAGAGGCTGATGGTGAAACTTACATCTGTGAGAAGTATACATATCAAGAAACCCAAGTTTCAGCAGGGCTTTCAAGGGCTTTCGCAGTGTTAAGCAGAAAATAGATCTTCGACTTCTAAGAAGAACTTGTTTTCATATCCTTACAATGTAACGGGGATGCTTCTTTCAGCTCAGATTAGGCAAGGTGAGCTTTCAGTATAAAAGCGCCAGGACTGGCATGAAGAATAGAGCTTGTTGAAGTTTCCCACCTGAGAAACAGAACTTAAAAGCAGGAGTGTATAACAATCTGGATATACTACTAAGAAAAAAAATCTTCCTATGGACTTTGGTAGTACAATATGTAGCAAATAGATGGGTAATTTGTTAGGGCAATCCATCCTTAGAAGCAGCCAAGAGCAAATGTCCTCTTAGAAAAGTAATGAAGTCTGATAAAAGACAGAAGCGAATGCAGAACTGGGAAATACTAGTGAAGTTTCACTGAATGTTGCTTACAGGGTCAGTTGCTTCTGTTCAAGGGAGATGATTGCAAATCTAATCCATATATTAGAAAGCTTTTCTGTTTCTCTGTAACATCCTTCCTGGAGAAAGGAAATTAAAATATTTGTCTTTGTCTTAAAGCCACAAGACAGGGTAGAAACTCAAGATGATAATGAATAAGCTTGGGTCAGAACTTGATGAGGAATTTAGCCATCAAATCATTGAGCTCCAACATAGGATTTCAAAACTCTGTCATGTACTCCAAAATGTTAGGGGGCTACAGACATGTGTCACGACAATTCAAAAGCGCGTCTCTTTCAGACTATTTACATGCCCCCACTAACACACTTCAAAGTAAGTGAAAAGTCATATAGTTGGCACTAGCATCACACAAACTTAAATACAGCATGCATCTCAGCAAGTATCCCCCTGAAAAATCTTAAGTTTCTTCACATTTTTATGTCTATATCTAGTCCTCAACATTCAGAGAAGATTTCCAGTGCTACTTCTACTAGTTCAAATCAGGAGAACGTCCTAGCTCATTATTCTATGGCTAACAGGTCATGCTTAGGGAAGGACTAAGAAATATTGTAATGGTTGTGTCATTGTGTGCTTGCCACCCTCTCCCCCAAAAAAAAAAAAAGAAGGCAAGTTTGGGATTTTACATACCTCCACCCCCCATTCCACCCCCAAACCTCCAGTACTGTGGTTTTGGAACAGCCTGGGCTGGAAGCACCGTTTTGTATTTAAAAACCAGGAGGCTTTTTTCTGTTATTAGAAAGATACTTTTGTACATGCTTTTTAAAAACTTGTTCATCAGGGGAATGTTTGCAAACATCTACTGCTGCTAGTAAAAGCAGGAGAGTGGGGTTGTAGGGTAAAAATCCTGGCATGAGAGACACTGTTCTGTTCCCAAATGCTGTTTTCCTCTGCTTTTTACAAATAATGTTCCCCTCATATTTCCTCTGTAGAGTCTGTCTTTATTGTACTTCCAAAGTATCAAGAAAGAGATTAAAAAGAAACTATAGTTTCTGCAATGAAAATTCCTCTTGGGGAAACATCTGGAAAACAAGTAACACTACCTTTTTGTAGTGACTTTGCTAGAAGATTTGTTAAGTTTCTATCCAAAAGTGAGGAATATCTGTGAAAGAGCTTTGCAAGATAAAATAAGACCAGTTGATGGGGTGAAGCCCAACTGAAGCTCAGTTAGGTTACAAAGTGCATGAAAGTTTGGCAATTAACATGGTTATTGTGACTGGATTTTAATTTTTGTTTTTAATTATCTCATAGATCTCCAAGGAGAACAGTAGGACTCCAAAATGCTTAAAAGAAAGAAGAAAGCCACCTTTCACAAAACCAAGAACATTGAATATTTCACACCAGAGATATTTGAAGGGGCATGTATCATGAATAGGTGGCACATGAAGTCTGAAGTCAGCAAAAGCCAGAGAAGCATAGTGTCATCTAGCCATTCAAACAACCAGTTTCCCCATAAGAAGTATTTTTGTTATTTCTTACTGGAATTTGCTCCCCACCCTACTAGCCCAGGAGATCCCGTTATTACTTGAGTACCAGGGCATATTGCCAGGCCAACTTTCCCAGGCTCTTCTGAGAGGTTAGTTCCTGCTCTTTTCGAGTCCTAACAAGCAGAAGATAAAGTGTATCTGTTTAAAACAATTAACCACAGGGTGTTTTATTATTGTTGTTTTAAAGCTCAGAGCTATCAAAACAAAGTCAGGAATAGATTATTTTATTATTTTTTTTTAATTTAAGAAAGCTTTACTTAAACATGCACCAAGGAATGTTGCTCTCCACAGAGGTTACACAGTTGTCAGGCTACACGACAGCAGCGTATTTTGACTTCTGCTTTTACAAACCATAACTGAATCAAAGACACAGCACCACTGGTAGACAATTACCTGCTGACCTCTTTCATTGCAACCACACACTTTACCATGGAAACAGGTGCTTTGCTGGTTGCACCTAACCCCGTTCCCAGTGAGGCTGTACTCTGGGAGTGGGGGGAGGAAGGAGGAGGGAGAGAGTGAGCGGTTGCATGGTTCTGGGTTGCCGGCTAGGTTTAAACCGCAACATCTGGTTGTTAACTACATAACTTACTCCACTGTGAACTGCCATGTTTGTTATCCACAGCTTTGAAAGGGACAGAAACACTTGTCTGTCTGCCTGACCCGATCTCAAGGGAGGTGTGTTGCCTACCGGCGGCAGGGATCAGGGATGTTGCAGAGAGGCTGCCTGCTCTAGTAAATCCCATGGACTATTACCCACTTTTAGTGATCCATGTGGGTGCTAGTGATATAGATAGTAGTAGCCTGGGGAACATAAAGAAGGACTACAGAGCACTGGGAGAGGTTGTTAGGGGCTCTGGAGCTCAGATAGTCTTTTCATCAACTCCCCAGGATACAGAGGAGGACCTAAAAAAAGCCAGGAGGATTGGTCAGGTTAAAAAATGGTTAAAAGGGTGGTGTCACAGTCAGGGGTTTGGGTGTCTTGAAAACGGGGTCCAAGTTAGTAGGGCATGTCTACTGGGGGCTGGTGGAGCTGGTTTGATGATAAAGGGAAAGAGCAGTTTTGGTAAGAGGCATGCCAGACTGGTCAAGGAGGCTTTAAACTAGATGTGTTGGGGAAGGGGGGCATCATTCCATCCCAACACACCCAGTCAGTTGCCAGCAGCTATAACAAATTCTCAGAGCAATGTAGAGATATTCCAGCCACTCCAGCCAATGAGCCAGCTTCATTTGGATCTCGGCTCAGACACCTCTATACAAACACCTGTACCATGGGGAACAAACAAGATGAATCAGAGATGTGTGCACGTCTATGGGGGTATGATATAATAGGCATCGCAGAAACATGGTGGGATGGCTCCTATGACTGGAGTGTTGGAATGGAAGGTTACAGGCTCTTTAGAAAGACAGGCCCGGCAGCGGGGAGGGGGAGTTGCTATTTATGTTAGGGGTAGGCTGGAGAGTATGGAACTCTGTCTGGGGACAGCTGAGCAGCTGACAGAGAGCTTGTGGGTCAGGGTTAAAGGGAGGACAGCCATGGGAGACATTACTGTGGGGATCTGTTACAGACCGCCTTTTCAAGGAGAACCTGCGGATGAAGCACTCTACAGACAGATAGGAAAAGCCACACGCTCACAGGCCCTTGCTCTCATGGGGGACTTCAAACACCCTGACACCTATTGGAAGGGTAGTACAGCCCGGCACAAGCAATCCCGGAGGTTCCTCGATTGTGCAGAAGACAACTTCCTTCTGCAAGTAATACAGGAGCCACAGGGTGAGGTGCCATGCTTCATCTTGTGCTCACCAACAGGGAAGGGCTCATTGGAAATGTGAAACTCCAGGGGACCCTTGGATGAAGCGATCACAAGATGGTCGAATTCAAGATCCTCACAACAGTGAGAAGAACGTGCAGCAAGCTCACTGCCCTGGACTTCAAGAGAGCAGACTTTGGCCTCTTCAGGAACCTGCTTAGTAAGGTTCCATGGGATATAGCCCTAGAGGGCAAGGGGGCCCAAGACTCTTGGTTGGACTTCAAGGACCACCTGCTACAAGCTCAGGAGTGTTGCATCCCAACCAGCAGGAAGTGCAGCAGGAGGGGCAGGAGACCTCCTTGGATGGATAAGGAGCTCCTGAGGAAAATGAAAAAAGAGGCTTATAAAAAGTGGAAGCAAGGACAGGCGGCCTGGGAAGAGTACAGGGATGGTGTCCAGGAAGCTAGGGACCAGATTAGGAAAGCTAAGGCCCAGTTAGAATTAAACTTGGCTAGGGATATTAAGGATAACAGGAAGGGATTCTACAGGTACATAGCAAATAAAAAACAGATTAGGGAGAACGCAGGCCCCCTCCGGAAGCTCTCAGGAGAACAAGCAACACAGGATTTGGAGAAGGCTGAGTTCTGAATGACTTCTTTGCCTCGGTCTTCACTGGCAAATGCTCTGACCACACCACACAAGTCTTGGAAGGCAGAGGCAGGGACTGTGAGAATGAAGACCCTAGGCCCACTGTCGGAGAGGAACTGGTTCGAGAGCATCTTAGGAACATGAGCATACACAAGTCCATGGGTCCTGATGAAATCCACCCGAGGGTCCTGAAGGAGCTGGCAAATGAAGTTGCTAAGCTGCTGCTGATCATATTTGAGAAATCATGGCAGTCAGGTGAAGTTCCTGACAACTAGAAAAAGGGAAATATAACCCCCATTTTCAAGAAGGGGAAAATGGATGATCCGGGGAATTACAGACCAGTCAGTCTCACCTCTGTGCCTGGCAAAATCTTGGAGCAGGTTCTCCTGGAAGGCATGCTAAGGCACATGAAAATCAACAAGGTGCTTGGTGAGAGCCAGCATGGCTTCACTAAGGGGAAATCCTGCCTGAGCAATTTGGTGACTCTATGATGGGGCTAAAGAACTGATGGACAGGGGTAGAGCAGTTGACCTGGACTACCTGGACTTGTGGAAGGCGTTCAACACTGGCCCGCATGACATCCTTGTCTCTGAATTGAAGAGACATCAATTTGATAGGTGGACCACTCAGTGGATAAAGAACTGGCTGGAGGGCTGAATGAAAGGAGTTGTGGTCAATGGTTCAATGTCCGGCTGGAGACCAGTTACGAGTGGTGTCCCTCAGGGATCGGTGTTGGAACTGGTCTTGTTTAACATCTTCGTCGCTGACAGGGACAGTGGGATTGAGTGTGCCCTCAGCAAGTTTGCCGATGACACCAAGCTGTGTGGTTTGGTTGATATGCTGAAGGGAAAGAGGTAAGCCATCCAGAGGGACCTCAACACACTTGTAAGGTGGGCTGATGACAACCTCATGAAGTTTAACCATGCCGAGTGCAAGGTCCTCCACCCGAGTCAGAGCAATCCCAGGCACAGTTACAGGCTGGGCAGAGAAGAGATTCAGAGCAGCCCTGCGGAGAAGGACTTGGGGGTGCTGGTTGATGAGAAAATGAACATGAGCCAGCAGTGTGCGCCTTCAGCCCAGAAAGCCAACCGTATCCTGGGCTGCATCAAAAGGAGTGTGACCAGCAGGTCGAAGGAGGTGATCCTGCCCCTTTACTCTTCTCTTGTGAGACCTCACTTGGATTATTATGTGCAGTTCTGGTGTCCTCAACATAAAAAGGACATGGAACTGTTTAATCCAGAGAAGGGCCACAAGGATGATCAGGTGACTGGATCACCTCCCATATGAAGATCCGCTGAGAAACTTGGCGCTGCTCATCCTGGAGAAGAGAAGGCTGAATGGAGATGTCATTTCAGCCTTCCAGTATGTGAAGGGGGCCTGTAGGGGTGCTGCGGATGGACTCTTCATTAGGGACTGTAGTGACAGGACAAGGGGTAATGGGTTAAAACTTAAACAGGGGAAGTTTAGATTAGATATAAGGAGGAAATTCTTTCCTGTTAGGGTGGTGAGGCACTGGAATGGGTTGGCCAGGGAGGTTGTGAATGCTCCATCCCTGGCAGTGTTCAAGGCCAGGTTGGACGAGGCCTTGGGTGAGATGGTTTAGTGTGAGGTGTCCCTGCCCATGGCAGGGGGGTTGGAACTAGATGATCTTAAGGTTCTTTCCAACCCTAACTATTCTATGATTCTATGATTCTATAATAGGACCACGTCACCCAATAAGACAGTTCCTCTGTCCATTATTAATACTGCCAAATGACTTACACTTTTTATTAAGCTCCAAAAAAAGGCTTCATTTAAAAAAAACCAAAACCAATAAAATAAAAAAAAGCAACCCAAAACAGTAAGCAGGTAAACAAACAAACAAACAAAAACAAAATAAAAAAAACTTCTCTTTTTTAAGTTTACTAACACTTAGCACGCGGATTGGATGAATTTCTGTTACCTTATTTTTTACACCACTCAAAACCTGAGAATAAGTTGTAACAAACTTGTCGCAGGAAAAACGAATTATTGCTGTCAGAGTTCAGATTAAAGACAATTCTTCAGGTGCAGTTTTCAGCATAGCGAGGCCCATTACTTATCTGGCCTTTAGCAGCCCACTTCGTCTGTAATTTAGCCATTAAGTATTAACTAGACACTGACCTAAAGGGAAAATGGGCTTGAAGGGGACAATGATTCTTGGGATCTCCCATCTGTATAATGTTAGTGGTATTATAAGTCAATTAGTTTCTCCTCACTGGATTCAGTAAATGAACTAAAAGTATTAATATAGCATTTCAAGATGCACTGCTATTGGTTTAAGCTGCTGTGAAACTTGCCATGCTGATTTAATCACCTTTGTGCCCTGCTATCTGTTGAAGACATTGCATCATTCTTTACTGCCCTTTGAAGGCATGCAATGTAGCAAGACCTTTCAGGAACTCTTCCAAACACATTATAGTGACTCAGATCTGCACTTGTAACACAGCTGACCACTAAGTAACCACCCAGGTTTCATCTGTACTCCAAGCAAAGACCAATAACTGCCTTTATAAGCACAATTGTTTTCCACAAAAATAGATATCAGAAGTTAGAATGAAAAAAACATTAATTGTTTTTCTGCAGTTGTTTTCTCTTTTAGTAGTGTCCTAGTATAGAAATTGATAAACTAGTGTTAGCCTATATAAAAGTTTGTTATAACTAAGACTATTAACTGTCTCTAGTTTTTTGTTTTTTTTTTTTTTTTTTTAACCCAATATCCAAAGGACCATGTTAAAAAAATGAATTCAATATTTTAAAATAATTTGAATGCAATTACCATACTGAGTATGACTTTGGGTGAAAGCCAACACATTTTGTCAAATGGAAATTTACTAGGTTTGTCTGGGACACACCCTTGTAGGTCACATGAAGTATTTCCTTTCCATCCTGGAATCAGCCATGATTTTCCCTGTCATTTTCTAACAGTGCAAATAAGCAGCATGGGTTACACTTTGGTTGCCAGCAATACTTCCTGTGTCCTATGCCGAAAATCTTTCTCTTGGCCATTTTGTATTGCTGGACAGCAAACTGCAGGAACTTCAAACTACAGGAATACTTAAAATTTATTTGCATTAAAGTCTTGTGCTCCAGTGACTTGAGGTTTGCTGTTTTACACTACAAATTGTTCTCAGTTCTCAAGCCTGCTGACTCACTGATTCATATTGAATCACATCCAGTGGTTCCAACTGGTTTTTGTCTTTATGTGCTACTTTTTTGCCTTTGAGTCAATTTCTCAATCATTATGTAAAATGAAACTGAAGACTTCTGCACATGAACATTGTCAGGATGCACTTAACCTGTTTGTGTTCAGTTCCTTCCCCCACTGAAAAGCAATTGATTTGAACACATGAAAACTGTCAATTCCGTCCTGTCCTACTGCACAGTAAAATGTCCGGCCCTGATGCACAGTGCATGCAGAGCTGAATGCAAAGATGTAACTGTGGATGCATCAAACTGAGTCATCCCTTTTATTATCTAGCTATTACTGCACGAAAATCCAGAAGCTTCCAGCATAGTAGTTTTAGCTGTTAAAATTCCTGACATGCATGCCTGCACAGAGGTGGAAAACACAGATAAGATTACAGAAATATCAGTTTGGCAGGACCTCTGGAGTTTTCTAGTCCGTCCTCTTGCTAAAGACAGGATTATTACTGACAACAACAGGTCACATAAGCCATAATCAAAAAATCTCCAACAATGGAACCTCTTTGCATTGGTGCATATGTGGTCCAGAATTGTGTTGAGTTCCTACTGATTTTTTTTTTTTTCCTGAGTAATCAAGGAGAATCTGCCAAGCTGCAACTTGCTGTCCCTGCCCCTTGTTGCATTCTCTATCACTACCATGTTTAGGTTTGCCATCTTTATCTGAGAGAGAAATCATCAGGTCACCTAATAGTATCCTACTTTTCACAATAAATAGGTGCAGCTCCCTCAAACCCTTTATACAGATGTGCTCTAGACTTCTGTTCAGCTTATCTGCTGGTTTCTCTGGCTTTTAATTTGCCCATTCCTTTGGAAATGGAGACCCAAAGCCAGGCACTATTAGGGCTGGGCCTCCCTAGCACCAGCAGCAAAAACAGAGGCAGGACATATGAGTTTTCACTCCCATGGTCCCACAGTAAAAGAAGGCTGTGCTTATATTACAGACGGTGGAGGGGATGGGAAGCTTTAAACCCTCTCCCCTGCCTCAGAAGTCCATTGATGAGCTTTTTTCCATAGCCATTGATCTCTGCAAAATTTATCATTACAAGAAATTAGTAAACTATTTCAGGCATCATTCATCCCTTTTTGTTCTACTTTTTCCTTCACGGAGATAGCACTTCACAAGTTATTTTGCCTGTCTAGCTTGGAAATCCATTCCCAGGGAATTAAGGGAAACAAATTGCTGTCTATTATGATGTTGCAACTCCTAACCACAGGATTGAACATCAAGAAGTAAAGAACAATTATTGGAACATGAGGGCTTAACTAAACATTTCAGTATTTGGCAAGACATCCTCTGAACCAACAAGGAAACATACATCAATGCATAGTGTGCTCACACTTGATAGCTATAAAATATAATTTGAACAGTTTTTAGGATTTTGAATTTTAATAACATTATACTGGCTTTAGGGACAGTAAAATTAACCACTTCAAAACTTTTTTTTTGAGTCATTTGTTATTGTAAAAGCATGTGCTAGCATGAAATTCATGCTGTGCATGGATGTTCACAATGGTCCATGAGATTTTGGACTGACCAGATCTTTATCAGCTGTTCTGGCAATCATGTTCAATGATAAACAGAAGTGCTGTCACAGAGACCAGCTGGTACCTCTTCACATTGAGAACAACAGGAGAAAGCTTAAAGTACTGAAGATACAAATCGCATTTGCAAGAGGTAAGCCTGCACTCTCAGTTAGCCCAGAACAGGCCAAGCTTCAGAAGCCAACCTAAGCCTTCTCAAAAGAAAGGACTAACTTTTGCTGGAATTAAAATTTTGGTGCCTCTTAAAAAGTTGGAATGTAGTACCTGAAGGGGGCCTATAGGGATGCTACGGAGGGACTCTTCATTAGGGACTGTAGTGACAGGACAAGAGGTAACCGGTTAAAACTTAAACAGGGGAAGTTTAGATTGGATATAAGGAGGAAATTCTTTCCTGTTAGGGTGGTGAGGCACTGGAATGGGTTGCCCAAGGAGGTTGTGAATGCTCCATCCCTGGCAGTGTTCAAGGCCAGGTTGGACGAGGCCTTGGGTGAGATGGTTTAGTGTGAGGTGTCCCTGCCCATGGCAGGGGGGTTGGAACTAGATGATCTTAAGGTCCTTTCCAACCCTAACTATTCTATGATTCCATGCTCTATGATTCTATGTTCTTTTTGGATAGCAGAGGTCTGGGTGCTCAGGAAAAAGTCAGGTTTGAAACCATAGATATTAAAACCACACAAAACTTGGATTTGTCAAAACAGGAAATGAAATTAATTGATATTTACAATCTG
Organism: Neopsephotus bourkii; assembly: GCF_033783945.1. Taxonomy (NCBI): domain Eukaryota; kingdom Metazoa; phylum Chordata; class Aves; order Psittaciformes; family Psittacidae; genus Neopsephotus; species Neopsephotus bourkii. The sequence continues at coordinate 173,126 of NW_026901620.1, forward strand.
TGAAGTTTCAATATTGAAAGAATATGAAAATGTAGAAAACATAGATGAGATGCAACAGATAAAAATCTCATGCCCATTACTACCTTTTCCATGTATCACCATGTTTACCACATTTTTGATATTTACCTATCCATAATGTTTATACAAACTAGAACCATTAAGCAGCAGCCACCCTGTTTCAGATCTGCAGAGCAGATGAAGTGCTTGCCTTCTCTGAAATCGTGCCACAGACAGGCTGGCATCCAGTTGCCATGAGACTGAGGCAGACCATCCGTTATAGTCATGCTCCATTTGCTCAGCTGCTGAAAGAGACAGGGTTGAAATCTCACTTACAAGCCTATCTCAGACCAGGATTTCCTGTGCTGGCCACAGCTCAGCTTCCTCCTTGGAGGGCCTGTCACACAGCAGCAGAGCCCCAGGGCAATATTTGCAGCCTTAGCCTCACACCCTGACCTAGCACACAGGCTAGGTCCTCTTCCTGCCCAGCCTCCTGTAGGAGTAAACTGACATCCTACACACCAGAAAACCTTTCTGTTTTTTCCTCTAGCATTTCCCCTTGTAAAAAGGGCATAAAAAGAAAACGCTGTGGTCTCCCTGTATTGATCCACAGGGCACCAACTGCCCTCCCAAGCTGAATTAAACACAGCAGCCCAGTGTCACCATCAACCAACACAATCCTCCATGACACCACTCATTTACTGCCTCAGAGGTTCTGCTTCTCTCTTTCAAACTTCCTTCTTCCAAGAAAACTTGAAGATACAACAGTTACGGAGATAGAAAAGAGGCTTTCACCCCACAGGGTTGTTCTCTACCCATCTCCTGCAGCGTAGGGAGGGTCAAGGGTATTTTCTGTATCTTCCTTCTTCAGAGAAGCCATAGAAAGACAATGACAATTCCCTTCTATCTAGGCCATCCTGTGGCCACCTCCCAGCTGGATCTAATAGTGGCTTTCATCTGGTGCAGATCTGCTCGAGGGGCAGCTGGTGATCTAAGGCAGATTGTGTGGGGCCAGCTCCTCCTGCAGAGCCATCCAGCCCACAAGATCCCACCAGCATCAGGCCTAGCACAACTTGTGTGGCTCCTGAAGCCAACAACATTGTTTAGTGTGGCAGGTACATGCAGCAAGCAATGCACTAGATCAACCAGCCTTAAGTAGTACAGGCACATCCTTCTCCACAATATGACCAGATTTTTGGTGTCTACAGTGGCAAGTGATTGGGTGACCAATTCAAGCTCTCAAACCAGAGTGTTTCCAATTAGTATAATTAAAATTAAAAAAAAAAAAAAAGAAAAATATTCAATAAATTACAGCAAGTCTTCTACAGGAGTCATCACTGCAATTATTTTGCTGTCCCAGCTTTGGTAGAAGACAGAGTTTGGTATTTCTCCCACCCTGTTTCCAGCAGAGATGTGGTTTACACTGACAGAAGGGTTTTCCTAAGGGAAACAAATTATGCAGTAAGAATGATTGTTTCCATAGGCATAGTTCTCTGCATTATTTGCCATCAGAACAATACTCACCAGAAGCAACATTTTAAGTACAGACCACATTCCAGTTTCAGCAATTCATCGCTATCTAGGTGATGCTAGAAAATAATCAGATTTACATGGTCTCAGGTGGCTTCAAACTCTTACTGAGTCCACCAGGGTTTCCAAATGTGATTCACCCTGATTCAGTACTCCTAAATACCAGGGTTAATTTATTACAATATTACCTTTACCTACAGTCCCTTGCATGGTGTCACTGGTAGTCACCAGTTGGTTCTAAGCAGTTAAAGAGCAGGGGCTGAAGGCACCCCTGCGAGCCTGATGTTTCTAACTGTTCTTTGGGGTGAGCAGAGTTTGGAGCAGCTGGTGAGATCGTTGCTTTCCTGCCCTTCACAAAGCAGCAGTTGAACCATCTTAATTTACCATGAGGTCTCTTATAGCAAAACCAATTGCCAATTTTGTCTTGCCTCAAAATACTGCACTGCAAATTGTAAATGAGAACTTGCAGTTCAGCTGCCTATGCATGAAGACTAAGGTGGCACTCTGAGGTTGTAATGTGATCAGTCTCTGCAAGGCATCTTCACATATGAGGCAGGGCACGAATAAAGCATTTTAGAAATCAAACACACATAGCTTGTTTGAGGTAATAGATAAGCAAACTTTACATCAGTCTCCAACATTTATCACTGACCTATGTGACTCACTGTCACCCACAACCTAGGATTTATGTTTCCCGAAACTCAGATTTCTGTGCTTTCTTTAAATTGTGCTATTTCAGAATCACAGAATCACAGAATCCCAAGGGTTGGAAGGGACCTCAAAGGTTCATCTAGTCCAACCCCCCTGCAAGAGCAGGGTTACCTAGAGTACATCACACAGGAACTTGTCCAGTTGATTTTTCCTTCTTTCAGTTTTTTATGATAAACTTACTGCATTAATTTTCACTTTCCACACTTTTTTCCTAGTGGTTATCTCAGGGTTCTTTAAACATAATAAAATTCAGGAATTAAGGAGACCTTCTGAAGGGAATTCCAGTGCACTCAATCCACTGTATCACTAGACTATAATCAGACCCATCTACATGTCCTTGACATTTTTCAAGACTGGACTGCACAGAGCCTTTAGAGACTTGATCTGATCTCACAGCTGATGCTACTTTGACCTGGATGTTGGACTAAATATTTCCTAAGAACCACTGCAACCTTGATTTTTCTGTAATTTTACATCTTTTTTGTCATGGTCACTTCTATGACATCTGAGTGTCTTCACTTGTGCATTAAGCAACAGTACTAACATCTGTCACATGTTGGTTTTTTTTTATACCTCTCCCCAGGGAAGAAGTACGGGAGGGCCTGTTATTGGTGAAGTGTTTTCCATTTGTTTGTTTGTTTGTTTAACATGCTTGTTGCTATGTGTTTACAACAGAAAACACAAGATCAGAGTAATGCTTCACAGAATCAGAGGGAAATATAATGACTATAGCACTCAGGAATAGTAGAAGTTCCTCAGGCTCCATGGTAAGATGTTGCCTCTTTGTGCTACAGGAGCACAACTAGATCCATTTTTCCTCCTGAATTTCTTTGTTTCAGGCTTAGGAAGGCTTTGAAAGTGAACACCAAGATCTTAGACCTATTCAGAATCCAGCAGGGAGCTGGTATGAAGGGTAAGGTTATGTCTAACATGTTCATGGTAACATGTTGCTGGGGAGAGTACCACTGTGCTCTGAAAAGGCCTGAGCAATAATGGTTTTACATATGTATCCAAGGCTATCAGGAATGAGAGAAGGAAAAGGTTCAAAAAGTTGAAGATGAGACAGCATATGGTAATTTGAAATACTCTTTTAATCAGATGAAGAAATTAAAAAGGACTGTCTAAGCATTGGCTGAAAGTACTTCATGACGGCTTCTTCTATCTACCATTCTTATGACTTATTAGCTCAAATAGAGCTTCAGTTTTTGCGAATCTCTTATAGAATTATGACTGTCTGAAACTTCCCTGATAATAAAATACTGGGTTAGGTTTGGTTTAGTTTTGTTTTGTTTACACAGTTCTTAAATATCATCCAGGGAGGCCATGATAAGTATTTTTGCAAATTTCACCTGTGAAAAGTTGAATGAGACAAGGAAAGATATGTTTTGCCCTTCTTAAAAATATGTGTAGTTCTTCTGTGAAAAAGCCTTGCAATCTTATTCTTAGAGAGACTGCTAAGTAAGCTGCCAGCCTTTATCCAAGACAGATTTTTTTGTTGTTTGTTTCTGTGAAGCACGCATGTATTTGAGAAAAGCCTCTGAAGAATTTCAGTTCAGATACTCCCAGTAGTTACTATGAGGTTTCTATCTGTGCCTTGTAGTTTCACCACACCAGGACATGCATTCACCCTCACCAAAGATCAGGAATATAAAGCTTCTCCCAGGCTTTTTAGCAAATTAAAAGAAGAAAATTTCTCTTGTGCACACTAAGTCTTTTCTTCTGGAAAAAAGGATGAAGAAGCTGAGTCAGATGCCAATGGAACTTTTAAACGTGCTAAAATGCCAACAAACTAGAGTGCAGGATTCTTGGGTATTACATAGAAGAAGCGGGAGAGAGGATGAGGGACACACAGGCGAAACTCAGAAAAACAAGACATGCAGTCTTTGATCCCAGATGACTAATTTTGCAATTGATTGTAAGAGAAAGGCATTCTTAATAAGTCTTCATTATCAAGGAATTGTTGTTATGTAGTATTTGTCTAAGCTTATAAAACACCTGAAAGATTTTGAATTATGGTTTTATGGGTACTTTCAAGTCTATGATGAAAATGTTGAACCTGACTGAGTTCATAGCAAACTGAATAAAGCCCTCTTAGAAGTAATTTGATATTGGGCATTGCCAGTTCATCAATTGTTAATTGATTTACTGTGCATTTGATTAATACTCAAAAGGATTTTTTTAATTGTAATATCATAATGTATCAAATCAGAAAAATACAAGTTCCATGGGAAACCTTAATTCTGGCTTTTTCTTTTATTTCTTCATAATTTCCCAATAATTCTTCATTACTATCATTAAAATTTGCAATGCCTCATTAAGCAACAATAGGGAAGTTATTATCTTTGGCTCATTTCCTTTCAATAGAGAGAAAAGCCTTTAAAAATCCTGTCTTTGCCATTTTTTTTCTGTTGGTCGTTCTGTTGGTCTTTTTATTTCAAGGAACAAAAACAATCAGATCAGATTTTTAGCACTTTTCTAAGATTTTGACTGTCACAAATGCACATTATTTCCAGTCTCAATCTTTGTAGGAAGGCTATGAAATGGTTTTTAAGTTTAATTTATTGCTGACAAAAACAATGCCTGTTGCTTACTGAACAATTAACTGCTACAAATACAAGCTGAAACATTTTATTGTTTTGCCATGCATGCAACCAGCTGATTTGAAAGATTATAGAAATGTTTTTGGGGAATAGCATGGGCCAAAAGAACATATAAACACCCCCAATTAACCTTATGAAGCCACAGGATTAAGAAGGGTAAGAAAAACCATGAGTTTCCCAACTTTAATCTGAGAAATTTTCTCTTGATTTTCTATAGAACATCTTCAAATAGAACACTACTAACCTTCTGAGGATTAAAGAGAGGAAGAGCAAGGAAGTGTCATTTAAAAAGGAAATGTGTCTTTGGATTCAGGAGGTGTCAGATAGGTTACAAAAAAAAAACAGAAGTGAAGGAGCAGGAAGATGAATGAAGCCAGTGGGAGGTGTAAAATAAGGAGCAGGCAGAAAATCAGAAGGAAATTCAGGAACAGCCTATAGTAGTTCTGGGGTTCCATTTAGACACCTTCAGGGCTGATAGGACACTGTCTGCTGGACTTTCTGTACTCCTGCAACTTCACAAATACTAACACAGTGATTAAAGATGCCAATTCAGCATAGGTTAAAAAAAAAAAAAAAAAGGCAAATCCAAGGACAGAAGCTGCTGCTGAGCAAGCAGAAGTGATTAGAGATGTCCTTGCTACCACCTGAAATATTTTAATTGCCCCCTAAGAGTCCACAATTATGCTTTACCTTTAAGTTGAAGTTTCTCATTATTAGCTCTGGATCATTACTGTTTTTAACCAAGTAATATTTCATGGTTTAGGCATACTGTTTCTTTCAGGGGCTGGTTCTGACTGATTCACTCTTTACTAAAATTTTATTTCTCTCATTGTTCCAGAGTGATTTTCAGATCAGTCATTGTAAGGATTACTTGTAAAATAGCCAGCTTCCTATTACCTGTTTAATGAACCTTTGCAGCAACCAATATACAGTAATGTGAAATACTAGAAGAAAATGAAGTATAGGTATTCCAACATTCATTTTCATAGCATACACTGTACTATGAGCAAGTACGCTCTGGCTCAGAATCACCTGGATATACATTCTAAGGTATATTAGAATCATAGAATAGATAGGCTTGGAAAGGACCTCAAGAACATCCAGTTCCAATCCAACCTCTCTGCCAGGGATGGAACATTCACAACCTCCCTGGCCAACCCATTCCAGTGCCTCACCACCCTAACAGGAAAGAATTTCCTCCTTATATCCAATCTAAACTTCCCCTGTTTAAGTTTTAACCCATTACCCCTTGTCCTATCACTACAGTCCCTAATGAAGAGTCCATCCCCAGCATCCCTATAGGCCCCCTTCAGACACTGTAAGGCTGCTATGAGGTCTCCACGCAACCTTCTCTTCTCCAGGCAGAACAGCCCCAACTTTCTCAGCCTGTCATCATAGGGGAGGTGCTCCATTCCCCAGATCATCCTCGTGGCCTCCTCTGGACTTGTTCCAACAGTTCCATACCCTTTTTATGTTGAGGACTCCAGAAATGTATACAATACTCCAAGTGAGGCCTCATGAGAGCAGAGTAGAGGGGCAGGATCACCTCCTTCGACCTGCTGGTCACACTCCTTTTGATGCACCCCAGGATACGGTTGGCTTTCTGGGCTGTGAGCGCACACTAAAGCCAGCTCAAGTTCATTTTCTCATCGACCAATACCCTCAAGTCCTTCTCTGCAGGGCTGCTCTGAATCTCTTCTCTGCCCAACCTGTAGCTGTGCCTGGGATTGCTCTGACCCAGGTGGAGGACCTTGCACTTGGCATGGTTAAACTTCATGAGGTTGACATCAGCCCAGCTCACAAGCGTGTCAAGGTCCCTCCTGATGGCATTCCTTCCCTCCAGCTTACCAACCGAACCACACAGCTTGGTGTCATTAGCAAACTTGCTGAGAGCGCACTCAATTCCACTATCCATGTCACAGACAAAGATGTTGAACAAGACCAGTCCCAACACCGATCCCTGAGGGACACCACTCGTTACAGGTCTCCAGCCGGACATTGAGCCATTGACCACAACTCTTTGCATGTGACCATCCAGCCAGTTCTTTATCCACCGATTGGTCCACCTATCAAATTAATGTCTCCTCAATTTAGACACAACGATGTCATGCGGGACAGTGTCAAATGCTTTGCACAAGTCCAGGTAGATGACATCAACTGCTCTACCCCTGTCCATCAGTTCTGTAGCCCCATCATAGTCACCAAATTGCTCAGGCAAGATTTCCTCTTAGTGAAGCCATGCTGGCTGTCACCAAGCACCTTGTTTTTCATGTGCCTTAGCATGCCTTCCAGGAGAACCTGCTCCAAGATTTTGCCAGGCACAGAGGTGAGACTGACTGGTCTGTAATTCCCCGGATCATCCATTTTCCCCTTCTTGAAAATGGGGATTATATTTCCTTTTTTCCAGTTGTCAGGAACTTCACTTGACTGCCATGATTTCTCAAATATGATCAGCAGCAGCTTAGCAACTTCATTTGCCAGCTCCTTCAGGACCCTCGGGTGGATTTCATCAGGACCCATGGACTTGTGTACATTCAGGTTCCTAAGATGGTCTCGAACCAATTCCTCTCCTCCAGTGGGCCCAAGGTCTTCATTCTCACCGTCCCTGCACCTGCCTTCCAAGACTTGTGTGGTGCGGTCAGAGCATTTGCCAGTGAAGACTGAGGCAAAGAAGTCATTCAGAACCTCAGCCTTCTCCAAATCCTGTGTAGCCTATTCTCTTGCTAGCTTCCGGAGGGGGCCTTTGTTGTCCCTAGTAAATATTATAGGCTGTCAAATTATACTGACATTTGTAAGAAAAGATACTGGAATTTTATTGAGTTCTTTCCACCCAAAAAAATTCCTAATCTCATTAGGCCACATTTAAAAATTAATTACTGAAGTTGTTTCCTGTGGAAATTTTGGAATATTGTTCATTAACTCGTTTTATAGAACTGTATAGCTTGGAACAAAAGTGTACTAGTCTTAATTACAGATTTTTCCCACAAAAATTGTGATCTTTGCACAAGACCTCAGAAAAGAAAATAAGGATTTTTTGTTGCTTCTAGAGGTTTAGAAAAGGTGGAATCATTGTTATTGCGATCATGATAAATAAAATTAAATATAGTTTCCTGATTTCTCAAATTCTAAGCACGTATTAGTGATTAAAAGATTTTTTACTTTGTAACAAACGTCGTAAGTTATCCCAAGCTTTTGGGGCAAAACATGCAATGTGTTATTATCTGAAACACAAGTTATGAAAGCAAGGAGAAGTCACTGATTTATTCTGAAATGTATTTGCAAATATAATTTATACAACTGGAAAAGGAAATACAGGTGTAATCCCTCCTTGGACAAAGGTAAAAACAACAGGAAACTCCACTGTGTCATCATTACTATGCCTGCTTGTTGTGAAGCTGTAAATTGTGTTAGAATGAATAATAGAAAAATGGATACAAAATACAAACATCAGCTCCATATTTCAGGTAGTGTTGTACATTTCTATGCTAATTTCTTACTTTTCAAAAGCCATTTTAAGCACAACTTCTAATACTATGAAGAGAAGCCAAAAATTAGTGGATCACAAAGAAAACTGAAATCAGTAGTGGTATTAAGGTTACATATATCATTAAAAAAAAATAAATCAAGTGTTTTGAAAAAGTAACAATGAAAGGTGAGATTTGTTAAACTTGGTTCTATGGGAAGTCAAGTGACCCAGTCCTATATTCCATCTTGCTTTAACTGTAGGTCTCACTTCCATGGCAGGGGGTGGAACTAGGTGATCTTAAGGTCCTTTCCAATCCAAACCATTCTGTGATTCTGTGATTCTGAAAAGTCACAAGTAGTCAACAAACCAAAGTGTTCTTCTAATTGGCACACTGAATAGTCACATTTTATTTTAATTTCAGTTACTACATAATAGAGACTATAGAGAAACAGGGTGCCTAGACCAAATAAGTTTTTTCAGGTTCCTAAGATGATCTCGAACCAGATCCTCTCCTACAGAAGGCCTAAGGTCTTTATTCTCACCATCCCTGCATCTGCCTTCTAAGACTTGGGTGGTGTGGTCAGAGCATTTGCCAGTGAAGACTGAGGCAAAGAAGTCATTGAGAACCTTAGCCTTCTTCAAATCCAGGGTAGCCAGTTCTCCTGAGAGCTTCCAGAGAAGGCCCATGTTGTCGCTAGTCTGTCCTTTACTTGCAGTGTACCTGAGGAATCCCTTCCTGTTATGCTTAATATCCCTAGCTAAGTTTAATTCTAACTGGGCCTTATCTTTCCTAACCTGGTCCCTAGCTTCCCGAACAACATCCCTGTGTTCTTATCAGGCCTCCCCTCCCTGCTTCCACCTTTTATAAGCCTCTTTTTTCTTTTAAAGATTCCTTGGCAGCTCCTTATCAATCCAAAGAGGTCTCCTGGCCCTCCTGCTGCACTTCCTTCTAGTTGGGATGCAACACTCCTGAGCTTGTACCAGGGGATCCTTGAATATCAACCAAGAGTCTTGGGCTCCCCTGCCCGCTAGGGCTGTATCCCATTGAACCTTACTAAGCAGGTTCCTGAAGAGGCCAACGTCTGCTCTTTTGAAGTCCAGGGCAGTGAGCTTGCTGCACGCTCTTCTTACTGCCCTGAGGATCTCAAACTTGACCATCTCACGATTGCTACAACCGAGGCTGCCCTGAAGCATCACATTTCCAACAAGCCCTTCCCTGTTGGTGAGCATGAGATCAAGAATGGCACCTCTCCTTGTTGGCTCCTCTATTACTTGCAGAAGGAAGTTGTCTTCCGCACAAGCGAGGAGTCTCCTGGATTGCTTGTGCCGGGCTGTACAGTCTCTCCAACAGATACCAGGGTGGTTGAAGTCCCCCATGAGGAGAAGGGCCTGAACTGATGAAGATAAATGACACCATTTTGATCATGTTTTTTCATTTCATTCATCATGTTCATTCATTCATTCAGTTACATTAATGAAGTGACACATGCTTCTGTTAGCTCAAGGCCAGGCTCCAGCTGCTTCTTCTGTATGGAAAAAGGCGGCCTGTATAAAATGAAGCACTCTTACTCTGAGCACTGCTTCGTGTATATTTCAGTGTGCCTTTTCAAAGAACTGATTTTCTTTTCCTGAACCCTTTCACAAAGGGATTTGTATCATGAGTTAATGACAAATAACCCCCTATGACACTAGCAAAACAGCAGTTTGGCTATTAAACTAACAAAAGTAACTTTATGTTATGTGCCTAATGAGCTGGAAATAAATTCACTTTGCACTCCACTTACAATGCAAACATTAAATGGCCTTCGAGACCCATACTCATAGACAGACATTTCTCAAAATAAACCATAAGCAGAGATTAAGCACAATTTATCTCAGCTTTATTAGATACTGTCATTTTTTTCTTATTTGTATTGTTCTGTAGTTTCTAGACAAATCATATAAACTCAAAGATAATGGACAAATAAGAAAGTGGGAAGTGGATTTAACAATAATAGGAAGAACCTGGGGAAAGAGAAAACAATGTATAACTCAGACATTACTTAATGAAAGTAAAAGCCATGTAATTCCCTTGAAGCAAGCTTCCAGCTCAGATGGATTTTATAAAAGGAAAATGGAAAAGGAAATGTGAAACACTGTTCAGGGGCAATTATGACACCTCTGGAAGCGAAAAAGAGTCAGCACATGAGGGACTAAACAAAGTTCATTCAGTGGCTTGTCATGTCACTCTGAATATGCTGATTAAAACCCCTGAAGTTATCGGAAGAATTTTTCCAGGTGTGATGCTCATCAGCTATTGCGCAAGCTGCGGATTAGTAACATGGTGTGCTGAAATACTCTTTTCCATCTCATCGAATATTCACCTTCCTGAAGTTTATTTGCTCCCACCATCTGTGCTTATGTATGCAGACAATGCTTGCTCTGACATTGCATTGTGAGGGTTTCCACTGACTATTTCCTAGTTTAGATAAACAAATCTGTCATCCCTACTGTTGCACATTCAACAGCACCAATTTCACATGGATTATGTCAACTTCAAGCTTTAAGAACCATAACTGTCTGACATCCTCAAGCCATCTGCCTTAAAACAGTATTTTCTATATTAGTATAGTATTGATATGTTCACTTCAGTGGCATGTCAAACAGTAGGTGACAATTTGGAGATAAAATTTGGTATCATAGCTGCATGCATATGGCAACATCTGGTTTGTTTAGTGGTGTAGACACCTCTGAGAGTTGCTTCAGGAATCCAATCTCTGCTTCATGCAATTTTGGTTTCTTTAGAAGGTAAGCTGGCATCACTGCATTACAACCATGTTCAGAGAGCATTCCTTCTTCTTATCACACTCATTGCATATTTTGTCATGTTTTGGACTTGAGGACTTTGAAGAAGAAGTTTCTGTTCTAAAAAGTCTGTACCCACTCAAGAAATCTGAGAACTCTTCTATCCCATTACTTACCAAGTCTTAGCCCTGAGGCTTCTACTGCAGTGGCAGTACTGTACTCAAGTACCTGCATCAGGACCTACTCAAGTGTCCCAGAGTCATAACTGAACCTGTCATGGAGATAAGGAAATGCCAGCAGAATTTATAAATAAAAATCCATGTCTTATTGATAATAAACTCCTAAAAATTCGCTTAATCCCTCACTAACAGTCTCTTTACTCCACTGTGAGCAGCAGTAATGCTGAAGCTTGCTTTTTCTAGTAGAGCAAAGGCCACTATATGTTCACTCACACTCTGTTCATATTGCAGAGCTTCCCAACATACCTAGTTTTGCAGGGCATTTTATGTCTGAAGCTGTTTATTTCATGTCCTGCCAAATCAGATGAATGACTGAAACTGCCCAAGCAGATAGCTGTTTGCGCAAGACACTGAGCTGGAACCAAGACCTTATGGCTGGGATTTATCTCCCTGATTTGAGATGTCTGTAACATAGATTATGACTACTGAGATAGCTGTCCTCATCTCCCAGGTGGGATGATTCAGCTGACCTATTTCTAGACATCTGCTTTAGGGTATGATGTCTTAAGCTCCAGAAGTGTTATCTGTGTCTCCACTGAGTAGAAAGGAAGCACAAGGTAACTAACCTACTGGGGGATGTTGACATTATCAGATGTTTTCTGCAGCAAGCTTTCTGAACTCAGCTCTTCCACTCACTCCCACTTAATAAAACACATCATGACATGAACTGCCACATATTTTTTTCCCTTCTTTCTAGGTCACATTTACATTCAGTTACCCCTACACTGAACACAGTCATTTTTTCCTGTAATAAACTAGGTCTCCAGAAACTCAGCTAGTCTCTTCTATTTGTTTACAGTACTCAGAGTTGTTTTTATTGAGCAATCTTACACTACTACCATAGATTTGCTATTCTTGCTCATCTTCATCTGCTTTTCCAAGTGTTTCATATAGTGACAAGTAAAGAACATCTTCCTGTTTGCAGTAAGGTTATCTACTTAGCCACACTGACTTTCAGGAAGATTCTCTCTGTCCTATAAAACCTACCCATCATGTTTAGCTCCCATTTTTTAACCAGTACCTCCTACACTGATTGGATAACAGCCCAGCATAACTGATCTCCAGTATTCTTCTGTTTAGATATGTATCCAGCTCAAGGATATAGGACAAATATAGTTAATATATATAGTTTATATATATATATATATAGTTCTGATCTCATTAAAATATTCCTGTGGTGTCAAAGATGGTGGAACCTTGGGCTGAGAAAAGTTGTAAGATTTTTAGACTGAACACAAATAGCCACAATATCCTAACATCTATGCTGATGCAGTTCTAGCTCTACCTGCATTCGTTACCTTCTCTGGAACTTCTCAGTGGGTAGTAACTAGACATTATTAACTCAGTTATGGATACTGTGAAGGGCAGAGGTACAGCCACTAGGAAGAAAGCAGATTGTTCTGCTTAGACTAGGAACATACAGGCCTGGACAGGACATGATAAAACATCAGGTTCAGTTTCTTGTTACTGAAAGCAATCATAACATAATCCCCCTACTATACTGAAATATACTTGTTTGACTCTTTCTAGACTGAAAATAAAACAAATGCTAAAAGCCCCAAGAATTCGTCAGTTTAGGAAACAATCTCAATCTGCACTGAACATATGAGACTAAAGAAAACAGGTGACTCTTTCTTTCTATAACAAAATTATAGAACTTTGAATTACAGAATTTGAGCAAAGTCTGTTGCTCAAAAGCGTTATTTTAGTACATACCTCCCAGCTGTCACGCTCTATCCTAATCTTAATATGATTAATCTATTCTTAGAAAAACTGGTATAAGCAGACACACAAAAGACAATGCTAAATCCCAACACAAAATTACTGCATCATACTCTTGTATTGGCAACACATAAATTACTGCAAAGTATGATTTTTAATTAATTACGTGAGGGAAGTTTGTTTCAGGTTCAATGGTCATCACACTACCTGGTTTTCATTATTTTAGGGAATTGTGTAACATCAGGTGAAGGCCAAAAGCTCATAAATCTAGAAAGAAATAGAAGTTAAGTTGCCTGTGTTCAAAAGTAGCAGTTTGTCATTTTTCAAATACCCTTGCACATTTCTTTTATGTTATTACTATTTTCCAGGCAAAATACATTGTAAAAGACTTTTTTTTAGAGACTAATATGGATGATGAAGAATGGTAGATAAGGAAAAAAGGACAGCTATTTTCTGTTAAGCTGTTGAACTTTACATGCATTATAAGGGAATTAAATGCATGTTAAAGTCTTTTTATACTGATAAAGATGAAAATGCAAAGCATTTGAACTGCAGTTGAGAAAGACTGCACACTGAGCACATGATCCTTCTAATTGCTCTTTAGGCAAAAATCATTCTAAATCTTACTCAAGACTATTTTTCATACAAGTGAAAGGTGGCAAAGCACAAGATGTCCATCACTTCTGGAGATGAAATAGTAATCCATAATCACTACAATGAAACTTAAAAATTGGAGATTTGTGAAAGAACACTAATGCTAGTATAGCACTATAGGAATTGTTTTTCAGAGCTATATTGTGCTGTCTGAGTAGAAGTCTGTGCATAATGATGTTTCTCACAATGTTGCATAGTCTTCTCTCTGTTCCTGTGAGATGTTTGTCCTTTTTTACATTCATTAATTCATAATATGAAAGTGTGGTTCTGTGTGTTTGGGAAGCTAATACTTACCTGAAATGTACCAGGAAACTCCTGTTAAACATTATCCTGTGAACACATTGATGTCCTAGACTTTCAATCCTAAAAGTAACAAAGCCATCATCAGCACTTTGGAGAAGACATGTTACCAGAAAAATCCATACTATAACACCATGCTTGAAAGGAGAAAATTCACCAAAACACAAGAATTACAATGTAAAAAGGAAGTTTTATAATTGTTTTTAACTTGTGATTTAGATTTTAGATATTTTTATTTTATAGATCAGCACTTAATTTTGTAGTGAAAGAGATGTCAGAACATGCCAGGACACTAATCCATCTGACTCAAAACAGACATGCTATTCTGGGCCCTTCATGATATAAAATTAACCCTGGTCATACCAATTACAAGTCATCAATTAGACTGGTTTTGGTCTGGATCTTTAGCTGTGTAATGGACTTCAAAATCCTGACATCTTCTAGAATGCATAAGAGAGGATGGGCTATTTTTTATTTAAACTGATTACTTAACCTGAAGATTTAAGTCAATTCCAGTATTAAGTAAAAACTGTTGTTTTATAGATGTGATATTATGTAAATTTAATCTCAGTTTCATTTAGTATCAAACTTTTTTTAGTTTTATTATTTCATTTGAATTTAGGTGCTACCAGCTTTCTTAATTCATAATACTTATCCAGCACATCAGAGGACCTAACAGGGTACCACGTCCTACACCTACATGCCCAGGTAACTACATAATTTGCCCTTGATTCATTTCTTGGGGTGGGAAAAACATCCAATAGAGATGACCACTAAAAGAAGACAAGAAATAACATGAAAGAAGGAAGAAAACAAAAAGGAAACAAAATCAAGAGCAAAGATCTGATAATTGTGCAACTAAAAGAATGGGTCTGAGGAAGAAAAGAGGGGTTGGTTAGTCATTAGCAGCACAGTCTTAAGTAAAGCAAACTTTGTAGATATCAATATTCCAGGCACAACCCAGATTCTCCTCTGTGCCACTCCTCATTCCTAATATGCGATCTCATCAAATATCATTCCAGATAAGAAGCAGCTTCAGAGTGAAGCATAAGAACGTGATGAAAACTCAATTGGTAAATACAGACTCATCTACTTTGCCAATATGACACACTTCAGTAATATCTGACTGAACTCATAGGCATCATATATCTTATTTTCTGTTGGTAAATTAATGCAGATAAATATCTACTTGAGAGGCTTTTTGAATCAGCAAATTTTCCCAATTGTTTTCATATTTGGGAATATTTTCTCATGGTCTTGCATG
Source organism: Neopsephotus bourkii (assembly GCF_033783945.1). Taxonomy (NCBI): domain Eukaryota; kingdom Metazoa; phylum Chordata; class Aves; order Psittaciformes; family Psittacidae; genus Neopsephotus; species Neopsephotus bourkii. The sequence continues at coordinate 188,393 of NW_026901620.1, forward strand.
CCCATGATTCTTCATAATCAGGATAGTAGAATTCCAACCTGTTCTCAAACTCACACCTATGGTAGGAAGTCACTAGAAGTTTCATTTCATATTTACTTTGAATCATCAGCTCTGAAGAACAGATGGTGTATTTCCAGACTGAAACAGATGCATTGTCACTCTCATTGAGATACATCAAAAGCATGCAAACAACTTCAGTGGGTCTAATCAAACAGCCTCCAGAAGTGGATGCCTAGAGAACACATAATAATAAGAGAGTAAACACATAGTGATCCTTCCTATGAATACTTTCTCGGGCAACAAACTTGAAAAATCTCCCATGCATTTATAAATACTGATTTGAGCTCCCCTGGCTACATGACAGTTTCTTCTTTGAGCACTCTGTTAAGAGCACTGAGAGTTGGAAAAGTGTGTGTCAGCTTCAGACTAACTGTATTTGTTTATTGACTAATTTAGTCTCATTATCTTTACTGCACACAGTAATCTTCTGTTTTTCTAAGCATCTCCTAGCAATTAAAGGACAAAAATTATTTACATACATGGCATGCTTTGCTCATTTAAGGAGAAGCACTTAATGGAAGATAGATAATACTGTTATGTATTATTATGCCTTAAGTGTGCTGTCAAGTAAAGGTAATATTGTTGTTGTCCTGTGCATTACAATGGCATTCAGCAATAATCCCAGTCTTATTGTTGCATATAAATTGCAGCAGACACAGTGAGCTCGCATTTACTCTAATAGTGGTTTTATTGAATGGAGCAGAATTAATGTTATATAAGAATATTCATCATCATCATCAGATTTTGGCAGGACATTCACCTAAAACTGGTAAGAAAACAACTTGTTTTCTCATTGGGAAGAAAAATGGGACTTCCACATTTCATTCTTTTCACCTTACTTTCAGATTCTGATGAAAACCCTGAACTCCTTTTCCAAACTGCACCTAATAACACACCTGTCCTGTTTAGCACAGGTGACAGTAGGATATGTCATGTTGACCTCTGCTGTTCCCCATCATCTATGAGTCCATTTCCCCTAGTACCTCTTCTGACTTTCAGTGAACCACGGAGTGTCGGTTGCAGTATAACAGAATGGGGTCCCTGTGTAAGAGTGGAAATCCACACCCACTGCTGAACAACTGGCCAAATCCATACTTAAGATAAGCTGAAGCACTAAGTAAAAACCAGTTACCTCTTAGTACCATACTCTCAAATCATGTCTCTTAAGAATTCAGAGAACAGGACAAGACATAGCCAAAACTAGACAATGAAGAAACATAAATGAAGGTGTATTCTCCTGTCCATGTGATCCAAAAACATTTAAAATGGGTCAGGATTGGAGCAGGAAAGGGAATTAAAGTCTACACTCACTTCCTTTGCCCTAACAATTTCTTGACAGGGGAAGCTAGCACTCATGGTGATTAAAATACTTGCTTTGAATGTTCCAGAAAAGCTGTTGCAGTCAAAAACTGGCATTGGTATCACAGTATCACAGTATGTTAGAGATTGGAAGGGACCTCAAAAGATCATCTAGTCCAATCCCCCTGCCGGAGCAGGAACACCTAGATAAGGTTACACAGGAACGTGTCCAGGCGGGTTTTGAATGTCTCCAGAGGAGACTCCACAACCTCCCTGGGCAGCCTGTTCCAGTGTTCTGTCACCCTCACTGAGAAGAAGTTTCTTCTCAAGTTTAAGTGGAACCTCTTGTGTTCCAGTTTGTACCCACTGCCCCTTGTCCTATCATTGTTTGCCACTGAGAAGAGCCTGGCTCCATCCTCGTGACAGTCTGAAGCCAGTTGTCTGTCTACTGGGCCTTACTACACGTGTAGGACAGTTTGGATCTTACCCAAAACCACACGGAAGACAACGGGAGCCTTTTTCTCTACATCAGTGGCCAGGAGATGATCACCACTGTGATCACAGAATTACACAGATCTCAATGGCAGAAGAAAAAAGGGCATTATACAATGAAATAAAAGCAAATATTACCTTTGCTGGAGGCAAGCTTAAGGAGTACCATCAACCAGTCAATATGAAAGTTCTCTTTAGAGTACATTGGTGTCCCTATTTAAACAAGAACAAAATAATGAAGAGGGTCCACTGATCCAGCATCTTGCACATGTTACTGAACAAATCAAAATTGCCTCAGACTGCTTGAAAGATAAAGGGTTCCTTTGCAGTCACCAAACCTGGGTTGGATCAAAACAGTGATTGACAACAATCCCCACAAATGCTGTGAATGTTTCTATGGGTTGTAAGAGTTCTGGTCTTCAAAGGCAAGCATTGCTGCTGTTATCTGACTATTTTTAGCAGTTCCTGTTTTCTTCTTCAGTCAACTATAAACCACTTTTCCCTCCAGCCTTTTTTTGACACACTGCCTCTGGCTGTGCAGTAGGACTAGGAACTTGTCAATGGGCATGTTAGTTAGGAAATTAGTGGATGCTTTTAAGATGAAAGAAAAAATATACCTCATTCGTGTAATGCTTTCATAGATAAATGCGTCTTTGAGGCTTGGAGCTGAGCTAATTTTCATTTCATAAATGGGGAGGGATATTGTACATGTACCAGGTAAAATGCAATAAAAGTTGAAGCCAGAAAGTACTGGAGTGTGTTGCAAGGAAAGAAGCTACATGACTGGTGTCTGCACACAGCCAGCTTCTCCTCCAATGCCTACATGCTCCCACCTCATGCAGGGAGGAGCTGCAGGAGGACTACAGGATAGAGTACACATAGAGTACAGGATAGGCCAGTTCAAATCAAAGTTGAAACCATATAAAAGTTAAATAAACCTCTGACAGATGATCTCAAGCTACTACAAGGATATAGGGTTGTATAATTACTTGTGATAAATTTACATTTACACTGTCAGAAATGAAATCATGTTACAGAATAAAAGTCTCTTTCCCTCTCTCAAATATTCTTTTTTTTATATATTTTTTGCTTGTGTTTGTCAGCTGAAACAGGCAAGGCTGATGAAAACCATGGGAATATAACTAAAAAATTATAAATGTTTACTGCCATTCATTTGGAATATACTAAAAGCAGTATTTTCTTTTTTACCCCTAAATTTGTATGCGCACTACTCACTGAAATAATTACCCTGTACATACAGGCAAAATAGCTGCGGTGAAAAACACTTCAGTGGCAAAACACATTTTCCTTGTAACAACATATTTTTACACAATGTAGAAAAATGGTGTTGATATACCGTTAATACACATATGTCAGGAATTGAGATGAGTACATGACAGAGATTGTTAGAGACTGTAAGCATTTTGTATTCTAACTTATAGTGACATTAGTATGGAATATACACACGATAAATATTGTAGCAAGGGGCTTTCCAATTTTCTTCTGTTTGGTAATGAGTTAGCACAATAAGAATTTTTGTCTGAGTAAGAGAGAAACTTCTTGCACCATGAAATTACTTCACTGGAAGATGCACTACACGCACGGTATCGTGGTTACTATAATACAGGTGCAGTGTTGTACAAACAGCAAATGGATTTCTAATTTACTATATCAATCTTATGAAGAAATATCAGTTTATAAGATTTCAAATGGTACTTTCAGGGTTATGGTGTTGAAATGAAACTATAATGGAGCTTTCTATGAGCTCCAAACTTGGAAAATACATATAAATAAACATATCTGACCAGATTGAAAGCCTTTCATTAGGAAACTAAGCTCTCTATTTCTGGATGAAGACTGCTTTGGTGCATACAATGAAGGCATTACCTAAGTTTTTGCTATATAAAAAGCAAGGTAATTCAGTGTTTTTACAGGGAGGACCCAGAGATGACCATAAGGAAATCCTATGATATGATATACGTCACTGACTCAGGACTGCACCAGAGCACCTTCATGCACTTGGGATTCAATATTCTGAGTTCCCAGGAGGAAGCAAACAGCTCTTCTGCAGAGTGCTCTTGATGTTAGACATCTTGGTTGGAGAGAGTTAGATGTAGGTTTAGTTCTCTCCCACTCAAATAAGTTCAGATCCAGTGCCCTCATATCATTTTATAATGATATATTTTGTAAATCCAGCTTATAGTTTTATTATATATTTGTCAAAAACCCAACAAAAGTACTATCAGGAGAATATAGAGGAAAACAGCTCAGAAGAAGGTCCTATGAGATTTAAAAAAAAAAAAAAGAAAAAAGGAAAAAAAAAAACAACCCTCCAAAAACCTCCTGTAGGTCTGCAGTAAAGTGAGTTTATAGCATCCTGTATTTTAAACATTAAAAAAAAAACCCTATGAAATATGTAATAAGCACTTTATTAGTTCAATTAACATTCCTGGTATTGAATCGAGAAATGTGTTGAAACCTGTAAGTAATCTAGCTATAAGCTGAGCTCTATAAACCACTGACCCAGAATAACAATAAAAATAAAAAGCTATCTTAACTAGGTGTTCTGTTTGAAATAGTACATTGCCTAGGGATATCTCATTAATATAATTATGTCTTGCTGTAACCAAAAAAGGTCAGACTAAAAGGAGGTGAAAACATTACCCTGCCAATTTGAAGAGTGTGTGCACCCTGAAAATACAGAACATCTGATATTTATGTTTGTATACAATATAATGAGCTCTGGAGCCAGATGGTCTGATTTTGTTCATGGGGCTGGGCTTCTAGGAGACATGCATATAGCTTTAATATAAGCCAAGAAAAAATATACTTCAGCAACATGTTTTCTAAGTGGAAACTGAACTAGGAGATAAAGGAGTCTTAAATGGAGAACTTGTTTAAAGAATTTTTGCCTTTTGGAACTAGACTAAATGCCATCTCTCTAAACAAGCAGGTTCTCATCAATTATAAGCATATGGAGACGCAACCATGACCAATGAAGTGTATGGCTTTCAAGATAAGGAAATGAGGATGGAGAAGTTTCAGTTCTAAAAGGTGCCCCATTTTCCCTCTCCACACAGTCTAGCCCAGTCTTTTTCATCCATTCATACACTACAACTCCATCTCTGTCCTCTGAGAAACAGTAGGTTTCCTCATGTAACAGCAACTATCAAAACTAAATTTTCCCAGAACAGCAATCCAAAGGCCAGGGAAGAAAGAATAAAAATAGTGTTGCTGAAAAATCAAACACTAGGCATTTAATGCTTTTCCAGCATTTCCTAAGTATACGATTGTAGACAAACAGCATTTTCAAAACCCTCTAAGATTAGGTTTATTATGATGTTCTATTCATGTCTGTTAAAAATACATTACTGATCCAAAGTGTAAATTGTTTAAAATATCAAACTTTGAGTCATCCATTGGACTTTCACACATTCTTGAGAAGCCAGAAAGAGGGATTTTGTTCTCAGATTAAGAAACAACACTTAACCTGCTAGGGCAAAAATGTACTGTATTTTCCATGCCCTTTAGTCTTCTATGCCATGAACTACCAAATAAATCCATTTCTGGAGTGCTGTTTCCCAAAGGGATGAGCCCATTTTGATTGTAAAGAAATTGCAAAGCTATGGAAACTCACATGATTCAGTATTCAAGATATTTGGTTTCAACTACTTCCCTTCTATTTTGTTACAGGTTTCTTTATTGTGGCAATATGAAATACTTTTGCCACTATGGGAGGTAATTTTCAGAAGACTTTAATTTTCTTGGGACTTTTAATGGTTGCTGGAGCAGAATATACAACACTGTTGTAGTACATTGTTGTCATGTCAATATTTTAAGGATGCATATGTGGGTACAGTGTCTCCAGAGGATGAGTTCCAAGACCCTTTTTAGTCATAATAAACTAAAGAGGAGTAGGGTTAAAGCTGAGTGTCTCAAACAGCCTGTACACAAGACTATAATCTCGCCTTTGCAAGACTTCCCTTCATTTTACGAAGCATGCTGAAGGTACCTACCAGAACCCACTGTTTTGTGCATTTTCATGTGAAAGATGATGCCAGAAGAGGAGCAAGAATTGGTATTACCCTGTTCTTCACTCACAAAAGTGGTCTGATTCTGTGGTTTGTTTAGTCAGAAACACTCTGAACTCTTTCATCTTACTCCAGGTCTTAACCCAAAAGTGCAAGTTTTATTGGAAGAATCAGACAGGATAATTCTAGCCCTTCTATTGGATCTGCAGCAGAGGAAGACTCCTTGTGAAGCTCTTCATTAATGACACCATATTTTAATAAGATTTTCAGGGAGGCATGAAGTTGAGATTTTACCCTATGTGACTAGCAATTGATTTTTTATTTTTTTTAAATAAAAGGAAACATAACTTTCCAGAACTATTTTGCTGTGACATGCTAGAACTTCCAGAGATCATGGTCTGGGATAATACAACATTAGTCTAAATGGAATGGTGTTTCAGAATCAGTATAAAAATTGCCCATGTATTGGCTGTACGCATAAATTTCACTTTTTTTCTGCTCTAAAGCTGACTTTTTATTATTCTCATTATACAAATTAAAAAAAAAAAAAAAGCTGATTTTATACCTGTGTTGAACACCTCGACTGTAGAGATGATATGGCTCTGGAAATCCATTTTCAGTTCAGAGTTGGCAGTCAAATTCCACTTCCTTCAGCATCTAAATAAGTAATCTTGAAGATTTATTATTAAATAAAAGTATTTCCAAAGGAAAGATATGGAAATCATACTTACAAAATATTGAAAAGGCACCTTCAGAGTACAGCTTGTGTAAGACATCGGGGAAGTAGATGAAGCCTGGGGTCCCATAGAAAACGTAAGAAGAAAATACATTAATACCTGCTGATATACATGCAGGTTTTATTTTCTTGCACTAAAACTGAAAAGGATGATTCATGGATTTCAAGATCATCACCGAAAAGTTAAAATTGCACTGCCATTTTCTGGTGTTAACAATATTATCAGTGCTCTTTTTTTGCATGTGCTGAGGATTCACAAAATATATCTGCAAATGAGGTTTTCATCCCATTTCTCACAGGAAAAGAACACTAAATTTTCATCTAAAACAAGAAAAAAATCAATTACAGTAAAACTACAAAAATAGAAAATTAACCTGAACTTTCTGTTCAGGTGGTCAAGTCAGCACTTACTAGCTGTGACAGATACAAAAAGTTTAATCCACATCACTGGAAAATGTTTATGGTTAATGGGATATAAAAGTTTTGTTCCTATTTTTGCCAAAAAGTGAGTGATTATTTCTAATTTCAAGACAAGGCTTCAAGAATATATACAAGAGCTTCCAAACGCATGGAAATTCTGAGCAAATGTTAATATGAATCAGGTTTAAAAAGAAAGTATGACTTACACTGAGAGCTGTTTCAGACCGTTGACACTACAGCTGATGCAGGAAAATACAATCTATGACTATAGATAGACCTATCTTTTAGTCTGTGCAATTCTTTTTAGTAGGTCCCTGACCTAGGCTGAGATGTCAACACCCTAGAAAGAGTTCACAATGACAGGAGAAAGCTAAATGGAAACAGAAGAAAGAGAAATCAAGGCTACACAGATAGCTGGCAATTTTTCATGTGTCTTATGTCAATCATGAATAGGCAAACACAACGATATATAGTTGATATAGAAACTGTCTAGCTTATCTCTAAATAAATTACTCAGTTTTGCTTTTTTTTTTTTTTTTTGGTAAAGCCTAAGAGCCTCATTCTGACTCCTCATCTGGAGTAAAGAGAACACAGGTATCAGTAAAATTCTTAGTAACTGGTATACCGATATTTTGAATGATTTTTGAGCAGGTGGCTAGATAATCTCAGCCACTATTTTAAGGACAAAATTCCAGCTAGCATGTAGGAAAAATCTTGGACATATGATTCAAGAGTTTCCTCAAGTTTAGAAAAGAAAAAAAAATGAAAAAAAAAAAAACCCAACCAAACTCATTTACATAAATCACTATTTTTAACTGAGAATTCATGAGACTAGTCTTGGGACCTGGAGGGCTTAAAACAGTAAAAGGGTGTAAAGCACTGGCTACTGACTAGGAGATTCAATAAAAACAGCAAGTCTGACACAAAAGCAGAACTTCATGTGGGGTGTACCCTTAGCACCTGGAATACTTGCTTGGAAGTGGATCTCAGCTGTGGATTTGAATTATATTTTACTGCTCCATTCAGAATCTTTCCATGAAAAGTAGGGAGAAGGCTTCATTCTCTTCTTTATTCAGGCTGATCTTATCTGGTCAGAGCTGGGATCTGTTAATTAGAAAGGTCTTGAGCACTACCAAGAGAAAGGAAGACAGCCTGTAGACCAATAATTTGTTCTGTTCTTTACAGACTGTGAAACATCTGGAAAGTAAAGTGCAGGAGCTAAACTCTTCTTGTTTTTGTTTTGGCTGAGACTGAATAAAAAGTCTCTGAATAAATGTGAAACTATGGAAAGAAAATGCTCTCTGTTGAACAAGTGGCTCCCACTGAGTTTATGTCTAGCTGAGTGGCCCTGACTCAGACAGAAGGACTTTTCAGACTTCGCCATCTACTTGAAAAAGTCCCGGTACCTGCTAAGGCAAGAAAATCCAAATATCTACCACTGGCAGCTTACCAAGAGCCAGAGGGCTACATCTAATATCAAAACAAAAAGGGTAATGCAGCTCTTCTTTTCCATTCAGAGCACCTCTTCTCTAAAAGCAGTGCTGTAATGCTGGGAAAAGGATAGTGAGTCACCAAGGAGAAACTTGCTGCATTGTATGGCTCCCCAGGAGGCCTCTGTTAGAAACTGGCTGTATAAGGCAGCACAACTTCTCAGCTGACAAGTCTTGCACTAAAGAAGGAAAGAGAACACCAGGAGAGTTAAGATGCTGTCTGGCTAGGAAATTTGGCCAGTAAAAGGATCTAGATCACAAAATTATTGATTTTAGCTCTAAAGTATTAAGGAATTTTAACCAAAGAGATTGAACAAATCATTGTGGTGTTCTTAGCTGAGAAATTCTCCAGGAAACTCAGTGCTTTCATTTATCCCCAGTTTTCAAAGGTATGATAAGGCAATTATCAGAACTCTTCTATTAATATAATCAAATGTCACCGCTTACCCTTATTTTCCTTTATTCTTATGATTCAATTGAAATTTGGTCAATAAAATACTATTGTTCATGTCTATGTCTTATCCTAATAGTTCCAATCTTAGAATCATAGAACGGTTTGGGTTGGAGGGGACCTTAAAGATATCTATTTTCCATCCCTTGTCACTGGCAGGGACACTTTCCACTAGATCAGGTTGCTCAAAGCCCAGTCCATCCTTGAACACTTCCAGGGATGGGGCATTCACAGTTTCTCTGGGCCACATCTTCAAACGCCTTACTACCTTCCCAGTAAAGAACTTCTTCCTAATATCTAATCAAAATCTATCATCTTCCAGTTTAAAGCCATTCTCCCATGTCCTATGACTATATGCCCTTTTAAAAAGTGCCTCTCCAGATTTTTTGTAGGCCTCTTTAGGCACTGGAAGCTGCTAAGGTCTACCCAAAGCCTTTTCTTCTCCAGGCTGAGCAAGCCCAGCTTTCAGTATGTCTTCATAAGGGAGTCTTGTGCACCTTGTGTTCCTTAGATGGTCTCGAATCTGATGCTCTCCTACAGCAAGTGGTTCTTCATTCTCCCAGTCCCTGCCTTAGCCTCTGTAACTTGGATGGTATGGCTGAAGCACTCGCTGGTGAAGACCAAGGCAAAAAAAGCCTCTGAGTATCTCAGCCTAACCACATCTACTGCTTCCTTCTGGAGACAGTTTACTTTTTCTGTAGCCTTCTTTTTATCACTATTGTCCCTACAGAAGCTTTTCATGTTGCCCTTTACATTCCCGGCTACATTTAGCTCTCTCAGGAATTTAGCTTTTCTAACCTGATTCTGGCTGCTCAGAGCAGTGGTATCAGTTCACTGAGAAGGGGTTATGCAGAAAAGGCAGAACAGTTTATATTTGTTGTATTTTGTGTGTCTGTGTGTTTTTTAAACCACATGGTACAGGAAAGGAGATAAAAGTCTTGTCCAGCTCATGGGTTAAGGAGAATGCTGTAGTCAGCATCATCTTTGGAGAGGAATTTCTAAAAGTTAGGAGGACTTGCACTCAAGAATCCTAAAAGAGCTAGACAAGAATATAACACTAATATTAGTTAGGGCCAGGTTGACAGCTAATGTTCAATTATTCACAACAGCACGGAAATGACCCAAATACTTATTACTTGATTAATCCAGGTGAAGTAGGAGGTGAGTTATTATGGAACACAAGAGATGAAAGGTTGGGAATATAATTACTGCTTGTTAACACTGTGTTACAGAAAATAGATCTTGTCAAATGAAACTGCTTTCACCAACGAGGCTGAAGTTTTGGTTGAGGTATAACATGGAGGCAACAAGCTTGGAGTTAAGATAAGCTGTTTGACTTGGTACTGCACAACATTCTGGTTAAAAATAACACTATGCAATACCCTTAACATGCCAAATAAGCAGTTTAAGAAAGCTGACTGATAGACATCAAAGTAGATGTCACTGAGAAATAAATATGGAATGGGGATGTTTTTAGTTGACTACATGGACTGTGGCTCTCCAATGATAATCAGACTTTTTATTAATAATCTAGATGTAAATACAAATGTTTCTGCCAATAAAAACATGTTCTTATAAAGATGGGTGCACTGGTAATGATGTTGAGCTAGAATCCAATAATGTTTTACTCGCCAAAGTGCAAACCACTATGTCACCCTGAGACCACAAACATAAGGAGTCTCAGAAATGAGCTTAACAGGGTGTCAGTCAGAAGGATTCATTCTGTGGCTCTGTGAGTTTGCTCTGACACCAGGATGTAACCCTGCCAACTATTCCCCACACTAACTGGGAGATGTGTCGAGACATCTCTTCATTGCTGCAGCTTGACTTGTTACATGAGGAGCTATTGTCAGGTTACTTTTCAGACTGTCACACGTGGGAAAATACCCAAAGGTCCTCTGTCCCTCCTCAGATTAGTCTGAGGAATTTTGCATATCACTTCCATTAAAATTCCAGACTGGTTTGAAAATCCAGAGGTTCAATACACAAACAAACCATCTCAAAGAGTAACAAGTTACTGCACATTAGCTGTCTATCTCAGCCTGAACTTTGAGATTTGCATCTGTAACTATCTGTAACTATCACACCATCGGGATGATCTTAAGGTTTGCAATTAAGCAGTGTCAGAGTTCAAGGGCACAGTATTTTTACCCCAAGACAACTAGCATTTTTTTATAGATGCCTTCATGTGGGGGATTGTGCCTTTTATATCCTGAAGGGAAAAGGCATTACAGGAGGAAGAATACAAGTCACAGGTTTTCTTAATAAAGGGAAAGGCAAAATTCATTTCTGGACTTTGCTATTAGACACCTTTCCAGTATGCTGTCTCCTCCTGACAAGCCAGATTACATCCTCTCCCACAGGCCATGTCTCCTTTACTGCAAAGAAGGGGTTTGGTATTTGCTTTATGAACACAAGACTTTGGCATGTGTCTTGGCTATCTCTCATAAAACCAACCTTTCTAACTGCCAACTCTTAAAAATGCAATGGCTCAAATGGGCTAATGAGAATGATGGCTTTGTTTTATCAGCGTATTTTAGAAGAAGCTGTAATTGCTGTGTTCTGTAGTTTGTAGAAAACAGGCCTGTGCATGGATCTCTTATTACCTCATTTGTTATTTACAAACTGAAATGTAATTTCAGTAGGTGAAATCTTATATTTCTTTATTTCCTTCAGGTTAATCTCCCTGTCTCAGTCTGAATCTAGATTAATTGTATTTTACAATAAAAAGTATTTATCCATTTGTTCTACCTTCTGTTCTGCGTCATTCAGACTAATGGGTTTTATGGCAGGACTGGACAGCTGCATATGAACATATTTCCTCAGGAGTCTGTTTCTTTTAAATGAAATAAAAGCAACAAGGGATAAAACTGAAAATGGAGGCAAAGCAAATCACTGCCCTCATGATGGGAAATGCCTTCCAGAACTCTTATTCAGTGGCTAACTGGTTTCCGTTATATATAATGCCCTAAAACACCAACAATATTTAAAAACGCATTTCTGTTAATCCTCATAGCATTAAACAATAGATCTTATCAATCTGTTCTGAAAATGCAAATACCATAGTAAATTTCAATAAACAAAGAGTCATATCAATTATAAAAAAGAAATTTCAAGTATTACAGATTTTATATAATTTGTCTTTTCCCTAGGAAGAAACTTGGATATAAAGATTGACTTAACGGCCTTTCAACAAGAATAGAGAGCAGTACCAGCAAGTGAGAGAGAAGTCCTTTTCTGTGTTTCATCCATCCTGCCTATCACACGGTAGTCTTAAGACTTGCTAACTGTAGAGCTTCACAAGTTGTGAAATACAAATTTAGCATTTCAAGTCATAGGGGAGCAAAAGGAAGGAAACACGGTTTCTCCTGTTCCTGGTTATACACTGTTTTGTTTTGGGGAATATACCTTATTGCCATATTGCAGAGCCAGTTCTAATCACCACAGGGAAGAAATTCACTTGGTAGTCACATTGTTGCTATCACTGATCATGTTAATATTCTCCATGAAAATTCTGCCTTATTCTGCATGGAAACTACTCTTGGTAGTGTCACTCATCTATGACACAACTCCCAACATTACACCGTCTTTATGATAATCATGTTACCTTGTGATAACATACATGTTCATTGCTATAAAGAGCAAAGCTTTGAGCAATATGGTTTACCTACAGAATCAAGCATCACCTCCTGGTTGCCTGCTTTTTGCACCTTGTATGAGATTTTTCTAACCCTTATGAAGAAGATAGGCAAAGATGCTTGAGAAGAGTGAGTAATAGTTATTGGAACGTAAGATTCAAACAACTCATTAAGAAAGGATCTATGTGGTTTTGTGGTCACTGACTGTGTGTGGGCTACTTGCAAGAAAAAACAGTTTTGAGTTTTGGACAAGATATTCTAGATCCAGCAAGGGCCTTATGGTCAGCACAGTCCAGGACAAAAAAAAAAAAAAAATATATATATGCAAAATGTAAGAGACCATTCTCCCAGGGAAAAAGAACACTCTTTTATGACTTTCATGGATTTACACCATGGAGCACTAAGCCACACTGTTAGTGACAAGGAAACAACCTCCAGGCTGAAGAAAGTTTTTTTTGACTTCCACTGTTGTCTTCATTCTCTTTCCTTTGTATTAATAGTGTAACACTAGTGCTTGCAACAATCATTAAGTTACAGAAGGAGGAACTTGCTGATGATGAGAAACACATTAGATCCATGCATGTGAGATGAAGAAGATCTGATGAGTGTAAAAAAGGACTGATTATAAATGCTTTTAGATATATTTTCCCATGTGCTCAAATTTCAAAAGTTCTTTTTCTGGAAGAGAAGATTAGTAAACACACAGTGTTACAGTTAGACTGTGAAGAACAACTCGTTAACCTTGTATGAAATTCTTAGACACAGAAACTTGCTAATAGACTGGAACTGAGGTTAGACAAGTTGGACTTTGAAATAAAATGCAGTCAGCTCATTGTCAGAGTAATTAAAGATTCTAATAGCTTCCCATGGAGTTTGTAGATTATATGCTTCATTGGAAGTTTCAAATAAAGTTCAGTAAGTTCAGTAAATTCACTTTCAGTCACAATTTTTTGTTCATTAGTAAATCAAAAGAGGAATTAAAAAAAAAAAAAGATATCTGTGTATCAATCTCTCAGAAGAGACAACTCTGGATATGAAAAAAAAAAAAAAATAAAAATCACAGAGTGACGTGGAAGGCAAACTCAGAAACATTTTAGAGTAATTAAATCTTCTCCACGAATCTCCCCAAAAATCTTTCAGAAAAAAAAAAAAAAGAAAAAAGAAAGAAAAAAGGAGTCTCATGAAATACCAACCAACAGCTGAAAATAAAAAATAAAAAAAAAAAAAGTAGACATCTAAAAATAACTTTAAAAGGCTTATTGTTAGGGAATTTTCAATGTACTTGTGACTCAGACAAATATTCAGGTGACTACTATCATACACGTCCACATATGTGCATCTCACATCTTTTTTTCACAAGCAGAGTATCGCAGGGATCAACACTTGACCCCACACTATCCCACATCGTCAGAAATTATCTGGATGATGAAACTGATAGTGGTTTCACCAAGTTTGCTAATAACACCAAATTGGATGGTGAGATGAACATGTCAGAAGGGAGAGCCCTCATTCCACTCACCATTAAGGAACAACAAAATTAAAAAATACATCTTTATTAAGAGTCTTAATGCTTGACACTGCCTGTTCGCCATACTCCTGTATCATTTAGTGCTAAATTCACTCACTTTTGAAATCTTCCATGTTTGCAGGTAAAACCCAGGTGTCTCAAATTCCAGGTCATGGAGAAATAAAGTAATTCACCTTCTGGTAAATGGGAATAGATACATTTTAAATCATACCCTTCCAGCAATGCTGTAACCTACCTGCACTCCCTGTTGTTTTCCTACAAAAAGCAGAGTAAGGAGGGGTAATTCAGGACAGAATTAGTACTCTATTTGTTGCTGTATAACAAGCCCATCTGGTCATGCCATTTATCTCTCTAAGCAGTTGTTCCTTATTGAATGAAATTGCTGTGTCATCAAGGTTTCTAGTGGTCTAGAAATCTTCATTAAAAAGCAGAATATAGTGTAAAAATATATTGCAATACCTAAATTAATGTACTATTTCCTCTTATTGTGGTCTAACATCAATGTTTATTTTAATAGATTGACTTTTTGAATGAAACATACTAGAATGTTCCCAAAACATTTCTATTGCTTAGTCCATTTAGAGAATCATTTAGTTCTCTCAGTTTCTTCACTTTTGCTAAGACTGTCTACTACTATTTTATCTTAGTAAATATCAGTGCTGTCACTTGAAAAGGTGCAAGATATAATTTGAGATAAATCTCATTAATAGACTTTATCCTTTACACAAGATAAATCTCATTAACAGACTTTATCCTTCACACCTTAGGATAGCAATTATGGAGAGTTTTCCCTGCCTACCATGCCATCAGTGTTTCCATTTGATAAGGATGTGTTACCTGGTGATTCCTGGCTGTAGAGATGTTCCCCTTTAGATAATTAACAAATGCCATAGAAAGAAAAGTCTGAGTCAAGGTGTAAGCATCCTTTAAAAAGCCCTTGTTTGAAATGAAAGGTCAGTGTGGCCTTTCCATTTACATGAGATGACAGGTTTTTCTTCTGCCACAGAATTATCTTACCCTTCTGTGTATTTGTCATCCAGCTTTCTTGTGTTTTGCTCCTCAGCATACACTAATAGCATTTTCACAGCCTATTCTGCCTTGAGCTTGAAAATATATTGTCTTACAATTTTATAAAAGGACTCACTATCTTGAAATACATATTTAGCTAGTTGAACTATCATAACTTTTGGAATAGTCATAGACAGAAACTCACACATTGCTCATTTCTTTTTTCAATGAAACTCTCCTCTCCTTCCATCCAGAAGCAGTCCCATTAGACAAAATAAGCACCTGGAAGGACAGAATAATACCAAGACTCTGAAACCAAAAATATAATTGTTCTTTCTTCTTTTATTTATTTACCTATCTTTTTAATTTTATTTTATTCTTGTTTGGGTTTTTTTTTTAGCAACATAATAATAATGATTGTGCTTACAAATCGACCATACACTGTTTGTTACTGTTCAGCATCATTTCTCTCACAAATTCACAAAGTCTTGTTTGTTAAGGCAGATGTTGGGGGTCATATTGGGAAACACCACCTCACTTGCTGCTGAGCTCAGGCAGTGAGTTAATATAGAAGAAAGGGAGCAGGAAATATAGGTTAGATTTGTCAGGATCTCTATAAGGCTCATTTGAGGTCTTATTTTCCTGGAAGTGTAAATACTATTAGCATATTAAATAACCTAGGAGTGAAATCCTTATCCCAACATCAACTGCATGGATTTGGCTGCTGAATTCAAGGTCTTGGGGCAGGTTTTTTTGTTCTAGAATAGATGAGAAAACACACGAGAATACAAGGGAAGAAGTAGAGAAAAAAGAAAAAAATTAAACATTTTTTATACACCTTTTTCAAGCTCATCTACAGCTTCAACTTTTCTCTTCAGCCTCAATTCCATAAAACAGGTATGCTTCACTATAAAACACATTTATGGGCTTTCTTAAACACCTTCACAAGGACTTAATTTTCTTCAGCACTTATACCCTACCTGACCTAATATACTGTGTCTCATGTCTCTTACTTGCACAATGTCTACCACAATAGTTACCCTACCCAGCTCTGCAGTCCCATACATTTCATTTGTTGTTGAAAGCCTACAGGAAAGTTGGGAAGAAATACTTTGCTCACTCAGTGCCACAAAATTGGCCTGGATGAGGATGTAATGTAGCAGAACTCTGGCACTGGTGGAATAAGGCAGTTTTACTGTGTATCATTTAATATTCATTTATAAGCTGCCATAGAATTTAAAGATATTTCATCAGGCATTGGACACAGCTTTCAATCCTCAATTTCACTGCAGCTTTCAGTGCTCAAGACCACTCTTCAGATTTATTTTTTTTCTTTCAGATGATGAGAAAGAGCAACTTTGAAAGCTTAAAAGTGATATACTAGCAGGCTGAAACTGCATTTTCTGGAATTCTCCATACTGGCTTTATGTTGTGCCAATGACACCACTGACTTCATAAAAGCAGAACTGGACCATTAAGCACTGAATGTTCCTAAAAATGCCAAATTAGCTTATGCCTGTTTATTGGTAAAATCAAAAACAGAAGTCAGGTTGACAACTGACACTTTATCCCATTTGGTGAAGCCTATTTCTAAAAATTTTCCAAATAAACCCAGAACTTGGAGAGAATGTTTTATGCAAAAAAAACCAGTCAATTATTAACCCAGGATAGTCTGTTATTGCTTTTTTTAGCTTATCTTATTTTTCTTTTGATATTATTTTTTCAGCTTATTATTCCTTTCTGTTTTACCTGGATTTCTAAACCAGAATTAATGGAATATCTGTATTTGAAAAGTCAATGTTCAATACTAAATAATGCACCATATGGATTATGGATCTTTCTGTACCTGACAGGGGTTTGACCTGAAATGATCTTGTTTTGCAGTCCTGAGCAGTTCCACCCTCTGAGTCTCTGGTGTCTCTCTTGGTATCAGGCTTCTGCTGTATTTTAGGCATATAAGAGTGTACAAAGACAAAAGAGTCATTTTCCGCAGGATAACCAGAATCATTAGAATTTCACAAAGGTAAGAGTTAATTGCCTATATCAGAATGATTTTGTTTTCAAATGGGTTAAGTATTTAAAATTTGCCAGTGCCTGAGCATACTTGTGCACTAGGGAAAATCAAGTTAATTTGAAGCACTAGAAAGAGGAAAAAGAATCATTATTATTTCCCTTAACACTCCAACTAAATGTTATGGACCATGCACATCTTAAAGAGCATTTAATGGCATTCTTTTTATCTATCTTTGGGGAGAAATTTCATCAGTTTAAATGTATTTCGTACCATATTTGAAGCTCTGAAGGTGTACAGTTGCTAGATGATATATTCCAGAATTCATTCCAGCAGAAACTCATCACATTTACCCTTATTTTCTTATGTTGCAGTACTAAGGAAATGAAATCCTGGCTTTGATATCATTAAAATTAGAATTCTTATTATACATTCCAGTTTTCCAGTATTCACTGATTTTATATGTGTTTAAGTTACTTAATATATTAGTAAAGATATTTATCTAAATTTTTGTTGTGACTATGAGACAGCATAGCTTTCACTGGACATACTACCTTCTAAAAACATGAATGTTATCACTGTTATGGCTTATGAAATTCACTCCTTAGTCCACCAGAAGTGGAAATTATTAGCCTTGTCATTATGCTACAAATTCTCTTTCTTAGGAGATGTGAAGGGTCTTTGAATCAAGCAGCCAAGTCAGACAGCTTGAATGCTAAATGCACATAGCATTCATTACTGTTAATTTAGAGTTATTATCTTTAAGCAGATGGTTCTGGTAAAGCAGCTATTTGGTGGTTTTGAAATTTTCTGTATCTTCATTATAATCTACCTGGGTCAAGTGGTAAAATCTTTTGTTCAATAAAAAGGAAGCCAGAGGAATTGCCAGGCTAAGAAATCAGAAATATTCTAAACAGGGAAACTGAATTGGTGGTAATCCAAAGTTTTTATCATCTCTGCGCTCTTTCATGACCTGTACAAAGTCAGTTGGCTCTCTCTGCCATCTTCTGCACACCCCAGAACCACAGCTGGAACCAAATCATATTGTTTTTGTTGGAGAAGAGCAGGTCTGAACACTGAGCAATCAGAAGTGCAGCATGTGGAGCAACCCTGCGAAGGCTTTGCTAAGCATGTCTCTGCAAGGCTATTGCTTTCAGCTCCATGTCATACTGCATTTTATTATTTTTTTAATTGCCCATATCACATCTGTCTGATTCAAGATTATAAGTTCCTTGAAGAAGGAACATGTTCTAATTATAAAGCACAAAGCACTCCATAAATTCAAGGATGCGTTATGAAAAGTAACTGCATTGGTCACCGGTTGCACTTTCTGGTTTAGTTCAAAGCAGGAAAATAAAAGAAAAGGATGCTCCCAACAGATCAGATGAGATAAATGCCTTCAGTCCTTACTCCTGGGTTATTCCGTATCAGCTTTAGGAAAATAACTACAGTTCTTTTGACAAGGAGCTAGAAGGAAATAAAGGGGACATGTTGCTCACAGTTACTTGCATCATTACATCTGAAGGTTCTGTGTGCAAGGCAGAAAGTGGAGATTAGGGACAGCTGAGCCATTACAATACAGTTGCTAAGAAGTACACCTGAGCCAGCCAGGCTCCTGCCTTGAGGTTCCTTGCTAAAAGTCAAATAACTCTTCTACCGTCCTACATCCTCTAAGAAATGTCCTCTAATCCACATGAAATTGCACTTCACCATGTCTGTGGGTTAAGAGCAGAAGGAAACTGGCCGACAATGCAGTAACAAACATGCTAGGTCAAGTGTACTATGCGGAAACCTGAATCCGTTAAAATGAAAGGAAGCCCATCCTGTTCTACTTTTTCAACAATGAAGATATTTTAAATGCTGTTCAACACCTAGAGTGTAAGATTGATGCTATGAAAGTTACACAAATTTATAAAATAGTTGAAGTGCGAGCTAGAGATTTTACGATTAAAAAAAAAAATAAGAATGACCAAGTTCCCATATTAATCATTGTATTCAAATAAAACAGTATACTTTGCATTAAAACAAATCCCTGCTGCCATCTCCATTTATCTGAAAGATAACATGGGCAGTGTGGTTTATGGAACTTACCTTAGCAGGAGACGATTATGAGAAATAAGTCACAATACTAGGAAATTGCTTCATAGGAAAAATATTCTTTTCACTGCAAGGCTCTTAAAAAATCCTTAGTTAATAATAGATAAACTATACTTAGCTACCCCAACACCTTTATGCCACACAGACATGTCTACATCAGAAGCTAAACTAACCACAGGTGTTACACTAGAATGCAGCTCAGACTGTCTGTGCCCTAATATCTCTTCTCCTGTTCATTCTCCAGGCTGTACTTGTCACAGACTTTTTGTTCTTTCCATTCTCTTCCATCTGATGGCATCACAGTTACGCCTTTGTAACCCTTTTTTTTTATGTTACAGCTACAATAGCTGCCCTCAGAATTCTGTCTTTGCAATTGCATCTAGGAGGCACTTACAGCCATACAGGGGCTCAGCATGCTGTCTTCTCTGCAGAGAAAAAAAAGTATTCCTGGTTCTTGAACAGTTCAAACAGTAGTTAGAAAGACACTATGCCCCAAAGGATGGCAATGGCAGGGAAAATGAACAGGTAAGTCCTTACTTACGCAAATGCCAGAGGGAGACTTGGCTCTCAATGTGTGCTCTCCACAATCTGATAAGGCTACAGGTGGGAAAAGTTTAGTTGAGTGGCATGGAAGTATTAGGTGTGAAGAGAACATAACAGTAACCAAGGTGAGGAGACCAGTGAGACAGCAGTGTGGAGTTAAAGTTGTACGTTATACTACACAACATATGCCTAGCAGCAATGAAAATGAGAAATAGATGGTTAAACCAATTTTCCTGTGAAGAGCTCAGGAAAGCTTTAACAAAATCACACAACAGTTTAAAATTCTAAAAGGTTGTCCTATTCATCTTCGTCAATAAAAAATAGTTGTAGTAAAAGCTGCGTAAGGAAGCTTTTGAAAGCAAAAGCCTGTAGGGATGAGCAACTGGATTTGTCTAGATGTTTTCTATCTCCTTCACCAGAACATATAGTTTAGCATAGAGAATTCCTTTATCATAAAGATTCAGGACTAGTCCTAATCTTTGGAGACAGGAAAGAGCTCTTACTAGCCTCACACTATCAGTGAGAGGCAGAAGGAAGTTTAGGTTTCAGTGACATTTATGTCACAGTATCTGAGGATTTCAAAGGGGCTAGGAATGGACTGTAGTTTGAATCTTAGGCAAGTGTCCAAGGAACAAACAAGTGCTTCGCTGTCCAACTCCCTTGCTACATGATGCTGCTGTTTTACCACAAGCCATGGGTAGCAAGCCAAAAGCTTGGCATGCACCCTGCAAGCAAAGACTTGCAAGAGTGGGTGCACTTCTTAGAAACTGTGCGCTAAGTATCAGCTGGCACATCCAAAACCTCCAAAAACTAAAAGTCATTACGAATATGCTGAATGCTATACTCCAATCCTTTCTTTAACTTAAAGCTACTTTTCTCCTTCATAGATGAGAAAGAAAGGCCTGTAGTTAAGAATAATCTCTGGTTCACTGAAAGGGGACAGGATGAGGGTTGGATGTGGCTACTTATTAAACATGAGATAATAACATTTTGCTGCAGATCTGATTAGGACTCTAAAGACACTAGCAATCTGAGTGGCTTAATGCGATTTCCCAGTATGAAAATGTAAGGTACTCCCAGGATTTAGGACCAGCATTTCTGGTGTCTTGATTTTCTTTGTTTGTTTGTTGTTTTTTTCTTTCTGCTTTGTGAATAGTTGAATAAGAAGAAAACCACAAACATTAATACTCAATAAAATTCCATGTCTTTTGTATCACGGAACTTAAGAATTAAGAGCAAGGTACAGAAAACTTTCTTAAGGGTAAAAGTTTATCCTCCTAAATGCTCTCTGTGGAGAAACTGTGTTGAGTCATCTTCATTATGGCACAACAGAACATTACTTCAGACCTAAAATGATTAGTGTTATGAGTCAGTTCATCAATTGTTTTAGACCTAAAGTCATGTTCCAGCATTGTCATGTAATGCAGTAGGCTTAACTAGCCAGGGAACTGGGAAGAATGATTAGACAAGGAGTCAAATGTATTTCTCATAAATATTTTTTCTGAAAAAGAAAAAAAACAAAAACAAAACAGAGCCATGAGATTCCCAGCTTTGTGTTGTCTGAGTATCACAGCTAAGTTAAACACTCTATGTCCCCCTCCCTCCTGCTCTCATAAAACAAGGTCTCCTGCCTACAAGCAGGACCCAGGGTCAAAAAGTACAGTTCCTACTAAAATCAGTGTGCATATTTCCAATAGCTGTCTTAAATGAACTCTGTGGCAAACTTTGAATTTAAGTCTGATTCTAAGGGAAAACAAACAAACAAACAAACAAACAAAAAACCCAAACAAACAAAAAACCAAACCAAACCAAACAAAACAAACAAAAAAACCCCACCACAGTACACAACACCTTGTTACAGACATGTAGCTGTGCCCAGCAAACTTCAACAGGTACAGTGGTTGAGGGTTACAACCCTATTATTAATGACAACCAATTTTGAAGTACAGATTAGACTCTTTTCAGGTATTAAGCCCTGAACAAAGCCTAATTTGTAAGAGTGCTCTAAGGCAGAAAAAGGGCTCTTGATCTCAGCGCCCTTGAAAATATGTGACCTTTTTTTAAGAAAAACAGATGGTATTCTGAACATAGTTCTGCTGTATTTGAGGGAAAACGCCACCAAATTACTCATTAAGTTTCATACAGCTATTTCCAACATTTTAGAATATTTTAACAAAACCTTAAATTTGACAAGAACCATTCTTGAAGAAGGGAGCAAAGAAATGGGTCTTTCCTAAAGAGGTTGGTACCCCAAATCTGAGGCAGCAACAGCAACAAATAATAAAATCGTGTAAGAATTTATGAAATAGTATTACATTAGCAAAAATATGAAAAGGCTTTGAGTTCCCAACTACTACACATGTAACTCTTGATAGAACAAAATGAGTAAACGTCTGATTAAATATTTTAATTTCTACCTTTAAAAATAATGCGTTTCTTCAAGGCGGACTACATCAATCTCTGAATTGCCTCCATGTGTGATTTCCAGTGCAGATGGCTAAATTAAAGCTATTTAATACATAGCAGTTTACACTTGCCAGACTTCTCAAGGTAATGCTCAGCAAAAACATTAGAAACTCAGTGGTCATTCACAAATATACTCCCAATCTGACTAAACCAGTAAGATTATCTTTGCAACTTAACTTCAATCATCTGATTTTTTTAGCTTTGATAGTAAGACAGATTCCATTCTTTTTGTCCTCTTCTGCACTCACTAAAATAGGATATTTCAAGTTGTTTCCCCATGAGTAAATTCCACTCTTTGCCTGCAAATCTCCACATACTGGGGTGTGTCTCCAGGTGAGGCTGAAAATTAAGACAGGAATTTGTCAGAGCCCGGAGGCAACAGAGTTGATGAAACAAGAGTATGCTGCTTTAGCTGAGACCAGAGCACCACTCTCTGGACAAATATTTGCAGCATTTTCTTACCACCACATGGTGGTTATTCCTGTGCAATTGTTCTTTAATATACTGCATCCTTTCCAGAATTATAAAGAGGGGAATGTTATATCTTCAGCACTGGCTACTCTTTGCCAAATCTGCTTCCTATGTGTACCAATAACCTCAAGGCAGAGATCAGCAGGCCTGGTAGAAATCACTGTCTTGAATTAGCCAAGTTCTTCTGGATCTTTGAGAACAATTGTATTATCTGAAAGGTTTGGCAGTCAGAATAGAAATAGAATATTTTTCCCCTTCACTCTTGGAAAATAATAATTTGTCCTTAGTACAATCAAAATATTCTTTCTCAGCCTGATCCTAAGATGTACTAAAACCAAATTGGTCTGCATCCATGGGTATTAGTGGTATACTTCTGTTTTCCTACATATATACATTTACTCCTGACACGTCTGGAAAAACCCTGAAGTTGGCTTCTCCAACAGTACTGCAGGTGGCACTGTTTCTGACTTTCCATGAGAAAAATTGTAAGATCAATAATGAGGGAATAGCACAAAGTAGAGTGGAAATAAATCAGCTCAAGCATTGGGCTGAGGAATGAAATTTCTGCTTCACTGGGTACAGCTACAGAGCTATTTGTGCGTGAGGGACAGTGGTACAGAAAGCATTCCCATGAGTACCACTCATGCAGTGTTTTGGAATAGATTAAAAATATGGAGGTGGGTTGATGTGCTATGGGTATCAATGCATTATAGCATCATGAAGAACAGATGGTATGAAACACATTAAAGAAGACATGAAAATAAGAGAGTCACTGAGTGCACCATGGTTGAGTTCATAGGTGATACGGATAAGATCTGGGAACAAAAAAATGTAACAGGCCAGTTCTTTAGTCACTGAAAGTTCATTTAATCTCATTACAGTCAAAGGAAGTATAACAGTTCTCCTCCTCTAATGACCTCACCCAGGATGTAAAACAGATTGTATGAGACAAAGCCTTGAACACAAAACAAAGAGTTAGTTTAAAGTTAAGAATTTAAAGTTAAGCTCAATGGATGGAGTCAACAAGCCTGCCGGAAGTGGGGAGATGGCACATGCAAGCAACCTGTCTCTCTCTCTCAGGGTAGCAGCCATAAAGCTCAATTTTAGCACATTCCTATGCTACATAAGCAGCAGAAAACCAGTGCTGTAAGGGCTGTGCATCATTGGCAGTCGATTCACACAAGGGATGTTCTTCATTGAGCATGGCAGGCAGCAATACTGAACAGATGTAATTTCATTTTCTCTTTTCTTGAGAACAAGGATGAAAATACCTCTTATAACCCAAGCAACATTAGCACATGCTCAACAGGACAACTAACATATTCCAGCTGTTTATGACTACCACTTCCAAACCCTGCTCTGCCCTCATCACATCGGGTTTCACTCAAGTACTTGAAAATTTATAGACTGGTTTCATGGGGAGACTTTTGAAGTCTGACTCAGAAAAAAGTAAACATAAGTTGACTAGCACCAAACTGTGAATGAGCACATAAGTAAACAATGAAGGAAAATCCAGTTACCTCTGAAGATTACAAAGGAATATCAATGAGGGACTTGAAGTAATAAATGGTATTGAAATAGGGAGGTGTTGTTGAGTTGGGTTTTTTAGTTTGGTGTTGGGTTGGGTTTTTTAGTTTGGTGTTGGGTTTTTTAGTTCCAATAAAATTAAAGCTTATTCAAATCTATTTTGGCAGGTTTTACTTCTGTACAACAGAGAAGTAATGAAAAAAATTATTCATATGTGTACCAACTGGCATGCTTGTTTTTTGTTTTTGTATTTTGAACATAACACAGATTTGATTCAGTCCTTCTGCCTCTATAATGAGTTTAGAAGTGCTAGGTCTGTAACGTGTGTGTGTGTGTGTTTGTGTATTCAGAAATCTACATGTTCCATTGTTCTTTCACAGCTATTTTAATCTTCTGGAACTGTATGTACGAGGTGATAAGACCTCTTGTGGCTAAGTATTCATAGCTCCTTCTCCTCCAGCTGAATTTACTTATGTGAATGAGGATCTACCCATCACACTCCTGTCTCTGAGATGAATCTGAGGTATTCTCAAAACAGACCAGAACTACACAAGCTCTACTTCTCTGTATATCCAGACACATTTCAGAATTCTACACCTCTTTATGAACATTGACAGGTTCCTTCAGCCTGCTGGTCACATTTCTTTTGATACAGCCCAGGATGTGGTTTGTTTCTGTGGTGGTTGGCTGTGGTTGCACACTGAAGCTGGCTGATGTTAGGTTTCTCATTGATCAACAATCCCAAGTCCTTCTCTGCAAAGCTGCTCTTAGTCACTTCTCCAAAAGAATGGAGGTCCCTATGCTTCAGTGTTTGCTTCCACTGCATGTTTGTGTGCTGTTGAACAGCAAGATTTTGGCATGTGCCAGTTTGCTCTTTCCCATATAATTTCCATAAGTCTTCATGATAGAGCAAGCACCAGAAATCATGGTCCAATATGCAATTTGTCTATAGGCCATATGCAGCATAGGTGAAAACTACTGATGCAAACCATTTTAGGCCAGAGTTATACATATCCTTACAGAACACATATCTCGTGAAGCACAGAAAGCCCCATGAAAATCTACATTTTGATCATAAGAGAAATACACTTTTTGTCTCTTAAAAGACATTGATATCATAGGCAGACCAAAATAAATATAAACAAGATAAGCTATTGTTTTTCTCTTCCCTAATAAATATATATTTTTTTCTATCCAGTAGCTAAATATTCTTACTATTGACTTAGAAACTGACCAAAATCTGTGAGCAAATGCAGTAAAATTAACTTTAATAGAACTCTTGCCCACCCACACTATGGGTATATTTGGACCATAGATTCGTGGCCTTTTAAAAACAGACTTTATCTAATATTTTTAATTAATAAATTTAATTTAGGCATCTTTATACAGAGTAATACAATTCCTTAAAGCAGAAAGAAATTATTTAAGATACAATTTTGAATGTTGTGTCACTACAAAGCAACTTCCAAAATTCTTTTTGGTAGGAAAAATTACCTGCAAGAAGAGCTAGCAAATTAACTGAAACACTAAATCCCAGGAGCTGTTAATCTTCTCCCAGTATCCACAACATCTCTGAGTCCACACCATCTATAGATGCTTATGAAGTATTTCAGATCTCAAACTGGAATTCCAGTTTGGAATTTGGGCTGTCACTGAAAATATCCAGTGACCCACTGAGCCTCCTGTCTCCTCCTGTCAAAAACACACCTCATTTAAAGTTCAAGTTTCTTTGATTTCAAGGAAAATCTATGAACTATGATGATGTGTATAAACCTAATTCATATAATCTGCAAATTTAATTCACATAGACTTTGAGGTGTTTATTCACCAACATATAGCATTGATGTGTCATTACTGTCTGTTTCTGATTTCACAGATAAGGCATGAAAAATGGGGTTGTAGGACAGATTGCACACTTGACCGTGAATGTCTCACTTTGTGGCACAGAAGGGGAAAATGTGACAGGCAGCATCTTTCACAACAAACCCCCAAATCTAAGGAGGCTTACAGAACCATAGGACTGTTAATTCACATTAAGGAGAATCCTGACAGCATGGGACACCAGCTTAAGTGGAGTGCACCCAGCCTTATTTGAAATACCTGCTGAAAAAATGTGAGTAGAAACTTAGTTCCCAGGTATGAGCTGTATTTTGGGGTAAGTATTTGAGGATAAGTACTTCCTTGAACACTTCATCATATTTTACCTCCTGACATCCTTCTAAGCCAACAGCTGTTTGATCCAAACATAAAGCATCTAGAACATTTTGTCTAGTATTTAGTGCACGACTGAGTGCCCTCTGCAAAAAATGTGATGCGCCAGCAGATATATTGAAAATTAAATGTAAAATTAAAAGCATAAACTAAGACAGGACACCCAATAACAGGTCAGATCTTGAATGTGGGTCAGATCTTAGTGTACAGTCTGAAACAATAGCAGAACAGCACTGCATTCAGTGATCACTATGGCTTTGCTCTTGCCACTGGTGAGAAAGGATACCTGATCTAGCCTTCAGAAGATCTCTTCTTAGCCAAGAAGTTTCCTCAGTGCCACTAGTACACTAAGTAGAACACTAGAACCTGTCTCATTGACACTAAGGACAACTCTAGAATCTGTCACATTTATTACCTCTGGTTTTAAATTATTTTCAGCTCACAAGACAAGTGGGGGCAGACAAGTTTTGGCTGTGACCTTGGAGAAGCATTCAGAATGCATCCTATTAAGATCTTGTATTGAGCACTGAAATCCATCAACAGGGTACATCTAAGCCCCGGGCATGCATACAAGATCTTAATAGAATCAGGTTATGTAGTCGTTCCCTGCCACAAGAGTATTTGACTACTTCCAGATTGTTCTCAGGAGATGCCTTTGCAGTATACACAGGCATACACAAAAAGCAGCATCTCTCTTAGACAAAGATGGGATCAGCTAAGCTTTAGCAACATTTGTTCAGAAAGCTTGAGTTTCAAGCAAGTAAAGATTTTCCCATGGAGTCAATTTAGCTTCATGGTACTACTAGGTTAAAGTTAGCCCAGATACATCTAATTCTGCTCCTCTGTGCAGTGCAACTTTCTTACAGTTTTCCTCCAGAATGCAGGACATAAATGGATATAAAAATGCAAAAGGAAGTAAAGTTTTTTGTTTCTCTTGAAAAGCACAAATAATTCTTGGGCAAACACCACCTACCCCACACTTGCATGCATATGAATACTCTGGCCATGTTTCAAGCACTGCTGCACTTGTTCCCAGAAATATCATGTTAGTGAAATGCGAAGAGCCCAGCAAGCTTCCAAAACGCTACCAGATCTCATAATATTTTTATAGCAAGAGTGCAAATCTTTTAGCATGTTTAAAAGTATCCTAGGATGTTTGGCCTTTATATTCTCACTGTGTATGTTTTTATAGCATCATCAGGAATGTTTTGGGATTTGTTCAATTTGTAACACTATAAACTGAGCCAGACTGGGCTTCTTGAGACTAAGAGTTTCGAAAAAGCCAAGCTTAGCATCAGCCCTTCTCCCCACACAAAGGAAGCCCAGCACATACCATGGAGCATGCTGCAGTGTTCTAGGAAACGCTCTACCAAAAGATTCCTTGAGGTAGGGCTGCTCCCTTTCACAGTTTTCCTCAGGGAGCTGAGAGGTTTTTGGTCCATCTAGGATATATTTCCAGTAAGCAGAGAAAGAGAGGTAGTCTTCTGACCGTGTTTTCAAAAAGAGCAAATGACCCAAGTCAGCCCGCTTGCTTTATTTTTCTGTAAGTAATCGTGCTTTGCAGTCCTGTTGTGCTGTGCATCTCATCACAGAGGCAGCAGGAGAGCCAGAGAGGAGTAAAGGCAAATGAAGCTGCCGGAATCACAAAACTCAGACTTGAGGAAACAGAGCATATTACCCAAATATGTTAGCAGAAAGCTGTAACTGATCAAATGAAATAAATGGAGAGGAGATAAAAAATATTTCTAAAATATTAAAACATACCTGCTATTAAGCAGCAGGTAGAAACAGTCATCTCTTAGGAGGCTGCAAAATATGCAGAAGTGCTGCTTCTTCCTTTTGAATAAGAGCAGACCATGGTAAGGTATCCATTCATCATTTTTATTGAGTATTAAGATGACATTAAATACCAGTTTTAAATAGGTTGCCTTCCGAGCAAAATAAGCCATCAGAATGGTGTACTGTCATGTGCTCGAAGGAGAAAGCAGTATCAAAGTCAAAATTCCTGTCTAATTCTTCTTTAATTTGGACCAGCTATCAAAGAAAGACTTCCTGTGCAAGTGCCACAGAACAAAATATTAGTCCCTCATTGAAACTTCTCTACTTGACTTAGAGTGTCCTTGGAGATATTAAAAACCTGAGAAACAGGTTACAGACCTGTTTCATAGATACAGACCTGAGAAACATGCTCTACCTGACCCTTCTTTGAGCATGGGAGATTAGACGAGACAATCTTTCAGTTTTCATGTTCCACACAGTACCCATACCCCTAGTAATGCAGAACAGTTTGAGAAAATATTAAAAATCATTTTAATGAGTCAAAAACCTTAACAAAAGTAGAATTAATAAAAAAGTGAAATTTTAGTAAATTTTATGATCCAAGATCACAAGGTTTCTGACTCAAGATCTCTAAAATCTTATGGTTCACAACATCAGTACTCAGATTTCTCTGTAACTGGCATGGTTAGATGAAAATCAGAAATTTTACTTAAGATTGAATATGAGAAACAATTACATAAAAAAAAGTGTGTAAAACAGATGTGGGATACTCCAAAGCCTAAACAGGAACAGATGTTTTAAACAATGCCTGATCATATGAGATTTGTTGTCCCTTATTTTAGGCTGTCCTCTGTTCTTGGACAAGCTGTAAACACTAACCTTCTTTTAATATGAACTTTTAAGAAGGAAAGGAATTAAATATACCAATTATTAGGACCCTTATGATGGGAACACTTGCTTGTTATTTAAGGATGGAAGTTCCACATCTGTTTGACAGCTGTCCTGCTCATCTGTTTACTTGAAAAGCATGTACATTTGACAATCATTCATGGATTATTGCCTGAAGAAAAGTATTCTACAGGATTTGAAACTGCATCTTTATTCTGGCATAGGGCTGTGCAATTCCATACAAGCAGGATACTTCAGATTAGAAGCAGAACTTGCTGTAGAACATATCCTTCTCTTACCCTGGTACTACACTAGATAAATTCCTGACTTAGAAAGGACTTTGTGAGAAAAATTGGCAACTAGTTATTAAAAGCAGTTAATTTAAATCCTGAAGTGCCAAAGAAGCTCTTTAGCTTTTCTCCCCTTAAACTGTGTGACACAGAAAGTACAAACAGCATGCAAAATAGTGAATAAAGGAGTGTCTATCTTCTTCATGTTTGAAAGAGTAGCATTTTATCTTTAGCAAACAGAAAGCAGGAAAGTGCTGGATACCACCTACTAATCTCAGGTGTTTAAACATCATATCAGCTCAGAATAAGTGCCTGTCTTCTCGATTTAAGTTTCTCTCAATAATATTTTCTACATGATTGTGAAGTTTTCTGTCAAAACTTTTGAAATTTAGAGGGCTCTGTCATTTGCTTCTGCTTTTTCCTTGCAATGACCATGTTACTCATTCCTTTCCCTTTTCTTTACTCTCATCCACTGAAGCTAGTCTGCCCAAGGAATAAAATCCTTACAAAATTCTGCAAGTTTGAAGATAAGACTGTAGAGAGAGATTCTAGTTAGTTCTACCTTCTCAAGTCCTCAGCTCTTTTTCAGCCAGCAACACAATATGTGGTAGCCATTCAGCACAAGGCAGGCTAATATCTTTCCTGCTAAAGGCCACAAATTGCCTTGGGCGTGGTAGGACTCAGTAACCGCTCTATTAATGAATATGTTAATAACAGCATTATAAAACATCTCTTATTCTCATCTCCTTAAACACCAATGCTTCCCAAAATAACTCTCAGTATTTCATCTGCTTAGATTTCTCCATTTTCATTTCCTTTTCTAGAAAGCCAGATGTCTTTATGGATTAATTGCTACAACATTGTCTTAGCTACTAGCATCACATGCATGCCACGTAGTATGGATTAAATGATGCTCAAGGACGGTCATCGGGGCTATTATGAGTATAGTACTATGCTGGTGTCATTTGGACCACAACTATCAAAGACAGTGATTATCACAGTTTCTCATTTCTCTGTGTATGAATCATTTCATCTTTCTCCCAGGAGTCCTTGCTCATGAATCCAAAAATATAACCTCTGCTCATACAAAAGATCATGGAGATGTCTCCCACTGTTGTATCACTTACTTCTTTGAGAAATGGGGTCTCCTAAATAAGTGCAGACCTGTGAGTAAAGTGGGAAGGAGCTGTGGTTCAGAGACCTACATTAATACCTTCTGCTTCTACTACTTTTGAGGAGAATGAATTTATGTAACATTTTTCAGAGTTCACTATGCTCAAGGTATGTCTTTGAAGACAGAAACACCAAATGAGCCACCCAGGCCATCATTATACTAATAAAACTTCACCATGTGGAACATAAGGCATGTCCAGTGATCCAGACACTTCACTTTGCATCCCACTGATCATTCTGATGAATCAGATTAGTTTTAGGAAGTCTGTTGTGTTCATTAATCTAATTTTAATTTCTATGAATTTTAATTCAAGAACTTAAGATAAAAAGCAAGCACACAATATATATCACACAAGTTTGTATAATGACTTGCTTAGAAAGTAAGTAAAGTGATCATTTATGCTCCCAAAAGCTACTGCTCTGAAGACATCTCATTACTTAAAAAACTTTAAACAGTTGAAAAACATTTCTCATAACATCAATTAATAATAAATAGTTATAATCCTCTCCAAATTACAATACAAGAAAGTTAAAGACAAAATTAAAATTAGATTCTTCATTCACATCTAGAGACATAATGAAAAAGGGCTTTTAAGAGTTAATAAAGAAATCAGGGAGGGAAGCTGTAACTCTGTAAACTATTTCACCATTTCCCCTCCCATTCCTTCATCTGGATTGGATCCTGTTAGTGTATGAGTCAGCTAATTATGAAAGATTTCTCTGAAATGAATTAGACAAACCCAGCATCTTTAACAGAAACAGATCTTGTGACCTGGCAGAGTTACGATCATGGTCCAAATAAAGCCCACCCAGATGTGACCACTTCCTTTACTGTAACTCAAAGAACAGCAAAACATCAGTGTCAATCTCCTCAGCTAAGCATCTTGACAGTGTTCCTGATGGACAGGAAAGCAACTTTCCCAGTTTACCAACAGCTGCTCTCATGAATCAAATCATACATGGCACTAGTCCCAGAGATAAAATGGTTTAATGTTACTGAGATCAGAGTTATGTTTCTTCATTCAAAAATTTACCAGGATCTAGGGACAAATCAGATATTTTAAAGTTGCAAATCAGATAAAATTAAGGGTTGTAAGGTTGTATGAAGGCACTATTGTCCCAGGCCTGCTTTCCAGCTTTAGTATTTCTGAAACTAAATGCACCTTGTGCACTTCACTACCTGGTGAAATGGTTGAACGTTTCATTACTGGTCTGGTCTCCAATTCTTCTGTTTTAGTTTCTAGATTCTGCTGAATTTAATCACCACTGTAGTTCATTGCATTGGAAAACAACTGGAAAAATATGAAGATTAAATTGGTTTTGCTGCTGTGAGTCAAGACAGTAATCTATGTGATTAGCTTCACAATTAACCCAAGCAATGCTATAGCTCAATCATAGATTATAAACCTTACTCCCTGAAGCTAAAAAGGGACAGGGAATATAAGCTGTAACCCGAACCTTGAGTGGACATTTAATGCATTTATATAGTCAGATATGTCAGCAGAGCTGGCCAGTTATCTGTTTAGACAAGTGCTACCAGTTTCATCTGGTCACAATCAAGAGCTATCGGAAGGCGGAAACTCAGAAGTAAAGGCAGAAACTAACTCTAAGCACCAACAGCCAAGGCTTTTCACTAACCACTCAAAAGCTATCAGAGCAAAAGAAGACACAGCTCTACAACCTATATAGCTACTTATCTTGAATTAAGTATACAGGTTTATGCATTATTAGTGGACTTTTAGTCTACTAAAATTCAAAGTAGATAAGGCAAGGTTGGTCAATGGATCTCTGGAAAACTTGCTGAGAAGTTCATTTGTTCTTTTTCCATTCAGAGCAAATTTATATATTTTTTTAATTCATTGTTCTTTTCAATGGGACACAACACTGTGAGAATACCAAATCAATCAAATCTCTTTTAGAAATTTATATTGCAAGCTGACTTTCAAAGCCTGAAGGATTAGCTTCAGCTTTAGTACTAAACATACAGCCAAATTCTCTAATTTCTTATGCTACTTAAAATCAATAAATATAATAATGGAAGGGAAAATTTGATTTCTTATATTCTGCCTGTCCTTACTTCCCTGTAATCATGTTTACCTGTGTTAGTATTCTTAATCAAGATTATTTTTGATTGTTTGGGTTTTTTTTAATGTGATTTTTTGATAGCGTATTTATCTTTTTAACATTTTTTCCACACAGCAACTTAGAATCATAGAATACTTAGGGTTGGAAAGGACCTTAAGATCATCAAGTTCCAACCCCCCTGCCATGGGCAGGGACACCTCACACTAAACCATGTCACCCAAGGCTCTGTCCAACCAGGCCTTGAGCATCTCCAGGGATGAAGGATTCAGAACTTCCTTGGGCAACCCATTCCAGTGCCTCACCACCCTCACAGTAAAGAACTTCCTCCTTATATCCAATCTAAACTTCCCCTGTTTAAGTTTTAACCCATTACCCCTTGTCCTGTCACTACAGTCCCTAATGAAGAGTCCATCCCCAGCATCCCTATAGCCCCCCTTCAGATACTGGAAGGCTGCTATGAGGTCTCCACGCAGCCTTCTCTTCTCCAGGCTGAACAGCCCCAACTTTCTCAGACTGTCTTCATATGGGAGGTGCTCCAGTCCCCTGATCATCCTCGTGGCCCTCCTCTGGACTTGTTCCAACAGTTCCATGTCCTTTTATGTTGAGGACACCAGAACTGCACACAATACTCCAAGTGAGGTCTCACAAGAGCAGAGTAGAGGGGCAGGATCACTTCCTTCAACCTGCTGGTCACACTCCTTTTGATGCAGCCCAGGATACGGTTGGCTTTCTGGGCTGCAAGTGCACACTGCCAGCTCATGTTCATTTTCTCATCGACCAGCACCCCCAAGTCCTTCTCTGCAGGGCTGCTCTGAATCTCTTCTCTGCCCAACCTGTAGCTGTGCCTGAGATTGCTCTGACCCAGGTGTAGGACCTTGCACTTGGCATGGTTAAACTTCATGAGGTTGGCATCAGCCCACCTCACAAGCGTGTCAAGGTCCCTCCTGATGGCATTCCTTCCCTCCAGCGTATCAACCGAACCACACAGCTTGGTGTCACCGGCAAACTTGCTGAGGGGTGCACTCAATCCCACTGTCCATGTCAGTGACAAAGATGTTGAACAAGACCGGTCCCAACACCGATCCCTGAGGGACACCACTCGTTACTGGTCTCCAGCTGGACATTGAGCCATTGACCACAACTCTTTGTGTGCGGTCATCCAGCCAGTTCTTTATCCACCAGCGGTCCATCTATCAAATTGATGTCTCTCCAATTTAGAGACAAGGATGTCGTGTGGGACAGTGTCAAACGCTTTACACAAGTCCAGGTAGATGACATCAACTGCTCTACCCCTGTCCATCAGTTCTGTAGCCCCATCATAGAAGGCCACCAAATTGGTCAGGCAGGATTTCCCCTTAGTGAAGCCATGCTGGCTGTCACCAAGCACCTTGTTGTTTTTCATGTGCCTTAGCATGCCTTCCAGGAGAATCTGCTCCAAGATTTTGCCAGGCACAGAGGTGAGACTGACTGGTCTGTAATTCCCCGGATCATCCATTTTCCCCTTCTTGAAAATGGGGATTATATTTCCTTTTTTCCAGTTGTCAGGAACTTCACCTGACTGCCATGATTTTTCAAATATGATGAGCAGCAGCTTAGCAACTTCATTTGCCAGCTCCTTCAGGACCCTCGGGTGGATTTCATCAGGACCCATGGACTTGTGCACGTTCAGGTTTTTAAGATGGTCTCGAACCAATTCCTCTCCTACAGTGGGCCCAAGGTCTTCATTCTCACAGTCCCTGCGTCTGCCTTCCAAGACTTGGGTGGTGCGGTCAGAGCATTTGCTAGAGAAGACCGAGGCAAAGAAGTCATTCAGAACCTCAGCCTTCTCCAAATCCTGTGTAGCTAGTTCACCCGAGAGCTTCCTGAGGGGGCCTACATTCTCCCTAATCTGTTTTTTATTTGCTATGTACCTGTAGAATCCCTTCCTGTTATCCTTAATATCCCTAGCCAAGTTTAATTCTAACTGGGCCTTAGCTTTCCTAACCTGGTCCCTAGCTTCCCGGACAACATCCCTGTACTCTTCCCAGGCCGCCTGTCCTTGCTTCCACTTTCTATAAAACTCTTTTTTCATTTGAATTTTCCTCAGGAGCTCCTTATCCATCCAAGGAGGTCTCCTGGCCCTCCTGCTGCACTTCCTTCTGGTTGGGATGCAACACTCCTGAGCTTGTAGCAGGTGATCCTTGAAGACCAACCAAGAGTCTTGAGCCCCCCTGCCCTCTAGGGCTATATCCCATGGAACCTTACTAAGCAGGTTCCTGAAGAGGCCAAAGTCTGCTCTTTTGAAGTCTAGGGCAGTGAGCTTGCTGCACACTCTTCTCACTGTCCTAAGGATCTCAAATTCAACCATCTCGTTGTCGCTGCATCCAAGGCTGCCCTGCAATGCCACATTTCCAATGAGCCCTTCCCTGTTGGTGAGCACAAGGGCAAGCACGGCACCTTGTCAGTTCCTCTATTACTTGCAGGAGGAAGTTGTCTTCCAAACAGTCGAGGAGCCTCCTGGATTGCTTGTGCTGGGCTGTACCGTCATTCCAACAGATATCAGGGTGGTTGAAGTCACCCATGAGAACAAGGGCCTGTGAGTGTGAGGATTTTCCTATCTGCCTATAGAGTGCTTCATCCACAGATTCCTCTTGATCAGGCGGTCTGTAACAGATCCCCACAGTAATGTCTCCCATCGCTGTTTTCCCTTTAACCCTGACCCACAAGCTCCCCTTTAACTGCTCACCAGCCCCCAGACAGAGTTCCATACTCTCCAGCCTACCCCTACCATAAAGGGCAACTCCTTCTCCGCGCCTGCCAAGCCTCTCTTTTCTAAAGAGCCTGTAACCTTCCATTCCAACACCCCAGTCATAGGAGCCATCCCACCATGTTTCTGTGATGCCTATAATATCATACTCCTGTAGATGAGCTCACATCTCTAATTCCTCTTGTTTGTTCTCCATGCTACGGGCATTTGTACAGAGGCATCTGAGCCGAGCTCCAAATGAAGCCGGCTCATTGGCTGGAGCAGCCGGAATATCTCTGCATTGCTCTGAGCATTTATTATAGGTGCTGGCAACTGACTGTGTTGGGATGGAATGATGCCCTCCTCCCCCAACACATCTAGTTTAAAGCCTCCTTGACCAGTCTGGCAAGCCTCCTAACAAAACTGTTCTTCCCCTTATTTATCGGACCAGCTCCACCAGCCCCCTCTAGACCTGGCCTACAAACTTGGGTCCCATGTTCAAGACACCCAAACCTCTGACTGTGACACCACCCTTTTAACCATTTATTAACCTGGCTAATACTCCTAGCTTTTTTTAGGTCCTCCCCTGTATCCTGGAGAATAGACAAAAAGACTATCTGAGCTCCAGAGTCCTTCACCACCTCTCCCAGGGCTCTGTAGTCCTTCTTTATGTTCCCCAGGCTACTACTATCTATATCCCTAGTACCGACTTGTATCACCAGAAGTGGGTAATAGTCTGTGGGGCTTACCAGAGCAGGCAGCCACTCTGCCACATCCCTGATCAGTGCCCTGGTAGACAACACACCTGCCGACAGACGAGTGCCTCTGTCCCTTTCAAAGTAGAATCCCCTACTACCACGATCCGCCACTTTTTCCTGGCAGCACCAGTAGAAATCTTCCTTACTAGTGCATCAACAAGCTGTTTCTGGTGCAAGTGCGTTTCCTCATGAGCCCCCTGCAGGACAGCAAAGTGGTTCTGCATGGGAGCAACAGGTTTAGGAGGAAGTCCCTTGCTTTTAATTGTCCTTTTCCTCCTTTTTTTGTTGTTTTTTTTTTTTTTTTTTAATTAGTTCCCAGCTTCGAGGGTTAACAACCTCCTTCTTTCCTCCATGAGCTACAGGGGAAGCTTGAGGACTCTGCACAGTTTGGGCAGGGAGCAAGCATTCCTGCTTCCTCTCAGCTACCCTGACATCTTGTAGCCTATTAATAGCTTCCTGCAGCTCAGCCACCTGCTGCAGGAGAACCTCCACCACGGAGCACCCAGTGCAGCCCTGCCCATTGTGTGCCTTTCCGTCACCAGACCAGTGCAGGCACTCTCTACACCCCAAAGTCTGCACTGCAGCCTCCCTTCTTGATCTACTCTATTTAAATTTCCCAGCAGATTTCACACATCCTTAGCTACATTTGGCCTAATGTGTATATATATTCTTTCTGTTCTTTCAAGTGATACCCCATGAGACTTAGCTATGTGATAAAAATCTGTTTCCTTGGCCTTGAAGTTATCCAGGAGAATGACACACTTTCACAGTTATGTCATGATTTCTAGTGAAGACATTGAATAATACCCATCCTCTATTTATTTAATTATTTTTTTGCAACTAAGTCTAAAATAACGCCTGTTAGTGCTCTTCAAAGTGTAGTTAGAATTGGGCAATGTTTTCTGATTAAATGTTTGATGTTTTTCTGACTGAATGTTTACTTGTAAGGTGTGCAATAAATCAATTGCTGGATTTTTTAGTTTTTTTTTATATGAAAAATCCTGTTTATCCTCTATGTTAGTATTATAGCAAGTTCCTGTTAAGAAACATTCCCTGGTAAACCAAACCAGAGACAGAATTGGAATAGAAACTGTTTACAATCTGATTACAACTGTCACCTTTACTATTAAGTGCCATGAGCTTTGTAAACAATTTATTGCTTTTTGTTTTCATTTGTTATTAAAATGTTCTTATTCAAACTAAAATCACTTTCTGTCAAAAATTGTGAGAGGAAAAAAAAGAGTTTTTAAAAGTTTATTTTGGATAGAATCTAAAATTTGAAATAAGTAGCCCACTTCAGGATCTTTCTTTGTGAAAATTCTGTTTTCTAGTGGGCCCCTGGAGGATGTATTGGCTGTACCTAGCCAATGCTACATAGCCTATGGGTTACCAAACTTTCTGAGCAGTGGGATATATGATTTTCAAGCCTTGTCTGATTCAGAGGATTTGAATGAGATCTTTTGGTGACCAGTCTCAGGACATTGCTAACTACAAGCATTCTAGAGCACAAGGATGGGTACAAGATCCACCTTCCCTTAACCAGTTTTGTCAACTGTAATGAACCCACTTGATTAGCTCAGTATCAAGAATTTAAACAGACAGAAGAGAAATATTTCTGGAATGCTGAAACTTCAGGGCAGTTGTTTGGGTAAAATTACCTCCTGAGACCAACTGAAGCACATGAATACTTTTAGTGAAGTAAAACTGCATTTTTCTATAAATAAACAGTTCTCACAAAAATCCTGCTAATTCTGAAGAACATCTGCATCCCTGTATCATGCAGTCCATCTAGATAAACATCATTCTACCTTCCTTACCTGAATAATCTAGGTTTTGTAAGAATGGAGATAATACAAAAATCAGTTCATGAAAATAGTTAGAAAAAGAAAGGTTTCCTTTTCCAAATAAAGTTAATATTACCGAAATTAAGTTACTCTGTACTAGCAATAAAAAAAACAAACTCCTTTTAGTATTTTGGCAGTGGTTTAATTCGTTTAATCTGATTTATACTAGTTCCACACATCATTTCCTCCTCTTACATGATGTAGTATTCATCTTAACCCTACCTTTTTCTTGTTTAGGAACCACCTTCCCAAGTCCTCTGTAACTCTGCTATTTAAACTATGTCATGGAGTGGGGATGCATTTGGTTTGCATGGAAAGGTTAGGGTAACAGGGGGGCTACAGCTGTGGCATCTGTGAGAAGTTGCATATTTGCTGGCAGGACTTATGACCCCATGGAGGCCCCACGCTGGAATCGCAGTCCTGATGGACTGCACCTCTTGGAAGAGACCCATGCTGGAGCAGCACATTAAGAACTGCAGCCCATTGGAAGGATTCACGTTAAAGAAGTCCATGGAGGACTGTCTCCTCTGGGAGAAATCCCACACTGGAGCAGGGGAAGACTGTTGGGAGTCCTCCCCCTGAGGAGGAAGGAGCTGCAGAAACAACGTGTAATGAGCTGATCACAGCCCCCATTCCCCATCCCCTTCAACAGGTAGGGGAGGATGTAGAAAACTCAGGAGCGAAGTTAAACCTAGGAAGCAGGGAGGGATGGCAGAGAGGTGTTCTTTTAAGATCACTATCCACTATAGTCTCACTATATTACTCTGATTTCATTGGTAATAAATTAAATTAATTTATCCAAGTCAAGTCTGTTTTGCCTATGATGGTAGCTGCTGAGTGATCTCTCCCCATCCTTATCTTGATCCACAAGCCTTTCATTATATTTTCTCTCCCCTGTCCGGATAAGGAAGTGATTGAATGACTTTGGTGGGCACCTGGTGTCCAGCCCACCACAAACTTTTTTCTTTTTTTCATTAAGATTAGATTTTTAAATTAAAATTAGTCATAATCTAACTGTTTTAGCTAAATCACACTGTCAAACAAGCACCAAGACAATCATGATTTTAATCTGATCACATTTATGCTTGTATCCAACTTTGTCCAGTAAGTCACTACAATTTCATTGCCAGGTCACACAGAGATGAAGCTTATCTTGCCTAGCAAACAGTGAAGTACAATTCTATTATTATTGACAACTCTATTAAGCATGTTGCTAGATGTCGAGCCTTAACAGCTGCCTGCTTGCACAGCCCCAGCTCTTGCTTTTCTTGCCAGACAGTCAGAGCTTGCAGCATTTTTCAGCTTCCAGAAGAGACAGTAGCTATCTTCTGCAAGGCAGTGGGAGGATAAGTAATTTTGATTCTCTGGGACTTCCCTTCAGCTGTGTCCCAGACCAGCCTTCTCTCTTATTCCCTGAAACAAGAGGAAGACCTGCTGGATGAAGAAGTGGTGAATTTCAGCAGCTATGAGGTGCGTGTGGATACCGAATACAAGATGAATGAGAAGGTGGATAAGGAAGCAGCAGAAGAAATAGATTCACAGAAAAGTGAGAGAATACACACTCATATCCTTCTTTTCATGGATTTCTTAAGTCAGCCATATGTCCCAAATCTCTAATGACTGTCCTCGTTGTCTTTTTGCCCAGTCTTGCCTTTCTCTCCTGCAAAACCCACCATGTCACTAGCACAGGATTGATTTTGCCTACTGAGAACTTTTGAGCCATCTATGAGCTTGGATCCCACCCCCCACTCAAAAAATGAAAAAAGAGCATGTCACTTCATCCTCTGAAAGGTATACTAGCCATAGCTGGTCCAGACCGAGCCCTCATTTGTAAAGGAGAATCACCTAATCTTCAGAAGAAGCTGCAATGGCATTGGTCCCCATGAAAACTGACAGTGGAAATCTATTCTAAAGAGAAAAACATGGTACAAGAAAAATTTCCAGTTTAATGCACTTTCACCACGCATGTCTTATCAGCAGAGCACTTGTAAAATTCATTTCATAGTGCCCCTCTAGATATTAATAGACCTCTGAGACAAGAGAGAACTGAGCTTCTGCAGAGACATCTACAGATTCAGGAAGGCAGCATTGGCTTATGTTATCCTTGTTTGTTCTAACAACAAAACCATAGCAATTTCTTAATTGCAACATAGGGTTCTGATGCAATTCAGGTTCCAAGCTCCAAACTTGTAACTAATATATACACATGAGCCCAAACTCAGTTCTCTGCTTGTTTCTGGAAATGGATGTTGCCACCTTTTTCTCGTCAAGCTTACTAGATACCAAAAAAGTTATGGCTCCAACTGTTTTTTGGCAGAAGAACACTTTGCTGTGTACCTAAGTCCTGTTCTGTACTAGTCATTTCTTGTTGAGTTTTTCATGGATGAGACATTAAAGAAAAAAATTCACCAATTTCTTTTGGTGATTATAGCTTGGTGTCATGGCCACCTTCAAAACAAATAGTTGTGCCTGCCAAAGGCACGTATATCATTATTAATATATTGAGGTTTGCCATAATGCAACATACTCCAGCAATCTGCTCATCTGTGGCTTCCAGGCTCCCTTCCTGTAAACAGAAAGTTCTTGTGCTGTGAAATGGAAATTGAATTTAGGCATGTGCATAGAGGCATGCTCAATCTATTTTTTAAAGCTCAGGTCTAAAGTTTCAAACCTCAGTCTTAACATTTAGTTCACATCCAGTCTGGAAAGAATCTAAATTTTCTGGGCATTCAGGTTCATGTAAGTGTAAAGGTCAGGCAGTGATATCATAGCCTGATATCACCAAACAACTCAGGCTATCGTAATACTCTGATCTATGTTTGTTGCAAATATCGATTTGCTAGTGCGGAAAAAAAATGGCTTTAACCACTTTTTACTCAACAGCACAATAACTCCAGGGATCATTTCTGTAAGATCTTTCCTGAACTTAGTCTTCTGCAAGACAGCAAAGGTAAGCTAAATTTTAGGATGTCAAGTGTTCAGATGTGGTCAGCCTCTCCAAGTATTTGTTCCATTTTATATGAAGCTCATAGGCATTTACCATGAAAACAACGACTTTGTAAGATGTTCACTATGCTATGCAGCTACTGTTGTGTGGAAGATCTGGAAGACAGCACAAACCAACAAGATTTTACCTTGGGCTATTATCTAGAACACATGGACATAAAAGAATGAGTCTAATGCTAGCCACTATGATGGTCAAGGGCTGAAAAACATGAAGTATGAGAAGTGCAGAACTGGGTTTATGTAGCCTCTGGAAGGGAAGGCTAAGAGAAGACCATGTTGTTTTCTATATATGCCTGGTCAGAAGGTCTAAGATAGAGCCAGGTTCTTCTCAGAGGTGCACCTGAGGACAAGGTGATGATAAACTCATCATGATGATAGGACAAGGGATCATAAACTCAGCATGGGAGATTCCAGGAAGGTCTAAGGATTTATTTTGTCTTTAAACCATGGGGTGGTCAAACACCGCAACACGGCCCATAAAGGCTGTTGAATCTCCATCCCTAGAGGTGTTCAGGAGAAAATTGGACCCAGCCCTGATCTCATCAGGCCTGCTTTGAGCAAGGGGTTGGGCTGCCTGACCTCCAGAGATCTCTACCAACCTAACAGTCCATGGTTCAGATTACAGGCTTATAGAAATGGGGTAGAGCTGGAACATTTTCCCCTAGACCCTCCCGCCACATTGAGCTTGCTTTGCACCCTTCTTAAGACCAAGCACTCTCCATTTTAACCTCTTTGCTCAGTTGATACCACTCTGCTCTCCACCCCAGGTCTATAGGCCTATTATGGGATTTGTCCTTGTTACTGGCCTTTCAAAACATAAAGCTCAGAAGTTTCTCTTCTCATCTTCAGCTGTATTGGGAGACATTTATATCAATTGTTTGAGGGCTCTCCTAGGTCTTGATGTCCCAGTCAGCTGCCCTGGGCCCTCCTCCATGAGGCTAGGACCCCACCTCATCTCCCCCCAAAGAACATCTGTCATGAACGTATATATACATAAAACCCAAGCACACCATCCCCGTGCTTTGACTGCCACTGCAAACCAAATCCAAACTGAACATGTGCCACAATACTGTACTA
The DNA here is from genome assembly GCF_033783945.1 of Neopsephotus bourkii. Lineage (NCBI taxonomy): Eukaryota > Metazoa > Chordata > Aves > Psittaciformes > Psittacidae > Neopsephotus > Neopsephotus bourkii. The sequence goes on from NW_026901620.1 coordinate 230,497, forward strand.
CTAATTGATACTTTACTACTTTAAGATTTTGATATTACTCCAGTGAAGTAGCTCTGACTGCTTCTCTCCCTTGTTGACCATGACATGATCCAGAAACTTCCCTACTACAGCCACCAGCAAATGTCACAGGATGTAAATTACAGATTTTGTTTGCCTATATAGTTTTTTCCTTAAAGTTGCTCTCTAAAAAAATTTGCTCCCTGTTGAGATTCACTGAGGCAGAACTGATTTGAAACTCATTTCTTCATCTAATTTCATAATAAAATAAAGTTCGACAATCATAGAATCATAGAATAGTTAGGGTTCAAAAGGGCCTTAAGATCATCAAGTTCCAAACCCCTGCCATGGGCAGGGACACCTCACACTGAACCATGCCACCCAAGGCCTCGTCCAACCAGGCCTTGAGCACTGCCAGGGATGGAGCATTCACAACCTCCCTGGGCAACCTATTCCAGTGCCTCACCACCCTAACAGGAAAGAATTTCCTCCTTATATCCAATCTAAACTTCCCCTGTTTAAATTTTAACCCATTACCCCTTGTCCTATCACTACAGTCCCTAATGAAGAGTCCTTTCCCAGCATCCCTATAGCTCCCCCTTCAGATACTGGAAGGCTGCTATGAGGTCTCCACGCAGCCTTCTCTTCTCCAGGCTGAACAGCCCCAAATTTCTCAGCCTGTCTTCATATGGGAGGTGCTCCAGTCCCCTGATCATTCTCATGGCCCTCCTCTGGACTTGTTCCAACAGTTCCATGTCCTTTATATGTTGAGGACACCAGAACTGCACCCAATACTTCAAGTGAGGCCTCATGAGAGCAGAGTAGAGGGGCAGGATCACCTCCTTGGACCTGTTGATCACGCTCCTTTTGATGCAGCCCAGGATACAGTTGGCTTTCTGCGCTGCAACAACACACTGCTGGCTCATGTTCATTTTCTCATCGACCAGCACCCCCAAGTCCTTCTCTGCAGGGCTGCTCTGAATCTCTTCTCTGCCCAACCTGTAGCTGTGCCTGAGATTGCTCTGACCCAGGTGGAGGACCTTGCACTTGGCATGGTTGGCATGGTTGGCATTGGAATCCAATATTGAATGACACAACTCTTTTGTTAAAAACTTCAAATAGAAACAAAGTGACAGGGGAGAGTGAGATAAAAATAAATAGTTGTCCTTATTTCACTCAAAAACAATACACGTTCAGGGCAGGAACCAATAGAGAGCTTTCCGTCAGCTGTCAAAATAAAGCCAGGCTAGAACACAGATCAGAAATGGAAAAAGTTTCCATCAATACAGCTAAATTTTGACAATATGAAGACAAGGAGTGCGGTAAACCTAAAATAAAGGGTTCTTTCTGACTCTAACTCTAATAGCTTGTATTACGTACAAATATCCCCTACAAGCAACCTAACAACCTTATCTCACGCTTAAACACATGTAAGCTAACAATTTTCCTTTGTCATGATCATAAAAATGTCAGTTCTGGATGGGAAATAATGAGACGAAAGAGACTTGACCCTGAAGAGGAAAGTTGACTAAATTTAAATATTTTTCCTTATTCACAATGGAAAAAACATGAACTGGTAGGGAAAGTATTTCATTCTCAGAACCCATTTGAAGCTCTACCAAGAAATAAATCACTGGGGCTCATTAGCGCTTCTCTAAAGCCATATCTTTCTGCAAGACTAGAGGAAAAAAAAATAAAAATGTTTGAGCTAAATGATAGCAAGGGCATCCATAAACATCAAAAAAATCCAGACAAGTTAAACTGATTAGACGTAAGATAACACTGCAAATTTTACAACACTGTCATTCAAACCAGTCTTTGAAGTGAGCACAGGACAGCTAGTGTTATCTTTGACAAATTAGTTAATGTTGGAACAATCCAACTCTCTGAACCATAATCCCTCATCTCTGATTAAATTTGAATGACTTCAGCTTTCAACGCTTTCAGTCTAATTACATGAGCATGTAGTTAGCCTCTCTGAAGAGCCTAGAAAGAGGTAACTGCCACAATAAAAATAACTGCGACTAGATTCCCCTAATTACCTATTTGGTGTAATTTGATCCCAGTGTCCCTGGTTTGGTGAAACTCCAGCAGATGCTGTAAAAACTGCTTTAGATCCAGAAAAGAAGCTGCATTTTAAGGTCTTCATAAACATTTTTATTGACACCTAAATGTTAGTGTACAATCTTTTCTTATTGACAAAATAGATATACTAAGTAAATAGAGAAGTGAAGCGTCATTTGTGTGTAATAAGAGACTTTATCGGAGCTTTATGGCCAGGTCCCTTCATGGTTAATAAATTCTGTTAATCTGTATTTCCTGTGCAATTTTGAGATGATAGTTGTATTTTTCATTTCCTTTTCTACATGGCTGAAGAATAGTGCTTAGCTGCATTGATATTCTACAAGAATCCCTAGGCACTGAAGGTCACTGGCTCAGATGAACAAATAAGGATCCTACTTCAAACAAACCAGTTTTCAAAACTCATTTCCAAAAGATAGGAAACTGAGCAATTAATTGTCAGAAGGGGCTGATTTCAAGTGGAGAAAAGGGGACTAGAAGCTGGAGGAGAAAGAATTCAGTCATTTCAAACAGTGCAGAAAACGTCTTCATACTATACTGTCAAAATCTACATAGCTGTATTAGCAAGTTTGAGCAGGAACATACACTGGCCAAGGCAGATTACTTTATTAAAACTGTTATAATTCTGTGACAGGTATTCCATCTTATTTTAAACCCTTTACTGGAAAGCACAGGAATATGCTAAGAAAGAAACTTATTCAGAGAAGAAAATGAAGTCATTGCAAAGAGCAGACATCCTTTTGCAGACAACCACTGCCAGTAATGGGTTGAATCTGAATGTTCTTACTTGCACTGGCTGTGTTTCCCTCCTTTTAGTTTCACTTGTTGCAGGCATTTACATCTCTAAGGCTAGCTGCTTGGCTCTGGTCTGCAGAAGACTATGCAAGTCTGAAGAAATAGCACCAATTGCAGAATTACAAAAACCCTTATGGATTACAAACTACACTCAGAAATGGTAAGGCATAGTAAAACATTCTTACAAGTAAATTAATCAGACTAAGACTATTCTGCATTTTACTCCACTGTTGACACAGTAGTAAGGCTTCATCTACTGACTTTAAAAATGTATCTCAGCTGAAAGCTCTGTAAGAGCATAGGTAGATCACAATATGACTGTTGAATTTGTTCTTTCCACAGGAGCAAGAGTGGGGCACAAGAAGAAAGAGTAAGTAGAGTGAATAAGGTCAGCACAGAGGACCCTTAGAAGTGTACAATACTTACTGAAGGCAACCATGGAGCTATTGAATGCTACCTGATGTAATTTTGTGTTGAGATGTATCAGAACAAACATTCTCCCTCACCAAACTTCACATCTCCTGCTGGGGTGAATGGCCGTACTGGCCACAGTGAGGAAGAGTTCCCATGGCTTGGGAATCTCAATACAAAGCAAGAATCTCAATACAAAGTTCTGCAACCTGGTAGATTTCTTGTACCTGTGTTACATCAATGGAGTGGATTGAGAGGACATATTTTTCATACCACTTGTTAGCGTTGTTAGCTTCCAAAAGTGATATTTATTTCTTTTTTACTAGCTTTATTCATAAGTAGTAGATACATTCAGACACTTTAACATTCATTATGAATGCTTAAGGATTCCAGCAACAGACTGAAGGGTTCAATAGAACTACAATTGTTTTGATAAGCAAAATCACAGGTAGTGGTAAGAATACAGCAGCTATTAAATTTTCAGGGTAGGAGCAAAGACTGGTTTTAAAGGAAATTCTGACATAAGCTACTGTTAATTTCTCCTGCATCGTTAGTTCTACTTCATCTCTGTGTAAGAATGATACTTTTCTGAAAGTCAAGGAAATACAGATTCTAATATATTTGTGCATCTGTTCTAACCTTAACCATTCTATCATTCTGTGTCTAGCAAAACTACTGCTTTTTTTTATCCCTTTGTTGTTTTTTTTTTGGTACAGGAAAGGGCTCCTCTCCTCTATTTTGTGAATAAAGCTACCACTGCAAGTTACCCAGGAACCCATGGTGCATCCATCCATACTCGAAAGAAGAAAGATGCTTTGTAATTTGTTTTTGTTTTGGCCTGGTGATTGCAGTTGACTTTTTCCCTGGACTAAAACCAGGGAAGATAAGAAAGGATGAGGTTTGATACCTGGGTCAGAGCAATCCCAGACACAGCTACAGGTTGGGCAGAGAAGAGATTCAGAGCAGCCCTACGGAGAAGGACTTGGGGGTGTTGGTCGATGAGAAAATGAACATGAGCCGGCAGTGTGTGCTCGCAGCCCAGAAAGCCAACTGTATCCTGGGCTGCATCAAAAGGAGTGTGATCAATAGGTCCAAGGAGGTGATCCTGCCCCTCTGCTCTCGTGAGACCTCACTTGGAGTATTGTGTGCAGTTCTGGTGTCCTCAACATATAAAGGACATGGAACTGTTGGAACAAGTCCAGAGGAGGCTCATGAGGATTATCAGGGGGCTGGAGCACCTCCCGTATGAAGATTGGCTGAGAAATTTGGGGCTGTTCAGCCTGGAGAAGAGAAGGCTGCATGGAGACCTCATAGCAGCCTTCCAGTATCTAAAGGGGGAGCTATAGGGATGCTGGGGAGGGACTCTTCATTAGGGACTGTAGTGATAGGACAAGGGGTAATGGGTTAAAACTGAAACAGGGAAAGTTTAGACTGGATATAAGGAAGAAGTTATTTACTGTAAGGGTGGTGAGACACTGGAATTGGTTGCCAAGGGAGGTTGTGAATGCTCCATCCCTGGAGATGTTCAAGGCCAGGTTGGACGAGGCCTTGGGTGGCATGGTTCAGTGTGAGGTGTCCCTGCCCATGGCAGGGGTTTGGAACTTGATGATCTTAAGGTCCTTTCCAACCCTAACTATTCTATGATTCTATGATACTGGTTAGTGGCTCAAGTTCAAGGTAACAGAGGACATTTGTGTGAAGCTGAATATCACTGTTTCCTGTTATATATAAATTTTGGGCAGTGTGAGCTAAGAACTCCCGCCCCACTTTGCAGCTCAGACATACGCAAATGTATCAACACCTTAATTGTTACCATTCCTGAACTCAGCAGCTAGCTCCCGGGGCCTTTCACACACCAGAGCAATGAACAGCAGGCAGCCATTTCTGGAAGTCTACCATGCAACTGCATATTGCCCTGCTGTTTCAAGAAGCTCTCCACCCCCACAGATAACCAGAGGTCCCAGCCTAATTAGAGCACTGTTGCCATAAACACTTTCTAACAATGATGACTACAGTCTCATCCAGTGTTTTGTTCAAGACCCCAGAGAGAAGACAGTCAGAAACATGTCCTTCCTTCCCCCTTGCCATATGCTTATACAGCAAATGTAAGTTTTCAATACTCCACATAAAACCAGAAAAGAAAGCATGTCTTGGGGCTGATGTCAGTAAAGTATACAGTTCGTAAGTCCTCTGTATAGAAAAGGCCCTGTTTCCAGCCAAGAAATTGAGAAATCTTAATGGCAAAAACCTTTGCATATTTGAATTCTTAGGGAAGAAGAAAGTACTTACACTCAAAATTTTCCAAAATCTAGAACTTACTTTGTCCAGATGGAATCAAGAAATGTTACTGTGCCTAGCAGTTGCCCACAAAATACAGTGTACAGCATTCATGATAAAAAACTCATTACATCTTACTGCCACATAAACGTTTTAAAAGTTATCAGTGAAGCCTGCAAAATAAGGAGAATGAAAAGATTTTCTGAAGTGAGGAAAAAAGTATAAACATTTTCAGTATCAAATGTTTATGCTTTTCATTAACAACTTAAATCCGTCTCATAATTTCTTTGGAAAAAAAACCACAAAATAAAATGTACTTTTGATCTCAAGTTTCTCCTGCTTAAATTAAGAGATGGATAATGAAGAATGCTTGCGCTTTTTTAACAAAACCAAGAGAAGTCATATGAGCAACTTTTAAATCATGCAAACATTTATTGAAAACTTTCTTAGCATTTTATTTTTAAATAAACTTATATTTATAGCATTTTATTCTATTTCCATTTTTTATACCTTAAGCACAGAGCAGTCTTATTTTTACATAAAGCTCATTAAAATTTCATTTCCCACTATGGTAAAAGCAAAGTTCAAAGTTCATCTGGTAATAACAAATTCTGAAATATCTAAAGCCTTTCCCAAAACAATGCCTGTTATGACTAATCACAAAAAGAGATGGAAGGCAAATATATTTTTGTAAGTAACTCTGTTACCATTGGCATGCACATTGAAGCTTTCTTGTATTTCTTACTCACCTATCAGCCTGGAACTAGAGCAAGTTAAAATGCCAGCCTTGATTCCTCTTGATAATCTCACCTTTTTAAGTGGCTGCCAGCATTTAATTTGTGATGATTTTCCAATAAGAACAAAGTGTTTTTAAACAGGCTGGATATTTACTGTTTTGTGGGGTTTGACTATTTTTGTACGTGCTGGATGTGTACCGAGGTTGCACATGTATTCAATTGACTTTAATAAGCCTAAGATTTTGCCCTCTGAAAAATTCCATTGACGTGAATGAAAATAAGCAGTTAGACTAAAAGGGCAAAAACTCTGAGAAATGGATGTTTTTATTAATATACTTATCCACCATATTAATATATATCTCTACAGAATGTGGGTCTACACCCCCCTCAGTTCTTTCCCATCAGGTTTTACTCTGTAGGACTAAAAGGAAAATACTAAAATTATGAGATGAATGAGCTGCTCTCAAATTATAAAATAAAAAAGCGTATCTCAGTGTCTGCAACGACTGTAGTACCATCTAGTGGAATAACAATAGTTATGCAAGCAGTAACTGCAATCTACAGGACAAAGGGTAGAAGGAGAGTTTCAATTTATAACTGTGCTATTCGTACACACCCAGCAAAGGGAAGTTCACAGCACCAAAATATTTTGGAAGCTCCATGGGATTTCTGACAGCAGTCATGTTACAGAACTAAATTGGTGGCCCTAGAGGGAAGGACTGTTTCCATACCAAAGTCGTGTTAAGTACCAATGCAGTTTCCAGGATGGGAGGGGGGAAACAATCATCCTCACTACCCCCACTCCCCAAAAAAAGATTTGCTTTAACATGCTGCTGAAAACACCAAGCAGGTGACGAATGCCAGTTAATGTATTATGAAGTTAAAATCTGCTCTGCTAGTCTAATCTCAGAATTTTAAGAGCTGTATATCAAAGTTCCTAGGGAAAGCTTGTAGATTAGTGAAAACTGGAATGGAATTCAATGTGGATTGTTTGGAAGAGGATGCTGCCAGGTTGAGCTGATAATTGGGTTTCCAGAAAAAGGAGATTAAAAAAAAAATGTAAGCAAGTATTTAGTCTATCAAGGGTTTGGCAAAATGTGTGATACACCCTGCATGAGAATCCACCATTACTGAAGAAAACTGGCATTGACATAAGAATTATAAAATGGAGCTGGAAAATTTCAGTTGAAAGAAAAGTTTGGGTTTTAGTTTCAACCTTAACACTTCCTCACAAAATGGGTGGTTATGCCAATAAAACTTGGCAATCATAGAATCGTAAAATGGTTTGTGTTGGAAAGGACCTTTAGATCACCTAATTCCATCTAGGGCAGGAACACCTGCCACTAGACTATATTTCTCAAAGCCCTGGTTTTGAACACTTCCAGGGTTGGGGCATCCACAGCTTTTCTGGGCAACCTGTACCAGTCCTCCACCTCATCACAGTAAAGAATTTATGCCTAGTATCTAATATAATCTCCCCTTTTCTAGTTTAAAGCCATTCCCCCGTGTTCTGTCATTACATGTCCTTGTAAAAAGTCCCTCTCCAGATTTCTTGAACTGGAAGGCTCATATAATGTCTCCGAGAGCCTTCTTTTCTACATAATAGCATGATTATATGGAGATCTTCAAGTTTTCCTGGAAATGGTGCCTTGCAGACAGCACTATCTCTGCAGAGAAAGAAAGGAAGTTGCATGATCTTGAAAACTGAACCGCTGGAACTGGCCTTGAGTTCAACAACATTTGCAGACTGACCCAAAAAAAAAAAAAAAATCTTGCAAAAAGCAAGAGGATCATCAACTAGAATTGACCAGGAAAGAACATAAAGAAAATACACTGCACTATACTAAAGGAAATTACTGAACCACACTAGTAGGTGCAGCACAGATGGCAAATCCATTTTTGCAGAGGGTAGAGCAGGCAATACTCAAAACAATGAAAGGCACTGGTAGAAATTCATTTGAAAAGCTGCATACAAATTTGACTACTGTTCAAGAAAACACCAGTTTAATCTGGATCAGGTATTATTAGTATGATATCAGCAGTAGAAATAAATAGAAAAAATTGGAACATTGCAAGGTATATCAGCTCTTTAAGAATGTGCCATAAAACCTGGAAAGAAGAAAAGCTGTTAAGAGAGAAAGACAATGATGGCCAGTAACCAAATTGGTATAACCCCCTCAGCATTATGCCGTGCATTATGAGCCACAAATGGGTCTAACCCTCTGAGGACTGGAGCTGAGGGCAGCTTTCCTGTAGAATGTAAGGAGAAACAATATAATTGGCTCTAAAATGGAGCTAGAAATGCTCATATAATATAGCTGTCCATGATAGACGGAGATTGGCATTGCTGATCAGAAAGTCTCTTTTATTTATTTGCTGTATTTCCAGATCCTTCATGTTCATTCTAAATTTCCAACCCATCTCTAAGCAACACCTTTTAGGAGTAATTTCAATTGCAGAACCTGAATCTGAACAGGTTCTATACTGAGCATATAAATCCCTGCTTCTGCTTACTAACTTCCAGACAGCCACTTATTTTTAGTATGCATTTGATTCTCTTTGTTGTAACTGTTTTTCAATATGGGTATGCAGTATCACTTCACACATTCAATCCAGACAGACTGCGTTTCATCACTTACATATTTAAATGGGCCTTTAATAAACTGACTTGGCCTGTCTTATTTGGAACTTCAAGCATTAGGCTCATATAATACAGAAATTAATTGTACTAAAATTACAGGTCACCATGAATCTGTCTATGCAATTTCCTTGTTCATGCTAGCACTAATATTCTACTCATAGATTGTGATCAGAAAGAAGAAGCAGTAATCACAGACTATACAAGCTTCATCATCAAAGAATGCTTCGAAAGACAGCAATTTAATAGACTCTGGAGCTATTACAGTATAGAGTTGTATAAAAAGAGACAGAAAAACATTAATACAAATATCAGCTATGCATCCTGGGTATTGAAATTAAGTATTCGTGTTTCTCATTACAAAAGTTTGGTTTTAATAAATGTATACAGATAATGTATAAGTGTATAGATTTGAACAGTAATAGACTCTTCTTTTGTATACATTAATTTTCTGCAATAAAGGGGACTGCAATTAAGTTTTCTATTGTTTCTAGAAAATTCAGTTACAGATCTATGCTAATATTTAGATGGCTATTATTTGGAATAACATTTATTAGGAGATATGATGAGAAGGTTTTTTCTAATTATAAGATTGCTTCACCAGATGGAAACTAATTGGCTTTCACCATCTAGAACACCTTTCATTCATGGAATGGAAGTGAATAATCATTTCTACAAAATAGACTTAATATTCTATAAATACAGGGAAAAAAAACTAAACAGTACCTTAGTATTTTGACTTATGATTCAAGAAACACATCTCATTTTTTTATCTGCTTTTCCTTCACCTTTATCCTCTTCTCGACCAAATGAGTCGGAGTCTCTTAAGGGTCTGGGCATGGTGTGATACATATCACAACATTTATGTATACCCTGGGAAGCAAACTGAAGAAATGTGTTGCAGAAAGATTAGGTCTTGTTCTTCTAGATTTTATGCTCCTTTAAAATACCCCTGACTCCCCCAACAGAAAAAGAGTTCTGGTAAGACTGATATATTTTTAACAGGAACTAAGCAGAAGCAATAGAATAAATTACAGAAGAGGGCATTTCCACCGAAATTTCACTTAGGGTTGGGGTTTTTATCCTGCAGCTTGAGAGATTCTGTGGTACAAATGTTACTACAGATCAGCAGAAACACGTTTTTATCAGCTTCTGCTATAGAAGTAGCAGGCCCAAAGCTGGGTCTTAGCAGAGCAGTGAGAGCTCTATGCTGTAGCACACTGACAGCAAGTGGGACACTACAGCCTGTAGAAGGCATAAAAGGTCAAAATATGGCTCACTGACCTTTGCTGGGAAGTATCGTTTGAATCTGTGGGATACAGTATACACAACCAGTTCTGCACAGCTGCAGTGATGTACTCATTTGTACTTTATTTTCATGTGTTCTGTTTTCTGTTGCTCTCTGCAGTAACCTAGTGAAACCCTTAGAGGGTACTCATAGATAATCCAGAAGTTAACAATACCAGGACTCCAGCGCTGCTTCTTGGCTTCCTGTAGGAGCCATAGTAGGGATTTTTTTACAGCAGTTTGCAGGCTGTAAGGTTGCTTTAAGGCAGATCAAACAGACATCAAGCAGCAAAGGGGTCAGGATTCGTAATTCTAGACTTAAAAAAATATTAAATTGGAAACGTTGCTGGTGCAAGTTACCTACATAAAACTGAATGAACTGAGACTTGCTCATACTCCTTGTGTCTCCATCAAATCCTTGTATCCCCTTCTCCAAATGAGCCAAGGTGCTGCATCTTTACAGTTCAGATCCTGAGCCACATGCACCTCAAATGATTAAATACACACCCCTTAGAAATGAAACTTCATGGGCTGCTGTGCCAAGCTCAAGACCTGTGTTTAAAATCCCTCCTCCCCCTTTGCCCAGAATCAACCCAATGCAAACTTCATTTTGAATCTCCAAATCCCCTAGTCTCCACCTGGTTATGCTGCAATGGTTGCATGCATTTCAGGCACTCTCCCAGATATATTTTGAACACACATCCCTGTGTTTATTTATTTTAATGTAATTTTGTGAATAGCAACAAATCCTCCTTACTCTGAGCCCTTTGACTCTGTGTTGGTTCATAGAGGATACTAGAATTTCTTCCCTATTATTTTTCTTTTTTTTTGCACAGTCTATATTGTCTCTTTCACTGTTTCTTCAGGGGAAGCTTTCTGTACCTTGTTACAAACAGCTTCCAAAGCCATTTCCACTACTCTAAAGTAATTTAATGGAGATGATATGAAAGAGTAACCTCTTTTAGCTCAAATGCTCTGTCCAGAATAGACAGCTGTTTGGCCAGAGTTGTTCCTTATTTCTTCTAGGAAAGTATGAAATGGTATGTGGCACAGTCTACATTTAAAAAAAAAAAAAAAAAAAAAACCTAGCCAACAAACTGCTTACTTAATTCACACAGTAAGCGGTAAAAAGTTCAGAGTTGCAGACCTGAACCTCACTATTTCAACAAATTTGTTCATACTGGCTACTATTATACATGGCTTAAACAGTGCCACTGCCCTGTTCATTCCCACTGAATCTACTGAGACATAGCTTCTAAACTGCTGACAGCTTTACAGTCACGGGGAAAGAGCAGATCAGACACAATTGCCAGTTCATGCCACCGCACTGCTTCTTCTCAGGCATTCCCTCTGTATAGTACAGCTGATACTTCAGCATCCAGGTGACATATCCCAACAGGAAAAGCACTAATTCCAGAAAGGAAAAATTTATCTGTATGCCAGATAGACTATACATTCAGTCTGCAAATGTGCTAGCTGCAGTGCAAGGAGCACCACAAGTCACAGGCTGCTAAGAAAACACTGCTGTATGCTGCATCTTCACACTTTCTCTGATGGCTGCTGTGGACCATTGCTACCCACCAGTAGATACACCAATATGATTATGTGGAGTGGCCATCACAAAGAAGATAACAGAATTGCCCACTTTCCACCTCAGGAAAGTAGCTAGTAATGCTTTTCACCTGACAAGAGCAACAATAATTTCTGTAAGGTACAATGTTATACAGGAGATAAGCTTTGGTCAGGGTATCTTTTCACTTAATAGGACTCAAGGATGGGAAGGGGAATACAATATGTGGGTACACAGCAGACTGTAAGTAAAAACTGTCTATTATCTTTGTGCAAGTGCATAAATAAATTTTGCCACCTTTAATTTTCATACAGATTCATTGAAGGACTTCATATAGACTGCAAATATTTAGTAACATACTAATAAATATACTAATATAACTAAATAATAATATACTAATAAAATGCTAATGCCTCTCTACATGGTATATACAGGACTTTATATTGATTTTCCATCCAACAAAAAATAGTGAAAAAAAACCCCACAAATACCAAAACTTGTCTAGATCTTTCTTTCTTATCCTCTCCCTTTTTTACTTTCCATTTGCTGCAAATAAATGAATGTCAAGATGAAACAAAAACACGATCATTATTCAAAAGAAATACAGCTGCTTGAACTAGTAACATCCTACCTTCAGCACAGCATAACCTGGTTACTTCACAGATATCAACAACACTGACAACAAACTTTTCAAACATTAAAAAAAATCTGCATGTAAATCATGGTCTTGGATTGAATCACCTGGGAAAGAAATAGTGGAACCTTTGCATTTTTACTGCAGGAAAAAAAAATAAGAAAAATCCCTGTCTGCAGCAGATAGAAACTTTAAATTAATAATCCCTCTGGTGCCACAGTGGTCCAGACCTGTAAGAATATTTAGGGACTGTGAGCGAAGTATTCTTCAAAATCATAACAACAATTGCCTGAAGTTATACACAGAGAAATGTACCAGAATTCTCAAAACCGCTTTCAGATAACTGAACAACCCCCTACACCACTTTCACAGGCAGTCTGAGGGCTGCAAAAGTGGGGGAGTAGGTAGAGATAGTACAACTCAGCCTTCCCCAGAGAGCAGCTGGGAAAGAACATCCCAGACCATCTCTGGCCTTCAAACACTCATGTTTAGGCTGGGAAGGACTGATAGGTGAAGCGAGAAGGACTTTTCCCAACTTGCTTCTTCAGATAAGGCGGAAGGGAAGCAAAGCGCTGGGTCACTGTGCAATGCTTGCTGGTTTGAAGGAATCACAGGAAGAAGTACAGAAGTTAACATGGACAGGGAAGCTACAACTACCCCTGCACCAGGGCAGTTTTTCTGCTACAGGAGTATGGAGCTATCAGTTGTTAGAGTTTCTAGTCACCAGTACTACTCTCCAAAGGCACGCCTGTGGTCAGCATGTCTGCACTGCAAAGGACAAGGGGTGATGCTTATACATTCAGCCTGAGTACAAACATACAGACAGTTTAGGCTTACCTCATTATAAGCACAGTGGAGACAGAGCTGAAATGTTTCATTTTGTGCAAGTGCTTGCTGATGAGAAACTGTTTTCCCTAATGCAGTGAAGTGGTTTTGCTTACTAAATACGTAGAGAAGAGAGCTGGGGCTTATAGACAGGAGGATAAGGTATGTGTACTGACAGATACTGGCCTTCGAAGGTCTGCTGCAAGTAGATATGCTCAGCAAGCCACATGCTTGGCTGAAAATAAAACAATAGAACAAAGAAAGCTATTCTTGTAATTTCAGAGCCTATTTCTAGTGGAATAGAACTATAGAAACATACAATAAACTAGGTTGGAAAAGATCTTCAAGATCATCATGGCAGTCCATTATCAAAGACACCCAAGACCGCCACTAAACCCCAAAATATTCAAATACTTAGATTTTATAACCAGATTACTTGACTTTTGAAAATCTCAGGAGGTGCCACATCTTACAGCTGGCTTTCTCTAGACAAATTCTTTATGGAGCTGTTGGTAAATGCCTCGAGTAACTCCTGTATCCACATAAGATATAGTAGCCTGACTTCAATGCATATTTTGCAGCTCCTTTGCTGTTTAATCACCAGTGTTAACAGCATGAGGGTCAGTTAGTACAGCTTATAAAGAAACTCTAAATTGTTTTCAAGCCTAGACTTCTTTAAAATTAAATCAAATTCAATGTTCCTGTAAGAAGTTGAAGGTTCATGGAAGTCAAGCAGACAGACAACAGTGAGAATGTTTTTGCAAACCTAAGCAAAGACTAGTGATTCAGAGCTTAGTCTGACCATGACCTCAGTGATGCTATCTCTTTTCAGAACAAAACCAACGTCTACTAAAATGAAATTCTGACTTTTGTAGGACAAGAAGTAATGGATTTAAACTAGAGAAGGGTAGATTCAAATTCCGTTCCCAATATCTTAGGAAGTAGCTCAATACTGTGCAGGTGGTGAGGCACTGGAATAGGTTGCCCTGAGAACTGTGACTGCCCCATCTTTGGCAGTGTTCAAGGCCAGGCTGAGCAAGGCTTGGAGCAACCTGGCCTACTGGAAGCTGTCCCTGCCCATGTCAGGGGGGTGGGAACTGGATGAGCTTTAAAGTCACTTCCAACCCAAACCATTCTGTGATTCTATTTTAATCATCTCACAGAAACCACATATCAATCCATCACTGAAAAACATCAGCTCAGCCCTTAGCATGGCTTATGTGAGGAGCCAGCAGCTGAGGCAGTGATCAAAGGCATTGACTGAAAATTTGTGAATAAGCAATTAACTCAGACTTATCCTATCAATCTGATAAAGGCAGAGAGTGACCATACTCTTGTGCTCTATTGCAGCCATGCATAAAGCAAATGATCAAGTTGACAAATTCTCATGAGACCCATATATCTAATATATGCACAGACATAAAATGCTAGGGACTTCTGAAATACACTGTTGGTGCATATGTTTGAATATTGGCACACAAACTGTTGTGATATGGTTTGGATAATTAGACAGTATGGTGAGTTAGCAACTGGCTGCACTGTTTTGTCCCAAAGGGTTAAGTCTGCTACCAGCCCTACAGATTTGTGGCCAGTTCTTAGCCAAGTTCCTCAGGGGTTAACACTGTTCAGTATTTTTCTCAAAGAACTGGACCGTGGCATAGATTACAGTCTCAGCAATGTTCACAGGGTGTTAAGAGAAACACTTTAGATACCTGAGGAGAGGGTAGCTATTCAGAGGGACCTTGACAGATAAAGATAGAGGCTTTCAGAAACCCCAGGAATTTCAACAAAGTGAAATGCGACATCCTGCCTGGAGGGTACAATAGGGTACACTGGAGTAGCCTGGAGACTGAACAGAACAGTTTCTTGGAGCAGAACCTGTGAGCTGTGGTGGACGAGGAGCTAAACATGAGTCTGTGGTGTGCCCTTGCAGCAAAGAAAGCTAACTGCATACTGGGATGTATAAGTAATGATACAGTCAATATGCTGAGGAAGTGATTATCCTCCTCATTCAGGCCACACCTGCACTACCGAAGAGCTCAAAAAGTGGAGGCAGTACAAGACAGACATTGACATCTTGGAGCAAGACCAGCAAACACCTAACAAGATGACTGGAGCATAGAACACATGACATAGAGAGGCTGAGAGAGATGTTTGTCCAGACTTGAGAAAGCTCTGTCTAGCTTTTCATGCTGGCTACAGCTCCCTAATGTGAAGGTGCAGAGAGGGTGGAGCTCAGCTCTTCTCAGGACAGAATAAGAAGCAAAAGACATAAGTTAATATAAATTCTGTATTTATATTCCAGATAAGGTACTAGTTCTTTTTGGTGTAAATGGGATCAGTTTTCTATTCGCATTTCTTAAATATTGGCAATAAAATCTGTATTATAAAGGTGCCACTCAGCAAGAGTAAGGCAACCAGAACCTGATCTTTGATTGAAGAATATTATTTACTGTAATTACAGTTAGCTTTTTTTTTTTTATGAAGCACAAAATCAGGGAAGAGAAGTTTTGTACAAGCTCATGATAATATTCACATGAAAAGGACAACCCAAACCAGTTGAATTTATGAAGTTATCACAGTTCAATTAAGCTCTGGTTAAATGTAGTTATTACTGAATTAAATTAAAGGGTAGATACAATAATACTTTTTTTTCTCTTTTTTTCCCCTAAAAATGATGCATTCTACCTGCAAGAATGAGGCCTTGTCAAGCAACAGTGGGCTCAAGCATAGCAATCATGTCTGTATCACAGGGATACTATTACCTTGGGAAGCAAAGCAGAAAAGCCTGCTTTTAAAGCTACATCATGTATGCATACAGAACAAAGAAGGGATTGAGCTTAAATGCATCTCTGTTCAAGGATAACCTCCAAGACCAAGAAAACACTGCTGAACTCTCCAACTAGGGGCTCCCATGAACTCTTCCTTCAATAGTCTTTATCATTGACAGAAGGAAATAGGAAGCACATCTACAAATGTGTGGCTCTCCTGATAAATTATACAGATGTCTAGGATTCACCTGGCACAAAATAAAATGACATTTTGATCCTTTGGGTTTGCTCTAGCATCCTGTGTATGTGATCCATTAGAACACCATTTCTCTCCCTCACATCTTACACATGCCCCAAAGGACTTTCTCCTGAAAATAACAGACCTTTCCATACAGCAGTGTGTGCGCAGACAGGGTTGTTGGACTTTTGTATTGTATAAATATCTTCCTTAAATACAGTTATGTGCATAGGGTGTGCTTCATTTTTGCTGCAGAATGAATGTTTCACATCAAGTTCCTTCCCCTTTCCATTTATGCACAAGCAGCAAACAAGACACCAGCCACATGATTTGTATTCCTGACTAAAAAAACAGTTTTTACTTTGCTGCTGCTGACTTCTTCAGTTGCAGTGCCTGGAGAACTCCTGCATTTTGTTCCATAAAATATAATGTGTTCCATAAAAAATAATGTGATGTGTCATCATCCCTGCCACACACACGCACACGCACACACACACACACATTCTCCCTCCCTGTGCCTGCAGATAGTCTGTGAGATATTACCACAGGAGCACCTCTTCCCTCTGTCCACCACCAGCTTCAGAATCCCTGCTGTGGGGTAGTACAAGTTTCATCTTTGCATGTGTCTTCATTTTTAACATATACATGATTGTCATGTATCAAATCAAAGATGATTTCCTTCATGAATAGGTTTGCATGGGGAATTTCTGTTGCAGCATTGCTTATGTATGCATTCATAAAACCTCTAGAAGTTTGGAATTCAACACCAGCCACTATGGAATGAGGCTGTGGAGTGAACCAAGGACCCCAAGAGCTTTCACAGACTTCACTTACAAGTGTGAAGAGAGAAAGTCCTCTTCCCAAAGGATTAAACCTCCCCAGTACATGCCATATCCTATGTGCAATGCTCTTTGCTCAGTAAAGGAATGGTAAGGCTCTCTAAAAATACAACCTTTTTATTAGATCAGTAAGAAACGTAAGGCATATCTGGATTGCAGCTAAATTATAAAACATTCCTGATTGCAGCAAAAGTATAAAATTTGGTACTTTTAAGAAACTTATGTTGGTGGTCTTTCAAAGAAAATTCAGCTTTTGACACTCTCCACCAGCTCTCTAGGTAAAAGTCAGCCTCTTTGCTCTGGTTTATTCAAAAACAGTAATTTCTAAGTTCGGAGTTCATTTGGAACAACATTTGCAAATATCAGTTTAACAGCCAAGAGACAAGAAACATGGTTGAGCAGGCCAGATGGTTGCATTTGAACTTAATTTCTCTGAAAATCAGGTGGGAAAAGACTATTATTAATCCCAACTCATCCGTCTGGCTATTTTAAGACATGTTTGTCTCCTTGTTACTATAACAACATTTTGGTTTTGCAAGGAATCCCTGCTTCATCTATTCCAGGCATAAATTGGAAGTCTTATTTACCAGTTGTCTGTGTTCAGGAGGGAAAGTTCTTTGCACCAGATTAATACTACCTACCAGAAATGAAAATACATGTACTCGGAAGATAGGCATAGGTAGCTTCCCTACCTATGTTTAATCCTCTGCTGGAGTTACTCATGCAGCAAGGTAATTTCTGCCTCTGATATAAATGAGGAGAACCATCTTTAATTCAGGGAAGCTACTCCAGAAGAACATAGATAGTTGGGACACTTTTTCAAGGAAGGGAGGATGGATAGCTTTTGGACTGCTTTCATCTTTGTAAAAAGGAAAATATATCCTAGATAACATCTAGTCTGTGCAGAACTTGCAAGTACCTATGACCAAACATAAAACGACTGAAACATCAAGAACCGGGATGAGAAAAACAATCTTTATTCCTATAACCTTTCTGAGGTTGGGGTAATTGGAAATACAAATTTAGGAAAAGAAATTTGAACTAGCTGGTATTACTTAAATGCAGTGGTATGACTCACATGACTGGATATTAAACTCATTGGTTACAGAATATTTAAGAAAGACAGCAGGGATAGTATATGGTTTAGAGTTACAAATGGTTCAAAAATACAGTATGTTGATTGTATACTAAATTGTGTATTAAATTATAAATCACAAAATGGGATAATGCTAAGACAATACAATACATTACTGAAAAAGTTGAGAAAACAGAAATAGCAGTCTCCTTGCTTGTTAAAACTTCCAGGAAAAAATGTATCCACCTCCAGAATGTCAATTTAGGACATTTGCTTGCTGTGTGAGTACAAGTAGATCAATTAGATGTACTTATACAGGTTCTTTCCATATGTGGAAATAGAATGCATTTCTGATTAATATACATACTAGGTACTTTAAAGGAGCCAGTCTTTCAAAGCTGAAAACAAAAATTGAGTAAGTAGAGGTATTTAAGTACAAAGAACCTTGAGGAATTACCTCTGCTGCTGCACGGTCTTGCCAGTGTCACAGCAACCATGTTCTTCAGTTATTTAAGCATGCTTCACCAAAATGTCTATTGCAGCTACTACATATGTTACAGGCCTCAAAAAAATACAACGGTCTCTGCCAATCTGATATGGGTGGAAATTCTTTCTTAACTCATCATCTGGAGGTAATTTAATTTTGAGTACTTGAGAAGATATTAAGCATCTGTAAAGCCTATAATGCTAATGGCACCTTGCCAAATAACCCTCCTGTAGCTGTACTCAGGAAGAAGTAGAAGTTTTTATAGGAAGGCACTCTTTGCCCTTTTCTGCAGCTCCTAGAAGATGAAGAAAGAAGAAACTATCTCCTGCAGCACAAGGTGATCCATAGAAATCCTGTAAAAATCCTGGGAAGGATACAGTTTGGTGTCATACCAAGAGCAAACCTGATCAGGAATCCTTCAAAACGGGGAAAAATGTGAAAGGTATTTGGAAACTAGTAAAGAAGGCTTTCCAGATGCTTCAAGCTGACAATCAGTACTGAAGACAGCTATAATTATGAAAGTAAACATCAAGTGGAATGAAGATACTTGTAATAGCTGACTATGTATGTGACTGAAAAACACTGGACCACCAAAAAAAAATATTCTTGGATCAAAATGCAGAAAAAAGAAAGGGAAAGTCAAAGAAATCACTAAAAATCCATGGAAACTAAAAGCTGAAAGGATGGAATTACTTGCACTTGCTGTACAAAAAAATGTTAGCCAATAGTTATAAAATTACTGAGCATGTTAGCTGGTGATGGCCACCAGCAGAATAATTGATACATCAACGTTTTTGTATTGAGCTTGGAATTAAGTTTTATTTGGAATTGATCTCCAGCAAAAAATACATATTTTTTATTCCAAAAAGAATGAAGAGGATCTTAAACGCTCTGTAAAATGTATTTTTGTAAACTTGCAAAATGGCAAGCTAACGTCAACCACAGGCAAGATCATGGAAAGACTGTTCCATCAGAACTATATTACAATGCTATACCACAATGAATGCAAAAAATCTTGGCTCATGGAAAATCTGGGTCCCTGATATATCAGAAAAAGTATCTGTGAAAGGAAAATGGGTGTTTCTAATGGGATCAGTTCAAATTAAAAATTGATGAAAACATATGAACTACTAGCAATATCTGCATTTATTAATATAACTCACTGGAGAGGTAAATGGGATGTAAACTGCTTCTTAAGATATAGTCGTTTCACTAGCATCATTTTAACACAGCTTATGGCTGTCCCATGTATCTAGAAACACAGCCTGCAAGGCACACATTTAAGGTAGAAGACTGTATCCTGGAAAGCAGCAACACTAAAAAGCATATTAAAACGTGCTGCCTGTGAAAGAAGTTAAATGCGATTCTCAGAAGCATTAGCAGGAATCCTGAAGGTGGGAGTGGAGAAGTAATTTCCAACAGACATTACAGGGCCTCTCACTGGAACAGTCTTCCTGGATGCTGACAACTTGGAAATTTTTTTCTACAGACCCGCAATAGTTATTCAAGGAATCATGCTGAAGGACTGAGGAAGCTCAATTTATTTTACTTGTTTAAAGGATATAGTAAAATGGGGGGGGGGGGGGGGGCTGGCAGAAAACTTTGCAGTAAGATCAGAGACTTGGGTGTGAGAGCGTGGTATGTCATGAAAGATGCAATCTGTCCAGGCTTACAGTTCAGGAAAAAAGACATGAACTACCCCACTTCTGAAAACTTGATTTTTAAACTATTTGTTATTTTCTAATCTTCTGTTGGAAGATCAAAATAATCAATGGATTTTTAGCTGTAACAATTTAAGAGCCAAAATCTTCATACTCCATGTAAGTTTCAAAGGAAGATCCTTCTGACAGTGTCTCTGTAGTTTAGAAAGTATATACTTTGATAAAACCCCAAAGAATATTTTTTGCCCCATATTCTGGGTTTGAAAACATGGTAAATTTCACCAGCCTTCTATCTTTTGAAGTTTCTTGTCACACATCTTGAGAAATGGAAAAGAATTTTAGTGAATATTTGGAGTATAACAAATAAATTTTGTATCCTGTTAGCATATTGTACTTATACTCAGAACTTTCACTCCTAAAAACAAAGCCTTCTATTAAATGAGTTAAAGAAGTGCTCATCTTCTGATTATTTAAGACAGAAATGGTGAGGGATGTTGAGTCAAATTTGTTTCTTGGATACAGTGGCATAAATTCAGGATTACTTCAGTTACAAATGAAGGTTACTGAGAGCAGTATTCTGCTTATCATGTTTTTGTTTCTGAGAACTTCACATACCTAATAAGCCATGAAAGCCTGCTTGAGATGTTTTCTTAGAAAGTTGAACTGCAGAAACATAAAAATATAAGCCTATGAAGACATTAGTTGTGTCCTTGTGAGGGACTGCAGAAAAAAAAAGAACACAAATTCTTCCTGAAAATTGTTTCCTCTTGGAATTCACAGCCTGAGACTATGGAATATATTCTGTGATGATCTTAAACTGTGGCTTCTTTTGGCTTTGGTGAAAAATGCAAAATTTGCTGTTTAACTATTTTCCTTTTTATATTAAAGTTTCTTGTTTAACATCTTCATTGTCATATGTACCACTGTTTATTTTCTGTCCTGTGTAAAAAAAAAATACATATGTGATCCTCTCTTGGTTTTTTTAAAGCATGTGTTTTTAGATAACTAATGAAAGGAAAAAAGATACAGGCATTTTTTTTAAATTATGAAAATTCTCATTAGTAACCTTTTATATTGAGACAACAGGATGGTTTTCCGGTGTAGGAAATGCCATAAAAGAATCCAGGAAAAATTATCCGCTGAGAGTGCAATCACATGATTCCCATGGGGAAGGAAAAAGCCTGGCTGTTTAAGGTCACAGTTCAAGGGACAGAGCAGTTGATCTCCGTATCCTATCAAAGGTGGGAGCTTGAATAGAGCTAATAAGAGATTCTAAAATTATATCACAATGACAATGTGTGATTGATGGTTGGGCCACAAGGCTAAGTAAAAAACCTTTGTGTTACATTATTCCTGGGGAAAATGGCAATACAAATTATTGGTAGTGTAGTATACTTTATATGAATTTTGTTAAATGAGAATTTATATTTCCACTGAAAATATGCCTCCTGATCATGTCCAGCCAGATCTGTAGCTGGTGGGCAGAAGTACCTTTCTATGGAAGCCACTGGCACAGGTTTTCCTGGACCATGAAACTATGATCACAGTTTTTGGATCTCCAAAAAGAAAGGGATAGAGGAGACCTCTTCACTGCATAGCCTCTTTTCTAGTATCACTGCACTGATTATTTCAAAGCACTGCTATCTCTGAAAGTTGAAGTTCATGTTTATTTTCTTAACCTGGTACAAGTGTCTCCTCATCCAGAGGCAAAACTGATGTATTTGATTCCAGTTCCTTTCTTGATCATTTAAAATATTTGTGGAGGACTCTCAGAGCAAAGAAGGAAACTTGAAGTAACCAATAAAGTGTGATGGTCCATGCAGGAATATTGATCCCTGCCACATCTCTCAGCCACTAAATGCCTATTTCCACAGAATTAAATCTGCTGAGAGCTGTTCCCTTTGCCATGCTCCTTCACCCTGTTTCCATTTCCTTTGAATGGGCATAAGAGATTAATGAAAAGATGAAAGGAAAAAACCATAACTGTAATGTTAACACCTGGAGTGATGTCAAAGGCTCAGTTTGTGATTTTAGCCAAAAAAAAATGTAGTGAAAGAGATAGAGATTTTGCCTTACACCACTAATGGGGCTGTTCTGATATCAGATACATTGGTTTGCTGGTTTCAGTTTTGATTTTTGCATAAATCCTAAACCATTTTCTTTCAGGTCCTCCTGCCAGCTGTTCATGTCTTCCTGTCCCTCTTCCACACCAAGTAATTCTAGTGGCTAAAGCACCACCTGGGTATAGGACAACAGATTCACATCTCCTCTGTCCAGCTTGGAGAAAGGTTTTGATTTCTTCCTTGTCAGGCAAACATTTTAAATGTTAAATCGTACTGTAGAAAGTGGAAGTCCTACCCCAGTCTCTCCTACTGAAGGGACAGCAAAATAAGAGACTGAACAGCACAAGATAAGTTTAGAAAAGGTATGAGAGAAGAAAATGGAAATAGCAGCCTCAAAACCTCAGATTGCCTAATTTTCTTGACAGGTTGTGTTGTCACCAGCACAGGTATGTGTAACAATAGACACCATGATGACACTAACACCCAGGCACAAATACACGTGAGGAGCTGGCCCAGTGGACAGAAAGGGGAAGAGATATAAACATAGGGGGAAAAAAGTGCAAACTTCAGATCATCCATCTTCATTATTTCTTTTCAGCATCTGAATTTTCTTTAAGCTCAGTGGTACCTCTGCCTTTGCCTTTTACATTTGAGACTCAAAAAACAGTTGCTTATGTGCAAGAAAATCATTAAGTCAAAATATTTTTAATAGGGAGCTGAGGGACACAGCACATCACCAATGAGGAAGGGTTTATCTAAAAATAAAATAATCGAGCATCCTAGAATAACTTCCAGACTGTTTCATTTTATAAATGAGGACTACTGGCACAATGTCTGCATCTCAAAACATATTGTCAAATACATGCAACTAAATAAACCCTGATAACCTCTAGCCTGACAGAACATGAATAGGAAAGCCTATGTTGCAACACTGATTTGATATATTGTTTTACTTTACTTTGTTTTTTGCAGGTGCGCTATTAGCAGCTTTGCCTATTCTGAGGGGAAAATTTCCAGAAGTCACTCTTTCCCTGCCAGTACAATATTTACATCATGCTACAGCTTCTTTGCATACAATACTGAGTACTAGGAATGATTATGCATTGATGCATTTTTTCTTATAGAATCATAGAATCACAGAATAGTTAGGGTAGCAAAGGACCTTAAGATCGTCTAATTCCAACCCCCCTGCCATGGGCAGGGACACCTCACACTAAGCCATGCCACACAAGTTTTTGTCCAACCTGGCATTGAACACTGCCAGGGTTGGAGCATTCACAACCTCCCTTGGCAACCCATTCCAGTGCCTCACCACCCTAACAGTAAAGAACTTTTTCCTTATATCCAATCTAAACTTCCCCTGTTTTAAGTTTTAACCCATTATGCCTTGTCCTGTCACTACAGTCCCTAATGAATTGTCCATCATCAGTATCCCTATAGCCCCACACATTCACAGAGGATTAATACTGACCTTTGATTCTTGTCCCAAAGTTATTTTTAATGTTATTTATGCAAAACATAGGAAATTCAGTTCTTACAGCAAGAATCTACTCAATATTAGCAATCTAATAAATAGGAATTTAGTAGACACCATTTATACAGATTCCCCCTATAATCAGTGATTTATCCATGTAAAAATGCATGTAAGGCAAATTTTCTTCTAACAGTTCCTGTGCTTCTATTTTGTTGATAGAGGGAAGAACTAGTCCAAATAGCTGTTCTAAATTACAAAAGCAATGTGAGATGAATCCCAGCCAGCTAATGCTTGAGTAATACCAAGAGAAAACTGTATCAACATACAAATTATATTCATTAGCTCAGGATAAGACTGATTTTCTGTCTTTAAGATCAGAGTTTGTATAGAAATTTCCTACTATGACAAGAAATTATATGTGAAAAAACATATTTTGAGTGGATACAGTAGATGCTCCCAAATTCACTTGCTTTTTCAGCAGACTGAAAAAGCAGAATCACTTTTGCAGAAGTACAACCACCAAAGTATTATTATTATACAGACTGAAGTTACCTCTGCAGTGTTTTGGCACTTAGAAACAAATATGGTGTTAGTTTCATTCAGTTTGCAGAACAGCAATATATTATCTTAGAAAATACATTGCTAGTTTGGATTCTTTAGCTCCATAAATTCCATGAGAGCAATGGGCAATACTGACTGTGCAATTCCTTAGTGACCGTTCCCCACAAGGAGTGACACTACATGGGAAAATGGAGTATTTGTGTAAAAACTTATGTGTGCATGCACAAAGGCAAATTAATTAAGCAGTGATGTTCACACTGTACACCCCCCTTTTAACCATATGAATGGTGATAGAGTTGAAAAGGGCATTTGGCTGTGGAAATACAAATATGTAGAACTAATTGGCACTTTCCATGTCACAGACAGTTGCACTAAGCCACAGTGTATTTCCCATTCCACTGTCATACACTGTTCCTTTATAACCCAAAAGAAGCTGATAACATAAACACATCCTTTTCCCAAATGCTTGGGTTGTGTGTGATTTAACCTTTAACTCCTGCTTGTTGTTACAGGTTAGATGTCAAATATTTCTTGCAAGCCTTTGGCAAGGATTTGAATATGTTTTCATCACTGTTCCCCTAAGTAATGTGAGCTGCAGTTGGAGAAGCATCACAGCAAATTCTCCCTACCCCCATCCCTCTGGGCACTTCCTCCAAGCTCAAACAGGAAAGCGGGGACAATGCAGAGGGACCAGCAACAGGCTCACAGTAAATCTGCAATTACTTGAAATGTCACTTCCTGTTTTTGAAGCCTACAGAAGAATAAAATACCCTTCTGCACCATGCTGTGAAGCTGAGGGGCCCTGGCACGTGCACTCCCACTGCTGCCAGTGCTGGGGGCAGCAGCAACACAGACCCACTGCTTGGCCAAACACCTTGATGCTTCAAGGGATAATAATCCATCTTCCTCTAGGGGAATATAAACTATATAAGATATTTAATATAAGCTATTAGAATTCTGTAAATGGAATTTTATCACCACTACTTTTACCTTAGTAAGCTGGCATTTGAGGGGAGAGTAGTTTATACACATATTAGAGCCAATTTCCCTGCCAATCTCTATGGAGTTCAATTTGTCAGAAGTCTTGATCCATGGCCATCCCTGCTACACTGTCCCTTACAAACACCTGCGTAACGTTTTTCAGTAGATCCTGAAAAATATCCACACACACAATGCTCCCTCTAATGTTTGGCATAATTTTTTTCCAGCTTTATGCATTCTCCAGTCTGGTTTATCACAAAGACAACCCAAAGTGGGCATGAGCATAGGCTGCAAGAGGGGCAGGGATGGGTTAAATCAACACTAACTTAATAGAAAGCTACTTACAGAACTGTGGTGTTAGTGTAAAGGATATTTCAACTCTGTAAACAGTGCTGAAGCTGTTGAATAAGAATTTACAGTAAGTTTTGGTATCACCTGAATGCTTTCCCAACCCCATATGTTTGTATACCAACTTCTGTTCTTTTGGAGAATGCAGAAGAAAAATACTGCAACGTACTTCTTTACATCCCTAAGAAATACAGCAAGGTGCAGTTCCATGCCTAGCTGATTGTGCCTTGCCAGATTCAAATACACTGAATTCATAAAGTAATAGACATGCATGTTTAGTTTCAACCCATGAGCTGAGAATGTCAGATGAAGTGTAAGGGGAAAGCCAGTACTGCTGGTTTTGAAAGGCTGCTAGTGGAAAATGTGTTGCCAAAGAGAGCAGATAAATGAGTAAAGTCAGGAGCTGGTCTGTAGAGTGAGCATGTACCACTCACTGCATAAACTGTTTTCAGAGCAAGAAGTACTTCAAGAAAATTGCTTAAAATTCTCCAGAAGTATTTGGAAATGCTTTCTGGATGTTTGTGATGGAAAACCCTAATGAACCCAGAAATTCACAAGAAGTTTTAAGCAGTTGTTGTTCTCCTTATTTATATTTGCAACTTGTTCTTGTTGCTTTTATATGTATAGTCATTGAATAAGACAAACACAGGCATCATATGAAAAATTATTTGTGGGGTTTTCTTGTTTGGTTGGGTTTTTTTGTTTTTGTTTTGGGGGGAGGGTGTTCGGGGGGGGGGGGGGGGGCTTTCTTTTTTTTTGTTTTTAGAACATGGCTGATTTTCTGCTATCAAAATGCACAGGAAAGAGTGGCTGGAAAGCTGCCTGGCAGAAAAGTACTTGGAGGCGTTGGTTGACAGTGGCTGAATATGAGCCAGCAGTGAGATCAGGCATCCATGAAGGCCAACAGCATACTGGCCAGTATCAGCAATAGTGTAGTAGCCTGTATTAGGCACTGGTGGGGCTGCATCTCGAACCCTGTGCTCAGTTTTGGGCTCCTCACTACAAGCAAGACATTTTGGTGCTGGAGCAGGTCCAGAGAAGGGCAATGGAGCTGGTGAAGAGTCTGGAGCACAAGTGTGATGATGAACTGCTGAGGGTACTGAGGGTGTTTAGTCTGCAGAAAAGGAGTCGAAAAGGGACAATATTGCGCTGTCCACCTACCCAAAAGAAGCTTGTAGCAAGATGGGTTTAGGTCTCTTTTCCCAAGTAACAAGTGATGGAACAAGAGGAAATGACTTCAAGTCAAGCCAGAGCAAGTTTATATTGGATATTAGGAAACATTTCTTTATGGAGAGGTTGCCAAGCATTGGAACAGGCTGCCCAAGGAAGTGGAGCAGTCACCATCTCTGGAGGTACGTAAAAGATGTGTAGATGTGGCACTTAGGGACATGGTTTAGTGGTGGACTTGGCAGTGTTAGACTAACATCTGGACTTCATGATCTTTTCCAACCTAAGTGATTTTATGATTTTATGATTCTATAAAACATGCTCCAAAACCAGTTTAGTTCCTGTTCCAAGGGAACCCAAATAGGAACATATGAGCTTCCTTCCCTAAGGGCAGAGTTCCCTAAGGGCAGACACTGGGGCACACCCCAGCTCCTTCCAGTTCACCTGACTGCTGAGCAAACATCCACTAAGGTGCCTGCTGGGACCCCAGAGCTTCTAAATTCACAGTAAAGTTCCCTGCATGTCTGGAAGCAGCCAGAAAAGGCTGCTTAGTGAGGAAAGGTGAGGTGGGAACTAACGGCACAGTGGGACAGGCAGGACTATGACCTTGCAATTGTAGTCCTATCCCGGAGCAACAAAACAAGATGAGCAGGAAAGTGATCTGTGCCTTTAAGAATTGGAGGCCTTCAAACACAAATATCCTTCCATAATACTGTTTTCCTCAGTTGACCTGTTTGGCAGATAGATCACCGAGGCAAGCGAATGAGGCTTCCAAAGGGGACAGCCAGGTGGAACTGATAGAGTCCAGGGACTTTTCTCCTTCACTGATATTTTCAGCATTTTGGGGTTTCATTCCATGCTTAAATGAAATGAAATTTCAGAATACTAAATCCTACACAGCATAAATATCCTTACAATAAACTTTAAACTGTGTAACCACTACAGAAATGCGTTTGAGACTGCTTGGAAGTGGAGTCACATGCCATGGTTTGCATTCACATGTTAATATTTTCTGCCCTATGACCATGTTTCAGTCCACTTTTGTTTTAGGTAGAGAGTTAGTCCATTCTACCAGTATTCCTCTGGTACTATTAGGCTAAAGCTTCTTTTTGTGGAACAGGTGGTCATGTTTTAAATATATCCATGCTGAGGATTTAGGATAAATAAAGCCCTACACCTGCACAGCTTATGATGACAGCCATAATAATGACAGCAGAGGTGACTCTATCAGAAAATACTTGATATTGTATACTTCTGAAATTCAACCTAGTCATTTAGGAATAAAAATGGAAGTCTTGGAGGCATTTTAATAGCTTTTTTTTTTCCCAAAATGTCACAATTTTTCATGAACCACCATTTCTGCCAAAAATATTAAAGGGTTTTTTTGGAAGCCTGAATTGTTTCCTGCCAGTTCACCTGCTGACCCTGGAAGCTCTGTGCTCTGAGACAAACTTATCACCAAGATCACATTAAAGTTAAGGATTTCCATATTTCACATTAAGGAGCTGGAGCCACAGTTCTGCTGAGGGCTCTCAGCATCAAAAGTTAGCTGCAAAAGCCCTGTGAAAAGGTTTGTAATATAGACCCAAGTGTTTTGAGAACCTTAGCTGGTAACCTAGAAAACCATGAGATTCCTAAATTAGGTTTGAACCCTCACCATGTTAGAAACTTCTGCTTCTGATTGCAGGATCCTCCTGCCCTGGCTTATTGAGCTAGGTTTCCAAATCAGTGGGAGACCAGAGGGGCACCAATTGTTTCTGGTTCCTTTAGAAAAATATGAAATAAAACTAAAAAAAAAAAAAAAAAAAAAGGTTTTTCCATAACTATAAAACTCAGAAATTTATTGTCTAAAGAGAACATCATCATTTCCAAAACATTTTTTATTATTATGATTTCCTAAGGACAAGAAATTTTACTTGAGCCTTTAATGGCTTATATGCTTTAGACTTCAGGGGTTTTTTATTGCTGTTAACTTGACAAAAGCAATTATACATTGATATTTAGGTACCCATTATGGACCTGCAATTTTACATTGGAATCGCCCATGTTATTCCACAATAAGAGGTACATAAAGCACTTGAAAATCAGAAACAACTAAAATAAATACTGAACAACTCATAGGATGTTATCCTTTGGCTAAGGACAAATCTCTCAGAGAAGGACATAGTTTTGAAGCAAAGTTGGTCAGCTAAAAACACGTGTACATTAGGTATAAGAGCAAGTTGGTACATTTTCCCTCTAATTCTCATTACTTTTAACACATGTATAAATACCAGGGGATTTATGGAGATTGTCCTTACCTACTGTGATAATAAAGAGCAGGTAATCCAATCCACTGGACCTAACAACCTGTAAGCTTCTGTTGCCACTGGTGTAGAGCAAACGAATAAAGGTTATGAACTGGAGTGCTCTATAAGGTATGCACAAACAGGCACTCGCTGTTTCCTGCCTTGATGTTACTTTAGTGCTTGCACAGTTACAATGACTACACTTCTCTGTTTTTATAGGTACATTTCTTTGCTGATGCTTTTGCTTTTTGGCAAAAAAAATATTTGATGGAAGAAGGGGATCATATAAGGGTAACTTTGAAGTTGGAAGTGTCCTACGCTGCAACAAATATGTCTGTCAACATGTTGCAGTAATGTGTAGCACAAGCAGGTATCAGAACCATTTATACAGGTTTTAACAAAGCTCCATCTGCTTTGTGCTGCTCACAACTTTTTTTTCTTTCCTGTAGATGAGAGAACAGATCCTTTTATTCTTCTTTTTTTCTTTTTTTTTGGAAAGTCCATATAGTACCTTGACAAGATCTGAAACTTCTTGATTTCAAATGGTCATCCTTTGTTGTCATGTTTCCTTGTTTTTTTTAGATGGCTGTCACAGCTTGATCCAGTCTCCTTGTAAGCAGGGGCAAAAATGGTGCTCTGCATTGCACAGCAACTACAATATTGTGATCAATATAAGAGCACCCACTACACCTGTAGGTACTAACAACAGGATCTAAATTCTTCATATCTCTTATCTGACTTCTATACTGGACATACAGGAAGCTTTTGAAGAACCTGAAAATAAGAGCTAAAGTGTACCTGTCTGATACAAACTGTAACCTTTTGACCAAGAGTCTTTGAAAGACTTTTTATTTCTTATTACATTGTTCATTTCAGACTAACTAGGCTACCCAACAGGTATTTATCACTGGGAGGAAATGCAGAATTTTAATTTAGAGACCCACCCATTTCTGGGGATTTGGTCAAACCAGAGCTCATAATTTCCGACATTCCCTGAAGACTATATGATCACCCTTCAAAATCAGAGAACTTAGAAGACTTGGTGATTTCATTATGAAGGCCCAAAGTTTAACAATACATTTTGTACTGTTTTGAAACAGATGGAGGTGGCTTCTGAGATTTCAACATATTCTGGAGAATATCCAAATCCAGTCATAAACATGAACAAGCAGATTATATGAATTCCATAAATTATTAAAGGTCATCATTAGCCAACCTTTCTCCTCATTTCCATTTCCTTTTCACAAGAATAATGTCTTTGTTATGAAAAACTTTCAAAAGTATAGGAATGTGAAACCTAGCCAGCCCAAATCAGTTTAATAAAGTAGTCATGGATTAAAATCCAGCTACATTGTAGTTCATGGGGCAGACTGAATAGTATCTAATAAACACTTTTATAAAGAACAGTCAATCACAGCAAATAACGTATCTTCTGGAAAGTGCAATTTGTTTGTCATTAGTTTATATTAGCATTAAATATTACATACCTTGAAACTGTAAAAGTGATTTTAAATGACACCTGCAGCAGTATGACCAAACTTCTGACAGTCAAAGTAGGCCTTTGGGAATATGGTTTGTCTATTCCACATTATCTTTTGCATCAACAAAAAATGCAAACTCCATCCAAAACTCTCATATAAGTACTATATTACCTTCCTACTTTTTTTCACCTGCTATCTAGTTGATCCAAGAGTTCTTACTGCACTTGACAACTAACTTCTGTAGACAAAGCAGACTCTTTTTTTTTTCAATAAAACTGGAATTATCAGCAAAGACGGAGGTTTGAAAAGTTCTTGGCAAAATGGAGCATGAGGAAGACCTCACATGATGTATAGCTCAGCATCACTCAGTTCAAATCATCAGCTGAGAACCTTTATAGCTCAGTGAAGATTTAAAACTAATGTCTCAGAATATACATAGCCTTTATTCAGACTATTAAAACATAAACTTTCTTTCAATTTAAACCCTAATATGGGTTTACAGTAAACTGCTTAGCTGATATTAATGGAGTTACATGTTTTTCCTAAGCAAAACAAATAGCTGTTGTTCCTTCATGGTCTCTTGAAAGCACTGAAGCTTCACCTAGTCTAGTTATGAAGTTACGGTTGTTAGTTTATGCCTATATTTTTCAGTGAAGGCACATTGCAGGCTTTGCCATTGTACTGGTTTTGTCCTGTCTCACTGGATCTCATTTCAGCAAGCATATAAGTTAAGTGACTTACAGTCCATTGCTAGCAACCTATATAAAAATGCATGTGAAATGCATGGGGTTTCCTGGGCTTGCCATTGCTTTGAAGGGATGATCTGACCAGTACGGAGAGGGGGCTTATTGTGAAACGGAAAAAGGTTTAAAAATATATACTCCATGTACTGTAGATTTTATTTCCTCAGTTCTGGCATTGGTAATATTCTTCAGGAAACTAAATGATGTCATATCCTTTCTACAGGCAAGTTACATAAAGGCTGGAATAAAGCCACTTCAAACAGCCTTCAAACAGATGGCTGTGTGTATAAATGCCAGAAAGTGAGAGCAGCCACTTGCAGTAAAAAATGTCACCCCACACATGGTATAATATTTATTTTACAGCCTCTCTTCTGGATTTACATGGCTTATTCTTTTAATTTTTCCAGGCACAAATCCCTTAGGAAGCTGCTGTAGAATACCAGAGTAAAATAAATTAAAATTATATAAATAAAATAACATGAGCAGAACAAAGCTTAATGTCTCAATAGACAGCGGCCACAACAGAAAGCACACACAGACAGATCACAATATCAAATGTTTCATTTGTTTAGTTACTCTAGGACTGAAATTTGACTAATAAACCTAAGAAAACCCAACCTAGCTTAAAGGCTTCATAAAGCTTCATAAGACACTTTAATTGAAGGTGTAATAGCTGAATCCATATATATGTAAATATAAACCTATATTTACTGTAACAAAAAAAAAAACAAAACAATCCATAAAGTGGTGACTTAAGGCCAGATGCTGTACTCTGCCTCATAGTGAGGAACAACAGAGTTTCTAAGTTGGTCCTTAGAAAATCAGCCACAAGAACAGAAGTCAGTAGCACATGACTAACCTTCCTCGAAAAGCTCATGCACAGGACTGTCAGCAGGTGGAAACTGCAGTGGCACACATCCGAAAAGAGAAGGGAGAGTGAATAGAAGAAGGGAACATCCTACAGAATGCACTGTCACCCATCCTAGTAGACCTACAGTCGTAGGAGGTAATGAAGCTTCTGGAGATAATGCTGCTTCTGCTTTTCTTTCACATGTCCCTCCTTACATTTTGCCATGGTGGGATGAGAAGCAGGAAATACTGGTGGGTCATCTGCAGCATCTAATGGTGTCAGGAACAGACTCAAGGACACTCGAGCGATAGGCTAACATGGCAGAATCAGGGAGTTAATCTCCAGATGTTACAAAATCCCGCAACACTTTCTAGCACTAGAATCTTCTGGCTTGATAAAACCATGCACTGAAAATAGTGGGTGGGATTTTTAAAAGGAGTTTGACATGTTTTGACTGTGTTAAAATCTAATGGAATTGGAGAAGTCCCTTACTTCAAAAGAAGTGGCAGGAGGCCAAAGCACAGCACTTTTGAAGTTTCTATCCAGGCAGTTTGGAGGCTGTTTTCTTTCTTGCTTGCATTACAGGCAAAAATATTGCCCTAGCTCCAGAACTGTGCCTCCAGTATCATGCCTCTATTATGTGAAAATTCACTTCTTGACGTGACAGACAGGTTTCCCTCAGGTGGGAAAATCAGTGACAAAGGGGTCTGGGAATATATCTGCAGTTTAACTTGATTTATTCATTCACTGCAGCCCAGTAATGGAGGCAACCACAAATACATTACAGGCAATTTCCTTTTTTCAACAACTTTCCACTCATACAGAAATGTCCAGCTCCCAGGAAACTTTTCTGTCCCAAGAGTCTCTTCAAAATGCAGGGAATAAGTTAAAAGGAAAGTTTCTGCTGTATGCTGCAGCTTATTTCAAGGACCTTTGCATAACAAAACAATACAGCATCTCAGTGTAGATAGGGGCACTGCTATTTGAACTCCTGGTAGTAATGATAACACATTAAGTCTCACGATATTGCCAAGTATCATATTAAGTTTGTTGGACAAGGGTCAGTGAGATTTCCAGGGGACTGTGATTGAAGGCAGAAATGTTTCATTCCCCCTCCTTTCTCTCTGTTTCTCAGCTATTACAATGTCTCAGGGCTGAGACCTGTTTTAGTCTATTGCGGAGGTTGAATAAAGCAACACTGATATTGTCAGGATCCTTCTCCCAGATCCCTGGGGGCACCACATGGGCAGCAGCTTGGCGGGACTGCAAGGAAATAAAAGGCGTGTTGCCTGATGGAGTATAACAAGTGAGAGAGCAGCCCATCTCCAGGCCCTTCCTTCTGCATGCTCCTCAAGAAGCCCATGCACACACTAGCGTGCTGTCATGGAGGAAGCAATGCAGGAGACTGGAAACCAGGGCACAGCAGGGACAGGCAATGTAAGTCAGAACTGGATGATGACAAGGCAAGAAATGCAAGATGAGGCATATGACTGATATTGCAGATATCTCAACAATACTGATGTCAAATAACTTGCAGTCTCTTGATAGCACATCACTTCTATGCCATGGAGTTACTGTCCATCCCTCAAACATGCTTGCTTGCTGAGAACAATAATCAGGATTCTGTATAACAGTACTACAGCTGTCTAAGCCTGCTTGATTCAAACACTAGGATAACAAAGACTGCTCTATACTATAGCAGCAAATGGGACCAACCTTACTTTAAATGTAACGAGCCATTTTTAATACCTCAGTATCACATTTTGTCTCCTTGCACTACAGCCACACAGAAAGAACTGTGCTTGAGTACAGATACATCAACAAAATAAAGTCCCAAACATCAATAAAATAAAGTTCCAAACCTTAGCTTTCATTCTTTTTATGGGGCAAAAAAGTGATCAGGAGTCTGTAAATACTACTTTGGCCTGTAATGTAAGCAATTATTACAGAAGAAGATACATAAGAACAGGGTGTTTTGATTATTTGCAGTAGTAATCAAAGCTAGCAGTATGGCATAAAGACCCTGCACAGGCCACAGTGTCATGCTCAGTGTCAGTATTGATGATAGGAAGGGAGAGAGTATAGGGGTTGCACAGGTTCCTTCATCCTCCTCTGATTCTGTTCCAAGAGAAGAGCTCTGTTTAACAGTCTGCTCCAGGACTACCCATCGAGCAACAAAAGCCAGTACTATCTCTTGCCATGGCTGCCAAAGCCAGAATTTAATCTCTGTCATTTCTGCATTTTGCCTTGTTGTTTAACAGTGTGAGGGGAAGGTTCCTCACTCTGGGGTCATTCTGTACTCTCTGAGATGGAGACAAGGAGTCACTTGGAGGAAGGTACAAGCAGGTGCTGGAAAATGGCAGCTCATTTGTTTTTTTCATCTGCAGCACTGTCTTTTTTCATCTCCAAGGAGACTGATGGCTCCTCACTGCTAATGCACCAGAGACACAGAAATCCACTGCAGTGAAACCATGAGTCAGAACTCCTCGATACAACTTGAATTGTTAAAAGAGCTAAGAACCAATACACTCTGCCGAGGAAACAAACAAACGTACCAGCCATTGCTGCAATCAAACCACGACTTTCTTACTACTATTACAAGTTATTTACTTAAGGTCTTGTGACTGTTTGGAATGTCAAACGTCCCCATTCAGGATGTTTCTTGCCTGTATTTTGTGTGTATTTGATTGCAAAAGAACAGTTTAGAGATCTTATTACCTTAAGGTAGAATTGTGTCCTCAAATGTTTTTATGCTTCTCTTGGGCTCTGCTGCCTGAACTCCACCAAATAGTCTAATAAGTTCCATATGCCCATTTTTTTTGAAGAACACATTTTCAAAGCAGCAAATGTTTTGACGGATTGACTCACGGAGAGCCTGACTGCTGTTATACACATCGTTTAGCATTCCACAAGGCCCCCACTGTTAAATTCTGGGAATGTGGCAGTGACCTACCTAATACTGCACTAACTAGCTTTAAAAAAAAAGAAAAAAAAAAAGAAAAAAAAAAAGAAAAAAAAATAAGAAAGAAAGAGAAAAGATAAATTCTCAACCATGGTGCTGCACTAAAGCATACTTGGAATTTGAACACGTATTTGCTGCCATGGTAAGTTGTGTTTGAGGTGTGTGGGAATCAGGCTGACACATAACTGGACTCACAGAAAGAATTTAACATAAAACTAAAAATATAGTTTAAAAGTAGCTCACACACTTCATCTAAAGCAGAAACTGGGGCCCCTATCCTGCAAGAAGTTAAACACCACCTGAGAAGCTGAGCCTCCCACACACATTGAGTTCACAAGCACAACCAGCACTACCTCAAGAACAAACCAACTCATTATGCAGCTTGACACTTCATTCAGAACTTAGTGGAAATATTTAAGGGAATGCAGCAAACACATATGTCTGCAATTTCACTATGTATTATGAGTCTTTCCAGGACTGTGGAAAAAATGCTCATACATTTATTTTGGTTGGGGAAATTTTCTAAATTTTTTTTTTTTCAAAGACTCCAACCCCAACTTCTATTTTCCATCTCTTTCTCCCATGCAATTTGTTATTCCTCTCTTCATAGTCTACTCTCAGGTTAAAACATTCCAGAAAGCAGGTGAGTTTCTGCTAATTTCTTTACATGGTGAAAATAGGAAACTTGAGCAAACCAAGAAACAAGTTATCAGTGTGGTACTGCAGGCTCTGATCCCCATGCTGATATGAAATGACATCATTTTTTTTTCCCCAACAGAAAGAAATAAAGTAATTAAAATGCATTGTTTTATTTGGAAAGAGAAAATTCCTAACCTAGCATACTCATTCTGTGTATATAAATCACATAAAAATTAATATCTAAAATTAGGCCAATAAGAGAAGAAGGAAAAGCAGTGAAGAGGATATGTGGGTGCTAGGGTGCTCTGTGTCTCTGCATATGTGATGAAAGTCAGTGCAAATTAGTGACCCAGAAAGGTTCAGCAAGATTTAGGTTTGGGAGTAGCAATTATTAGATATGTCCAGTAGGTGATATGAAAATCACTTATATACTTACCATACGCCATATATGGCATAATTTCTTTTGCACAAGCCAATTAGATGGCAAACACAAAAAGAATGAAGTGTATGCATATGTTTTGTGAGTGCATGTGTGTTTGAAAGCAGCTGCTTAATGCAGGCATACATGTACATCCAGTAGTAAACTGGATTTCCAAATCTGTGCCACTGTCGGACCACTGTTATTAGTGTCACTTCTCTAGACTTACAGATTTCACTGAAGTAATGGTTGGTCTAACAAGATCTCTTTTAGGGAGGAAATACCACCTTGCAGAGTGAATGGCCTACACAAAATCTGGTGATATTTTATGGGCTGATCTTAATACCTGCTCTACCTCAAATGCAGGCTCCAGATTTCTGTTGTCATTAAGAGCTATGCTTACCTGTTACCCCAGAGGATGGAATGCTGCTGGCTGTGCCTGTCACTAAGATGCTGAAGGACTGGAAAAATATGAAACCTTTGCAAACTCCTAGAAATCTATAATGACAAATACAACATGTCTGGGACATGCTGTCAAGAATAACACACCAGCTCTGGACAAAGATCAGTGGTGGACGTATTTGTGCTAAAGTACAAAGGTATAAATGAGATGTTGAAATGATATATTTGAATACACACAGAGGCAACAAACTGAAGGGGGCAGAACAAGGAAAAGCAGTAAATTTACTATCCTATAGCTTTTGCTTCTTAGGTCTCCTTTACATTCTACATGCTACCCTTCGGTGCGTTATACAATTTACTATGTGGCTATAAAGGACAAAGTCAAAGTTTTATCTGTTAAAAGACAAAGTCTTTGGCACCAATGCCAATGTCAAATACT
This sequence comes from Neopsephotus bourkii, assembly GCF_033783945.1. Lineage (NCBI taxonomy): Eukaryota > Metazoa > Chordata > Aves > Psittaciformes > Psittacidae > Neopsephotus > Neopsephotus bourkii. Next base: position 267,637 of record NW_026901620.1, read on the forward strand.
CTTATCCTTCCCACCCATTACACATTCCCACCCTGTGCCACTCTCCTCAGTTGTGCTGGCACAGCTGTTAGTGCAGCAAGCCTGTAAGGCACTGTGAGCCAGTCTGTGAGCAGATCCCGGTTTTAGAAACACACCCAAAAACTGTGTTTACTTGAAGCTGGTGATCTCCTCAGTCTGATTCATCAACAGCTGCAAAAACTGTAGTGTTGGAACATCTGAAGGGGTGATGCATTAACTGGTATAATTAAACTAGTATAATTGCCAGACTTCATCTTTGAAAATCACAGCTTGCTTTCTATGTGTATTAGATGTTTGCTCTCCTAAGCAACTGATTAGTATTTCTCCTTTGAGAACTGTCTGGGAATTACTAAACCAACATATAGAGGTTCTACACCTATACAACAACCCTAAGGTTTTACTGTCATGTGGTGCTTTCTAAAAGTCCTGAGAATACATGATTATAACTCTTTTTTTCAGCAGAAACTCAGGGTTTAGAAAGGAGATAGCTCCTCTGTATCACTGATCCCCAAAGGCTGAAACGCAGAACAAGTTTTGCAAAATCAAGAAAAATAAATTCAGGGTGTATTCAGGAATTGAATTCGATGACAAAACAATGGCACTTGGTGTTCTGACCTCATTAATCCAAATAAGTGAGCATAACACTGCTTTGCTGCTCCTGATGCTGTCACCTGCTATCAGAATTACTTTGCTTAGAAAAGTTGAATAAGGAATAAATTGAATAAAATGAAGAACTTTGAAATTATTGTTTTATCTGTTCTGTATTATGTCATAATACTCATTTCAGAAGAAAAAGAAAACTTGAATACTAGATTTGAACAATACACATTCCAGTAGCAAGCATTGCCATAAGGAACATTACACTTATCCAAAGCGTGTTGCGTTCTTAAATCTTTTGGATTTATGATGTTCTCATGACAGGCTTAGGGAAGAGAGGCTAAATCGCAAGGGGTTTTAGTTCAGCTGTCTACACAGCCATGTACAGCAATAAGCATTTTTCAGATCATCCTTTAATAAGCAGTTTTCTGTGGAGAAAAAAATCAAAATAAAGTTGTTCTTACGGAATTACAGAAAAGACAGCATCTCTTTCAGTGACAGAGGCTGCATACACAAAGCTGTATTTCAGGTTTCTAAATGTGGTTTTAGCTGGACTATCACTTTAAAATACTTGTTTCTTTTAAGTCCTACATCACATTCTTTTCATGAAATTGCTTGGGTTTTTTATTGTATTTTAGCTGATAAGAATCCAGTAACCAGATATCTCCATACCCACTTAGAAATAATGAACAGTCATGAATTATGGCCTGTGACAGCTCAGGGATTCATAGACTGCCTCAAGATGAGAATCCCCAGGATATCACACTGTTCCAACTCTTAGTGAGATTTGTGGTATTCCCTATGGCTAATCTACAGCCATGGCCAAAGCCAAAGTCTTTCCCAGTATCAAGAGAAGGCAGGAAAAAAAGAAGAGAGTTCCCCAAAACTGCTCCAGTGTGAATGTAATGTATAATTTATGGAGCCGTTTCTCACAACCCACCAACCGTATCCTGGGCTGCATCAAAAGGAGCGTGACCAGCAAGTCGAAGAAGGTGATCCTGCCCCTCTACTCTGCTCTCATGAGACCTCACTTGGAGTATTGTGTGCAGTTCTGGTGTCCTCAACATAAAAAAGGACATGGATCTGTTGGAACAAGTCCAGAGGAGGGCCATGAGAATGATCAGGGGACTGGAGCACCTCCCATATGAAGACAGGCTGAGAAAGTTGGGACTGTTCAGCCTGGAGAAGAGAAGGCTGCTTGGAGGCCTCATAGCAGCCTTCCAGTATCTGAAGGAGGCATATAGGGACGCTGGGGAGGGATTCTTCATTAGGGACTGTAGTGATAGGACAAGGGGTAACAGGTTAAAACTTAAACAGGGGAAGTTTAGATTGGATATAAGGAGCAAATTCTTTCCTGTTAGGTTGGTGAGGCACTGGAATAGGTTGCCCAGGGAGGTTGTGAATGCTCCACCCCTGGCAGTGTTCAAGGTCAGGTTGGACGAGGCCTTGGATAATATGGTTTAGAGTGAGGTGTCCCTGCCTCTGGCAGGGGGGTTGGAACTTGATGATCTTAAGCTCCTTTCCAACCCTAACTATTCTATGATTCTATAAGGGTACTTTATCCTGTGGCAAAACCTTTGACATGGAAAGTATATCCGCTAGAGTCCAGTTCTGATTTTTTTTTCCTGGTCATTGAGTTAGCCCTCTCCAACAGTCCCTCCTAAGAGATGGGAGAAAGGGTATAATAATAATGTTAAATACATTATTCTGTACCTCCAGTCTATCAAGGTTGTGTTAGTAAACGGACAGCTGAGACACAGAGGTAGCTCAGCTGTGCTCTAGCTTTGCTACTGAGTTTGGGACGTCAAACAACTCCATGGTTATGCCTGTAAAGATGCATATGGCCCATGCTCTCAGTTTTGCCCAACAGAGATGAAAATGTGACTCTGTGCTACAAATTTAGTAACAATTCTTGAAGGACTACAGGATAAAATATTCTAAGACTGAATATGCATATAATGCAAAATGCAATTAAGATACATTTGAGTATCAACATGGGAAAGGTATGGAGCAATTATGTGTAGAGAAAAGAGCTTGACAAGACATTTAGTTGCAAAACCTACAAGACTTAATTTTGTCACAACAGCGCCCATTGTTCCTTCCGCAAATGCTGTTACCATTCTAGGAAGCCCACATCAGCTTTGCTGTTGTTACATGTAGATGTTTGTAATATGCCTTGACAGTTACTAATAGGCAAAGGGCTTCTAAGAAGTAACACTTAAATCTCCACCATGTTCTCTGTCTGGTACTAAATAATTTTCTTAAAAGAATTGCAGACATTCATTTGAACTTGTCTGGGTGATTAAAAGATCATTTACATGTAGAAAGAATAGTACATTTGTAAATATCCTTTCATGACAAAGCAGAGAAGCTACAAGAAAAACCAAGCAGGATCTGTGTCCTCTGTGACCTGGCTTATCAGGGCGTTTACTTGGTCAAAATTTAATGTAAATAATGGTGGCTTCCTCTTGCTGACAGTCTGAGTGCTGCTGCTTGATCAGCAGTAATACGGAAAAGGGTAGGAGAAAGATTAAGCTATTAAGCTACAAAGGAAAACTATGTGTGCAATACTGCTGCAGAGCAGCAAGGACCTATCATGGATGGTATTTGCTTATTTGTTTATTTTTTAGCATATTTAGCACTGGTCTGTTCTTTGAAACCAAAAGCATGTGGAGTTACAGATACCTCATTCAGCTACCAGCACATTATATTGCCATGTGGTGATTCAAAGTGGGAGAGCATTTTGAAGTGCAGAGAACCAGGAGGATGTGAGGACGATGCTAACAAGCCTTGCTTGAGGGCCTCAGGGCATGGGAACCTGTGGCTGAAGGGGGCCAGTGAGCAGGACAAGCTGGTGGAGGCAGTATGGGAGGTTGATGGCTGACTGTACATCTTCCCGGAGACCTAGAACTTCACAGGGTAGCAACAAGGAAACCCACGTTCCTCTGGGCACCGTGTTAGAATCACACCTGCAAAAGAGATTCCAGCTGTTACTGTGCAGGATCCTACAAAGGTCCACTGTTATGCAGTCATGCAAACTCCACACCAGAGGCTTTGATTTCCCTAGGATGCAATCGCTGGTCTCAAAATAGTTTCAAGAGTAATGACATATTTCTTCGGCCTACTTAATGGTGACAGCTGATCACACTACAAAATTTGGGTGAGCCTGAACTACTCACAGTTTGTCTTTATCCCAGTGGTGACAGTGGTTAATTTTGCTGCAGCAGGAAGACACATCTAGTTGCAAGAGAGTGGGTGTGGAGGGACAGAGGCATGTGGAGAGTTCAGAGGAGAAAAGGGGTCAATAGAAGGGATCAATATTATTGCAGAGGCTTTCAAAACCTTAAGCCACTTCCCCTGCCCATGACATCCTTCTGCCTGTACACCAGTGGTTTTAAATCATAAAGTATACTAAGATAATAAAATGAATATAGGTCATGGAGGAAAATATTTTCCCAGTCACAGGAAAAGTACTACACCTATCAAAAAATCTGCTGAGATCAACCCCAAAAAAATATGAACATGTTGTGCTTCAGCTGTTAAATACATCTCTACTATGATTTTGCAGAACAAGGCAAGAAGTGTGTCAAGGCGTCAGGGTCAAGATATAATTACCTTATGACAGGGGTCGAGAAAAGCCTATGCACAAGAAACCCATCCCCAGAGCCCAGGTGGCCTCAAGAGCACTCACCACACAGGATCATATCCAGCCACGAAAAGCTTTGTGCACAGGAGTCCATGACAGAGGAGGAAGGAGCAGGCTGCTGCCTGCTTATGCAAGGAGCATGGCAAGGATACGGGACTGTGATGCTGCTTTCAGGTCTCAAGCTCCCTCACAGCTCCTTTCCCGAGTGCAGCATCATGGTCCTGCCAGGCCCCTCTGTCACCTGGATCCCTCCAGCCCCCATACACACTCCTTCTGCCAGACTCCTTCCAGGTGCCTGGCACTTACTTCTTCCAGACACCATCACAGTGGTCCTGCCAACCCTTCACCTTGGATGCTGGTAGTGGAAATAGGCAGAGGTCTGATACATTTTCTGTTATTCACCACCCCCCTCCCTTACATCATGGCTATTTTTGCTGAACCTGAGCACTGAGCACCAAACAATACAGCCACCACTTTACAATTCCTTTCTCCTTCTTTGTCTTTTGCTTCTTGAGGACACCACAGCCTGTTCTGATTCCAGCCCACAGTACATGCCCTATCTGTCAGAGAGTCCCATAGTGACAAAAATATACTAACTGATATATTTTTAGTATTTTATTTGCATTTCCCAGCTGGTCATCCAGCAGCCTTATGCGCTGGTGCTAACAATTAAGCCCCTGAGTCTATTAGGACCCACTAGCAAATGCCATGGGATTTGAGTAACACAGTCAAGCCACACAGCTCTAGCAAAACTTGGCAGGATTATTCAAGCTGGTTCTCTTGCTTTCCTTTTCCTCCTCCACTTCCCTGCCCTGACTCCTTTTTTGTTAGTTTTGGAGACACACATTGACATATGTGAATAAACCACAGAAACCAATACTGAAATTCCAAGGGTTCTGGAGGAGCTGCAAAGAACACATGAAGTTGCTAAGATGGGCAGTGTTGTCCAGTTCCAACCCCCTGCTGCTAATTACAGTAAAAATAAAAATGCAGCTCCATCCCAAGGATGGTGCTGGAGCCACAGCCATCATTCTCACTCCTCACCATTCCTCTGTCCAATCCACCCCCGAGTCTGAGTCATCAAAATTGCCTTTAGCCGCCTTCACTGCTGGCAAACATGGACAGATTTAGGCAGGCAGCAAGGCAGCAGCATCAGGATGATGCAATACTTCCAGGCCTTGGCACTTCAGTCATCCAACCAGTGGAAAATAAGAGGAATGAAGAGGCAACCCAGTTTCCTTGTTGTTAAATGACATTGTCATTTAAAATGACAGCAGATACTGATACTACCTAATGGTGAAAAAAGGTTTTGAGGTTACTGCAGTGACCTTTGTCAGTAGGAGGAAAAGTAACTGGACAAGATAACAAAACAGAAGCGCAGGAAGGAAGCCACTAGCCCAAGCCTCTTAGTTAAGCCTGCAGAAAGGTTTCCACTGGATTCAGCAGAAGGAATGTTAGTACAGCAGGTCTGGAACATCTAAAAACTCCATAGATCTCATGAAGCAAAGAAGGAGACTTTACTGTTCCTGATAAGCCAGAATAAACCCTGAATTGTGGCACATTGAGAGCAGAAAGGGTAAAGCCTGCAAAGTGCAGAGTGAGAGAAGTCCAGGAGCCAGCAGATCTCCCTGTTGTGATGGAGACAGGATGAGGAAGAGCTGTTCAGCTTGGCAGCACTTGGTCATCCTTTCAGAACACTGAACTCACCCAGTGCCTTGCAAGACACACAAGGAGAGCAAGTGCTCTATGCCTTTTCCTTCCTGTCCTGACAGGACACAAGCATTACCCTAAGAGACATCTTTCACAGCAGTGTGAGGTCTCAGTTTAGCATGGCATATCGGAATACTACTTGGATGCTTTAAAATCAGGAACAAATCCATATATGTCCACAGAGAACATCAACGCTTAATAATGTAATGGTGTTAGGAGAACCGGACTTTAAAATTTCTCAGGATTTTCTTTTGTTCACCTATCATAACATAACTTCACAGCAGAGTACAGCTACTGAAAGACCTAAGTAGATATTTCAGCAGGGAAGACAACATTAGCACTTTGTTCTAATATTAGAAAAATGCACTGATGTCTGTAGTCATTTCCTTTCAAAATGGCAGTTTGCACCTTGTTATTTTGCTGCTTTTATACCTGTTTGCTGATTCTGCAAAAAGTATTCTGGAACTTTTTGTACAGAATCCTTAATTAGTAAACCGCTATCAGAAGAAATAGTCATCTGCTTCACACATTATTTTAAAAGAGTAAAAAGAATTTTATGGAATGCTTTTTCTGTCATGAAAAGGATTTTGTGACTCGGCCAAAGGTGTGCAGGACACTGATATTTATCTTATTTCATTTAGTGTTATTCAACCACATCATTATTCTGGCTGCTGAAAAATAAAAAGGAAAGTCTTAGGAGAGTTGGCACAACATGCCCAGTAGGCAGTGTTCTTCCTCCTGTCTACTGGAAAGAATCTCTGCTTAAATATTTAGAAAACCAAATCTTGTATTATTTTTAACAGCTGTACTTATGCTAGCCTCAAGAGAGAAAGGGAAAAAAAGGAAAAAAAGAGGGAGAGAAGGAAAGAGGCAAAGATAGAACAAAGGGAACATTTTAAGAATATAATTAAGAAAGGTAGAATAAAAATATATAAAAGTGAGAAGATCAAGTTTGTTTTCCAGTACCCAAATGCCTGGTATTTTTTTTCACATTTTAGTGTTTCTCACTGACTTGATGGTAAAACAGACACTTTGGATCACCTTTAAGACACAAGTCATTCACATCTAAGTAGAAATTATTTAAAAATAGGAAAGAATAGGAAACTGGTTGAAGACCTGAGAAAAACAAGCCTGGTGCCTCAAACAGTAAGATGATTACAGTAATGTTCTATGACTCTGCCAGGCTTTGAGTCTATATCTGGAAGCAGGAAATGCTCTCAGTGATGTGCTGTGAGACTTTGGGCAATCTAATTGATCTCCTTCTGTTTACCCATCTGTAAAATGGAAATAATTAGACTTGTCTCCTTTCAAATATCATTTGGAATTTTAAAGGCAAAGACTATGTGCCTGATTCCAAAAGGACTGTGATTTCTTCTATTCATCCTGAATAAAAATACCATTTTCAGAAGGACATAACTTACAGCAAATCTGATTGAAATCAGTGGCTGAATGAAGTAGAGCTGATTGACAACACAAGTGTGGCCCTAAAAGTTTGTATTTGTACTCTCAGGAAATAAACCAGTTCCGGCCTTATCTGTAGTTGAACAAGTACTCATTATATCTATGGCTTCAATACATTGCATTAAAATACAGGTTTTGTTAACAGCTTTTTGTTCCTGTCCATAAAATACCAAATGGTGGTTGCCTATACAAAATGTGAAATTATATAGCATTGGTTTAGCTTTTCTGGTCTCTTCTTAAGAAAATGGTAAACATATCCCAAAGGAGATAAAGAGTTAAAGTAGAATGGGCTCTAATGGTTAGTCCATGTTTGCATTTCTGTGCAACTCTTCAACCAGTTTTCTTTCACATTTACATTCCTATAAATGTTCCATTTCCTGTTGCATGTATCTGTTATACCCAGCTATTAACCTAAACTGTGACTGCCCTGATAGGAGCTGCCTTCTTAGATCTTATTTATTTTATTTTTTAAATTTTTTTTAACTGTACATAGTAAACAGCAACCTGGCAGATGGCTGAATACTGCTGCTTACACAAGTGATACAAACACATGAACATTTTGCTGGTTGGGCCGTAGTTTAGTTGGCAGTGGTGCCAGAACTCGTATCCGTGATGCACTGGGGTGTCTGCAAGGAGGGAAAGATTGCAAAGGCTAAGGATAGCCTGGTATGTCAATCTACTACAGTGCCCTCCATACCCGCAAGGGAGAGCAAAGCTGACATGGTTACATCCCAGTTGCTCAGTGAAGGTCAAGCTCTCTTCATCTAGAACATCTTCCTCTGCAGACTAAAGAAATCTTACGGAGGTTACAGATGCCTCTCTAAGGTTTGCCTTAGCAAATGCACCTCAGGCAGCCACCTGGAGCTGTCAAATCTGGCCGTCTATACACCACAGCAAGAGTCCTCTGTATGTATCTTTACATCATGTTTCATCGATTCTAGAAAAATAAAGCTGGCAGGGTAGTAATAATATTATTAATGAAGCTTGCTTGTAAAGCTGTAGTATGCACTTGGACAGCAATTGCAAATAAGCTCTCCAAATACTGGTTAACATCACATAAAGACACCTTACCACAGCATTTCAGTAAAACTCTTGGTAGGAATGGTATTTAGTATGAGACAATAAACAGACACTGACTTTAACAGGAATGATTAAACATCAAGGTTTATTGATTTACAAAGTAAATATTGGTGCAGGATGAAGTCAAGGTTAATATTTGCCTCAAGGGATAATGAATTTTGGTGATTAACAAAGCTTCAAGTTAGCCAAAGCCTCTAGCACCCTCCAGGCTGGAGTGGTGTTAACCCAGAAAAAGTCTATTGAAGTAAATGGAGTTGTAAGAGTTTGAAAAGAGGACTGCAGTTAGACTTAATTTTCTCAAAGAAGTAGCCTGATATCAAAGGTATCATTTTTAAGGAATCTGAAAACTCTTAGCCCTGAAGTATTTACCATTAAATAGAAAGATAAAATGTGGTAGTAGATCTATTACAGTGTGACATGACTGAAGAATCAATGCAAGGAAAATTATTTCTAATTTCTGAGATAATAGCCAAAGCGAAATAAGTTAATTTGAAACACAGATGAAATAAATATCTAAATAGTTTGAATAGGCATTAGTTGTAATGGTCACAGTTTTAGGATTCTATAGCTAGTTTCTGAAGAAGTTAATGCCAAGAAAATTTGCATTGAATTTTGAAGCCCTAAATCTGCCTTCAGAATAACCCTACCAGTCCTCGTGAACTTGTTGAATTCTAATTTTAAAGAGTTTTTCTTCTGGCCTTTTCATTAGAAACAATTTTACTTGAATATAATATAAATCTAGATCCCTTTCGATTACCAGTTCAGGTTAGCTATTTTATTGCTTGAATGTCATATGGATGATTTTAACAGAACTGGCAAAGCTATGGAAAAATGCCTTCTTTCACCTCTTTTCTGAAGCCTACTTTTTCTGACAGAGATGTTCCATAGGCCATATGACCCAAACTCCAATTTCACCAAAAATAAAACAACCCAAACACTTAAATGTCCTTTCAAGACTTTCTCAGAAACAAGGATTTCCCATTGTCAATAATACATCACGTTCTTGTGCAAAGGGCAGCCACGGAGGATTCTTGCAACATCAAAAACAAATCCATCCTTGAGGGATCTTTAAAGTGTATTTCAAAATATGTTCTAACCAAAACAAGCAACATACACATGGCAGAAACATTTTATTGTCACTTCTCAGCCATTAAGTACTTCTGTGTGTAAATGATTTCTTACACTGTTATTCTACTACCTGAATGTTACGGTGTTCTCCTCAGTTCCTGAAAAGTTGAAAAAGAGGGTTTATTATGTCCCTTTCTTTACATTTAAGACTGATAACTTGATAAAGATTTTGCAATTGCTTTTCCAAGGACAAACAAGGAAGAAAAAACATGCAAATTCATATCACCAACGTGTATGGAGGACTTTGATACCAAACTGGTTTACCCAATGTAACCTCAAAAGGCACAGCATAAGAAAAATAAAGCTCTGAAAGTATATGATGTTGGTATTGGCAATGAGTACTGCTGAACTGCAGAGAAACGCAGGATGCTTCTGCTGTTTCTTTCTGAGGAATACATTTGCTTTTAGACGGGTTCTTTTAAGGCATTTTCTGCAAACACAAAATGCGACGTAAATGCGTTGTTTGCTAGTCTGATCACTTGTTGCAAATTTTTTTTTTTTTCCTGAATCAGGAATAATTGTGTCTGAAAAGGGCATATTTAAAAGTACAAGTAACAGTGAAATGGGTTGGGTTTTTTTTAAATTTCAAAGTAGTTTGTACATAGAGATCCAGGCAGTTTGGCACATGCATTGTTGTAACCTTAAATAAATATTTGTTTATCCTAACAGACAACAGAGCTGAAATATTCCAAGTTGAATTCAGAATTCATGCTTTTACTTTCAGAAAGAATTTGCTTAATCCAAAACCACAGAATTGATACCAAAGTCATTAATTATGATATTCTAATGACAATCCTAATTGGAAGGAAACATACCATAGTATGTTCTAAGTCTAGAGTTTTTTTAGTATTCAAAGTCTAGCAGCCAGTCTTAAAATATCTCAGTAGTGTATTTCTCCAAGGAATAACTTGAATGGGAAATGGTGTGGAACTCTGAACTGAAGTGAACTCAAGCCTTGCCAAAGACAAGGTTATTAGTTCCTGACAACTACAAACATTTGTAGCTTTCTAGCACCTTTGTTCCAAAGTGAATTTCAACTGTCTTAATTGCCTCTGCAGCTGGTGGATTGAATGGCAGAATCTGCAGATTATTTACATTTGCCTTGGCTTTCTGAAATGTAAGACCTAGACACATGCACACAACTTATGCAGATCAACTAGCATGTAAACGAGGCACAGCTGACATCTCAGTTATCTCCCACAGCTGAGCAATCACCCTTCATGCAAGCTTGTCTCCAGGAGGTACCAGAACTGATACCTCCACCACACCACACCACCAACATGAGTCCATTCTCCCAAGATAAGGGGAACAATAAGAGAAGTTTGACAAGAATCTTTCATACTTCAACTCTAAGAAGACCCACTTGCCCTCCTGTTTTCTGTGCCTTTGCAAGTGTCTTCACAAAAGGTGGGACTTTCTGTGCACATTCTGCTGTGACCATGAGCTGTGACCTATTTAGGAAACCCCAGAGAGACTGTGGCTGCCCTGTACAGTAACTTTGAGGAAACTTGTTATATGTCAGATGTATCTGTCTGTGAAGTCAGAGTAGAGCCATTAGATGGTATGCAAGAAATCCTCTTTTGTGCTATCTTCTCTCCAGAGAAAAGCTCCAGTGCCAAAACTGGTTTCCTTAAAACCCATTCTTAGCTGCTGCCAAATGAAGAGCCACCTAAAATCTGTAATTGATCTAGTTTTTCATGTTGATGCACTGCAGGCAATTAAAGTTCTGCTTTTCAGCATGCCTAGAAATATTTGTTGACTAGTCTGAGCCATTCTTAAGCTACTTTCCTTTTCAGCATAGGTTTCTTTCGAGCATAGATCCTCACCTAGGCATGATGTGAATACAACGTTACATCAGTCTGCATAAAACATGATCAAAAAGTGGTGGGACAGAGGTTCACTTTCAGCCAAAGGCTTTATGGTTAGAACACGCAGGCTTGAGCCTGTCCCAGACTCCTCATCTGAACCTGGGAATTTGAAATATCAAACCCACATTTTCCACAGCAGATAAAATAACCATTCTGCCAGCCTAGATACTCAAGTGCACCCAGTGGTCCCTGGAATTTAATTTTTCCGCGGCAAGTGGAAGAGCTTCATTGGAAGAGATTAAACACCTCTCCCTTTCTCTCCACTAAACAGCCCCTTGTCCTCTACTTAAAACTCATTCCTGCAACAAGTTGACTCTGACACTTGCCTATCAGAGGAGCTAATGTTTGGATGTCTAGCAGCGGGTGAAAGGCCTGATTAGTTACATGGGATGGCTGATGTTATATCCTCTTTCTATATAAAAATAATAGGTGTTTATATAAAAATAATTAAAAAAAAAAAAAAGCTGTGCTGCTTTTCTGCAGGCATCTATGTGGGTGTTGGGAATCCCAAGGCAACTCCAAGCAAAGGGAGGCTTTTTGCTATGACAAGCACAAGTTAACTATGCCATGAAGAAAAGTGCCATTCAGTTCTCATCGAGAATTTTAGCCCCAGGTCAGTTACTGAAAAATCAAGTTTCAACTGTGTTAGATATTCAGGGCACTCTAAGGAGCGTCCTGAAGCAAGTTTACACAGAAGAGCACCAGGAAGACAAATCCATCAAGAACCCTAAAGGAGCATCAGGGCTTTCAGACCAACTCACCTCGTATTACTCTGTCCCTCATTGAGCTGTTCCTCAGGACCCTCTGCACTGTCCAGAAGCATTGGTGGATATGTCCTGATTCAGACAACAGATCTTTGCAAAACATCAATTGAACCCCCAAATCTAGCTCTTACCTACCCACCATACCTGTCACCAGTTTCTAATTGGTCTTTTGCTAAGTCTGAATCATCACTAGACAGAGACATAAGCTACACATGGAAACTGAATGTTTCAAACAACTTCAATTTAGTAAAATAAGAACTACAGGCCAAACACATAGGAGTAAATTATCTTAGGCTGATTAGTTTTTCAGTTTAAAATCCCACTCTTATATCTCCACACAAAAGAGTTGAAATATTGTAATAGCTAATGTAGAAATTATCTTAGAAATTATTTAATGTAACGCTTGTGCATAGACTACATATAACACATTTTGCAACTTGCAGTTTGTAAACAGAAGTAAGCAATTGCTCATTTTCAAAACATAACTTTTAATTTAAAAGGTAAATCTGGTTTGGTGTAAATATATCTGGCCAGAATGTATTTTCTCTTTTTTAAATTTATAAAAAGGAAAGTGTACGTATTTTTTAAAAAATAAACAGAATTCAGATCACTTCTGACTGAGTATGGTCAAAGTGGAAAGAAAAATAAATTGTTTTTTCTTTGTTCTTTGTTAAAGAGTTTTTTCACACAACCTGTTATAAATAATACCCACATTCTGTGAGCATGATGAATGAAAATTAAAAGGCAATGTACATGGGATTCATCATCATTTATTATGAGATAATAGGCTCTTGCTGCATTATGAATGGGATTTGGCAAAGCTGAGGCACTTGTGAAAAATAAATATTGAAACAAAATGACAAATTCATTTCTAAAACTGAAGATGCTTTCCTTTCCTATACATTATAGTGTTATATTATACACGTGATAGAGCTCTTCAGAATTTTATCCTATCAAAGTTGGCCCTATAGAACAAGCATTTACTATTTCCACAACCCTAAAGCTCTTTATAAGTCTGTCTTGTATGTATAAGCAGTTTAAACAATAAAATAATTTCTCCAAACACAGACTAGCCCAGTAAGTAAGGGTGTAACATCAAGCTGTCAGGGGCAGATAGTCCCTTTAAGACACAGTTTTGCATTGCTGAGATATGGATATGCTGATCCATCCCAGAGATTTCTGAAAGTGATTGTGTATCAAAGAGACCACAAACATATCCGACAGACAGATTTATGCCATATATTCTGACTGAAAGGAAACTGCTGTGCTGCAATCAATCAGGGACAATGGTGTCCATAAATAAACAATTGTCTTAAGTGAGATTTTTAGCTCTTGTAATTAAGTTATATCCTCTTCTGTGAGCACACTCTTGAGCTCTAATTGGATACTGGAACTAGAAGCAGGGCCATAGATTTTCAGAACAATAGGAACTCAGGATGATAGTTACCACAAGCTTGTAATTTACCCATTAAAACAGACGATTAATTAGTGACATGATGGCACAAACTGCTGGAAAGATGTCTGTATCCTCCTTCAATTTAACTAGAGGTGAACTTCTTGGTATCTCAAGTAACTCTGGCAGATGGTCATTATTTTCTACCAGCTGAAAACAAAAGAACTATTACATAAGGCAGATGTAGGAAGGTCATATGTATAACGTATATGTGTTGTATATATATGCACACAAAAGTGCATGCGATGAAACTCTGAAACCCTCCCCTTTTGTCTTACTGTCCTCAGGTATTTTTCCTTATTGTTACATAATTTTTTTTATAAAATGATACAGAGGCCTTCACTGTTCTTCACCATTTAATGGTGAACCCATACCAGGTGAAGCACAAAATCCTCACTATCTAAGGATAGCTGGTGCTTTATGTGATTGTGTGTTTGGTGGCCTTTAGTCCCATACTCCAGCATTCATGTTATTGAATTGTTTTATTATTTTATTCACATTATTGGCCAATTGTTTTATGCTGTGTAACTAGCTATAATTTCAAGATCTAAGTTTTATGAAAAAGATGAGGTTTTGATATATGTTTTGTTATTGTTGTTGTTGTTTCTGCAGTGAAATAAAACCTAGAAGTTTTGAAAAATGTCTATGAGAAGACTGGGAAGGAAAAAGTCTACAAGAGATCTGCACTCAGAAGAAGTTGGAAAGTTTTCTAGCCTAGATGTATAGGGAAATTTGGGAGGAGAAAAAGAAATCACCGAGAGCCTGATGAATATTTCTTCTGTTTCCCATTGCCTTGTCTGAATTTTGCAACCAGCTGTCCCTAGTGGCATGTTCATTTCTGGTCTATCAGACCCTTGTGCTTAACATGGCTTAATCAGTAGTCTAAGTTACCCTTTTACTGTAGCAATGAAAGAAAAGCAAATAGTTAACAAGTGACTAGGAGTCTTTATAACTGCTGACCTTCAATAGTCTATATAATGTGACTTTAGGCCACTGAGTAATAAATAGACTAGTGTAATATTTACAGACATGTCTGGAATGCAGTGAGTTCCTCACTTCTCTTTCACGAAGTCATTAATGGTTGTGTGAAGAATCAGACTACCACTGTTCATGTTCCCCCAAAACACTTTTATCTCTTGACAGTTTATGCTGACCTTTCTGTTTTGATTTGACTTGTTGTTCCCTGGTCCATTTCCCAAATCTTGAGGTTTACAAATTTTTGTAAGGGGTTAAACATTTTCAGCAAATTGTTCTGTGAACTCATGGATTCCCTAGCCCAGTGATCAGAAGACCTCTTAGAGACAGTGTTACTCAATCAGTTCCTTTCAGGTGGAAAGGACCATGGTGTTTGTACGAATATAAATTTTCCTACCGAAAGTACACAACTCTTCCTCTTTCCCACTTCAGCAGCCAGTTTCCACCACTTTGAAATTCTTAACACTGAAGAAAATGGGGAAAAATAGAAAATGTGTTTTGGAGTGCAGAAATGAAAACACATGGGGGAACAGTATATTCCTTTTCTTCTTGCTTTGCCTTTGAGACAAAATATGAATTTAACGGTGGAGTTTGAAAACCCCAGCCTTGCAGAAGGAAGGAGTGGTCTTTGGTCTTGAGCTGCATTGGGTACAGGGGTTTACTCAGAAGAAGAAGTAAGAGATTATTTCAAAAAAATAAAAATTAGTAGTTTTGAAGAAGCAAAGCAGATTAATAACATTGTAGAGCTGCATTAAAAGCTTAGTAATTGTTTGCAGCTGCCCATTAAAGCCATTTCCTTCAAATCCCATGGCACTGAAGGCAAAAAGAAAGAGTCTTTATGCCAATTTTTATGCATCATAGTGTTGGATATAAACCCCTCTCCTGTGGTCCCCAAACCATTTTTGGCTTTTTTCTGGTTTATTCCAAATACAGGCAATACGCACGGCCACTCTAAAGTTCCAAACAAAATATAAAATCATGAAAAATTAAAGGAATTTACAAAAAATGGATTAAAATCCTTACCAAAAGAGGTGAAATACTGTTTGAAGTGCTGGGTACCAGACGGTACATTAAATAAATACTCAATGGGTATCTGCATCAGGCCATGTCTACTTTGCAAAGGTAGAATTAAGCTCAAATAGGCTCCTTGTCATACGATAGAACAGTCTATGTCAAAATCTGTGATTTAGTATCTATTAGGATTTTCACTCCAGCTTGTAGTTTGCTTTGATTTTATATGTATGATATGTAGCGCTATGCCTCTGCAAAGAATTTCGCCCATGGGTATATTAAAGAAATGCTGCCCTCTGCTAAATTTGTTTACTTCGTAATATTTACATTTTGGAGCTAAATTTGACTTTCAGTATACTGCTTTTACCTCTTACATAACTATTCCTTAGCTTAACTACCCACAGGGACCTCACTTCCTTGGAAAACAACAGCAGTAATTAAAATAAAAGTCTAAGGCATTTTGAACATGGCCCAGAGACGTTGCATTGGATCCAAACAATATCGATTTTCCAAGCACTACGTGGAATGGAGAGTGAATGGAAATCTTATTATTTTTTTTTTTTAAGGAATTACTCTGTGAGGTCAGTACAAAGGCGATTATCACACTTAGTTATTTTTGCACAATAGCAAATAAGGAAATGTGAGAAATCTGTCTCATGTTATCATCTTCCTCTGATACTGGACAAGCTATTCTTGGCTTAGTTCAGCAATTTCTTTCCCTTGCATTCCCTCCCCCTCCATTTCTGCACATGTGCAATAAATATCTGTGTGAAGGCAATGACACATTTCTTGCTTCAGACCCATTCCTTTCCCTTTTTAGGGAAAGATGCTCTCTAGAGGACTCAGCAAGTGTCAGCATATTAATATTTATTTGCACTTTTTATAGAAAAAACATTTTTTTTAGCACTATAACATTGCTGTCTAGATGAGAGTGTCAGATACGGAGAGAACTCAGACTGCAATTAAGAACTAATTTAGTCCTGCCTAAATTCAATTCACTTTGCCAAATATTTCTGTCTGACAGAACAAAACCATTGCAGATGATATACAGCAAGGAGGAAAAGAGCAGAGATATATCTTATTCAAAGACATCTTCAGCAAACGAAGGGAAAAAACTGGAATCTTCTGAAAAATATTATGCTGTTTGTAGAGCTAGTCAACACATTGGTTGGGATGACACAAAAAATCAACAATAGAAACTCAGTTAAATAAATATTTCACAGGGAGAATTTATCATTGTGTCCCACAGAATCTGTGTAATACATCTTTTTTGGTTACTGCTCCAATATTGGTCATGCTTTGCACATAGTACTTCCATTTCAGGTCACCATACAGTGCTCTCATTTCCCTGTTACTTTTTAATGTAGCATCCCAATAACAAATCTATCATTTTGTGTATCATAATTATACACATGTATTTGTAAAAAAGAAGTACATATAATTCAGCTTCCATCTCCCATAGACAAAGAGACGACTTTTGATGCACAGCTTTGTGTTTTTCCAGGAAATATTTTTACTTCCTTTGCTACAAATACTACTATAAAAATTACTCTGTTTAAATATACAAGAAAGGAAATGAGTAGTACACAAAGTGTTTGCACAACCTGGAGGAACATAGCACATGAGGCAGAAAAGACACATATACAAAAGAAGTAGAGAAGTAAGAGAAGAATGATGGGAAACCATGACAAAAGGAGAAACAAAAAAAAAAATGTAAGCCAAGGCTTATATGGTTTCCAATGTATTTCTACTTTGCAAAATGCATTTGCTTCTCCCTTTATCTACTTAATTTCTCACTAGGCTTTTGTTTGCTACTTTCTTTCTCTTTAGTAATAAAGGCAAAGTGGTTTGCTGCAGCCTGTGATATTTCTTTGCAGTACATATCTGCTGACAGGCTGAAAGTACCCTTGTCATGTGCACAGATGTTAGAGCTGCACCTCAGTTTCCCTGTGATAATCCCACAACATCTGATTTCCCCCTTGCAATTGATATTTTGCTGGTTTGCTCGTTTTAGCTGCACATCCACAGCAGTGCAAAGGCTTCCTTATGGACCTCAGTTACTGGGCCCTCACTCTGTTCACCTTCAAATCTGACTATTGTTTTTGTACCATGACGTGGCTTTGAATATTTTTCTTGATTAAGCCCTGGATGTATTTTAGTCTTTTTCTTTGAACAACAGCAATTTAACACCTCATGTTTCCTAGGAAACATACAACTGCAACCAAAATCAACAGACAACTCTGCCTTTACTCTAGTTCAGACCTTTCATACCCCATTAATTCAGTTTTGAAATGACAAATTTGAATAATTTGAGATGAATTTAAGAAGCTTTACTTGCAGTGTTTGTATTTTCCTGTTCATTGTGTTGGCCCAGGAATGTCTGTTTCTTAGTTTGCTCTCCAAATTTCTTTCTTATTTTTTAAATACTTGAAATCAGAAATCAAATCTTTGGTTGGTTCAAAATTTTCTTCCAATTCTCTCATTTTGGAATGGTCTTTTGAACACTCTCACTAAAATTCCCTTCTCTTTCCCTTGTTTGGCTTAGGACACAAAGCAGCACATGTTCTGCAGTCTGCTAAGCCTAGCAGACACTTCTAGAGATATCACTGCAAAAATCAAATACCTTTCAAACCAAAGCAAATACACTAAATTTTCAGAGCATCTTCATAATAAATCATGCAAAGATGCCCTCTTCAATTGTCCTTTCCTAAAAAAAAAAAAAAAAAAAGAGAGAGAAAAAAGGAAACCCATGCCCTTCTCCTTTCCTTCCAATGGTTTCAAAAATCATCGTTTTACATTTACTTACATTTTACCAGCAGAGGGAAAATGATCATTCATTGTATTTTTTTGGTTCTACTGTACCATGGTCTAAGTGTGTTATCAGACTCTGAGGATTCTTTTTACCACTATATTGGCCACTCCACAGACCACTTACTCCATCACTGTTATCATCATGAGAAGAGCCACACCTCTGAATGAGCTCAAAGCTCTCACTAGCTTATCTCCAACAGTGGCCATAAGTGTATGCCTGAGGAAGAATACAAAAGAAAACAAGTGTATGGTATTTCCCACTACCACTCTCCCAGCTTCCCACACTTTTCACCTCTGCATCTTCCTGGGCTGAATGTGGTTTCCACATACTTAGTAACTCTTAGTGGATTCTTCCACCCTGAACTTGTCAGCCACCACTTAAACCCAGGCAAGCTCCTATCTACCACACCATACTTCGTCTAGGAGGTCTGTGGTGAAAGGCTGACAGAGTTGGGGTTGTTCAGCATGGAAAAGACTCCAGGGAGAATTTATTGTGGCCTAGAAAGGTGAGGAGAGACTTTTTAGCAGGGCTTGTTGGGATAGGATGAGGGATAATGTTTTCAATTTAAAAAGGGGAGGTTCAGGCTGGATGTGAGGGTGGTCAAATACCAGAACATGATGCCCAGAAACGTGGTAGATGGACATTCTCCGGAGACATTCAAAGCCAGGCTGGATGCGGCTCTGAGCAACCAGATCTAGTTGAAGATGTTCCTGCTCATTGCAGGGGGATTGGAGTAGATGAATTTTGCAGATCCTTTACAACCCAAATTATTCTGTGATTCTGTAATTTTATAACCTTCTCTTGTCTGAGCTTACTTCCTGTTAACCTCATTTGAAATTCTTTGCTTCTTTTACTTTTCCCCTACCTTTTGTGATTTTGTAGTATCTCACAGACATCTCTTTTCTATACGAAAGGATGCTGGACTACTAAGAAATTCCCTTATTTTTATGAGAGATGTACACTTCTGAACACCGAATAACCTACATGTATGGGAATTGAGTTTGCCCCTGAATGTAAATTCTCTTTAGCTACCTGTAGAAGTTCATCTCTTCTGCCCTCTGAATCCATCATGTTTATATTCAATCCTCTTGACCCAATGTACATATTTAGAGTTGGCTTATAATAATCTAGGTTTGCTTCTAAAGCCTTACTGAATAAAAAATATACCTACAGTTTTCTAGCAAGCAAATGCAATCTCTATTCTGTGGTTTCAGTGTGAATTAACTTAATTTACAATTAAAAGTTTAAGAATTAAAAGGAAACAAACCTACCAATAATCTCCAGGATGACAGAGTACAGTATCTCTCATGATCAACATTAATTCACAGTGAGCAGTTTCTCATATGCACATGCAGAATTTAATTTGATGCAGTGTAGAAAACCAATATCCAAACAATTACATCATTACAGCTTCACGAATAACATTTTGACTGAGGCTAAAACTTCTGCCTTGTACAAATGGCTAGTGTTCTGGTTGAAGGACAGCTACACCCAAATGTAGAAGGGCTAAATTTGACTCTTCCTGTCTGCAGGGAGCAAGCTGGACTCCACAATGCTCCTTCAGCTGTGCTTGCCAACAGTTCCTCAGGCAGAAAGCATTTTAACATCAGTAAATTGTAAAGTGCAAAATTGAGTCTTACCGTATTGATTTAGTAATCTAAATAATTGCATGTAGTAGTCTAATTAACAGATTAATTGCAAGCACAGAATTAACTATTCCATTTGTACACTACACCCTAGATGACACATTTTATCTAGCTGTAGAAACACATAACTGAAAGCTTTGGAATAATCCCAAGTATTATCTGATCTACCCAGTTGCATTTATCAGGATTTATTTCTACACTTATCTCCCAAAAGCTTTCTCTTGCCTACTTTCAAATACCACTCAGCTGATGACTGGCACCATCCTGGCTACATGGCACTTGCAGATAAATCTTTAATAGGACTTCAGATATACCCACAAGGAGAATGCCACCTGTACCATGTAATGCCTGCCTCCTTATGCTATAGAAATAATGACAGTCTTAACAATACTAATTACTTTTTCAACATAGCCATCAAGAGAGTAATGTAATGCAGGGTGCAGATGCAGATACTGTTACATGAGACATTTTCCTACTTGTGATTGCCTACAGAAGTTTGCTGCATGGGCATTGACACAACTACAGACCAGCCAGAATTCCCCACCACAGGGAGATTAAACCTAAATTTGAAAAGCTGAAGCCCATGAAGCAGCAATATCCATACAGCTCTGCTACCCAATACAGAAGCCCTTTATACTGTATCCACAGAGCCTTCCTTGCAAAAGCAGGTGGATTTGCAGATTTGTGATAATGTACAGAGAAACAAGGAAATTTCAAAAATATCTTCAACTAGCTAAGAAAACCCAAAAATTTGCAGCCTCCTTATCATACCAGCATCTACTGTAAAGCTCCATCAAGAAGCTGTGCAGAAGGCTCCAGCAGCTCTCACAGGCATGAAGATTCTAGAACTAGTCACAGGTAAACAGGTATCATGCATCATGCTCATACTACTTTACTGTAGTCATGATGGGTAAATCAGTCCACCCTCACTCTAGGGAATACAGCTAATTTAGGCACACCCTCCATCTGAGTCAGACCTACCATAAAATGCAATAGGTTCCCCTCTTCTTCCCAGGCTACAGATGGCACTAACCCTTCCTTTACCAATCATATGCCAATTTTTCTTTCATCTTTAATTGCAAAGGTTTTGTAAAGAGACAAACAGTTAAGCCCTCTCTGAACAACAGAAGCTGTAGGCACAGGACTCTGTAAATATACTTTGTGCTTAAAAGCTGAGGTTCATGAGTGTGCTGGCAGAGAAGTGGAGATTGATTTTTGGCTGACAAATACCACAGTTCAAAAGAAATGGATAACCGCCTCTGTCCAGACCCCATTCACTTTTAAGCTCTAAGGGTTTTTCCCTTTGGTCACATACCCAAATCATTTTAATGAGATTCATCTATGTAGCTTCTTCATTGTTTTCCTATTACATCAGATTATAGCAGGATTTCCTTGCAGTGTGTCAATTACTTCTCTGTATGTACTATTAACCTGAATGCAGACTAGATCTTCACTGACATACATGAAAAAGATCACCATAATAGACAGCACAGGACGAATAACAGATAACAAATTAGTATAAAATACCAAATAAAAATCATAACTGCAGCTACTGAAGCAGTTAAACGAAACACACTGATTATAATATATCTTGGTTTATTACAAAAAAGCTCATCTACTTAATCTCATTTACTACTGAATTTCAGTCACTAATTATATATATTAGAAGAATGGCTTTCCTATTATGCAAATATATTGCCATTAGGGATCACTGAGTCTTATTTAAATTATACCGACTATCAAATACATCTTCCTTGTGTACCTATACTAATATGACTTCATTATAATTGTAGGTGTTCTGTGGTTCTTTACATACACATGAACACATACATATTTGCACTTAATCATAGAATAGAATCATAGAGTAGTTAGGGTTGGAAAGGCCCTTAAGATCATCGAATTCCAACTCCCTTGCCATGGGCAGGGACACCTCACACCAAACCATGTCATCCAAGGCTTCGTCCAACCTGGCCTTGAACACTGCCAGGGATGGAACATTCACAACTTCCCTGGGCAACCTGTTCCAGTGCCTCACCACCCTCACAGTAAAGAACTTTCTCCTTATATCCAATCTAAACTTCCCTGGTTAAGTTTAAACCCATTACCCCTTGTCCTGTCACTACAGTCCCTAATGAAGAGTCCATTCGCAGCATCCCTGTAGGCCCCCTTCAGATACTGGAAGGCTGCTATGAGGCCTCCACGCAGCCTTCTCTTCTCCAGGCTGAACAGTCCCGCTTTCTCAGCCGATCTTCATACAGGAGGTGCTCCAGTCTCCTGATCATCTTCGTGGCCCTCCTCTGGACTTGCTCCAACAGATCCATGCATGTCTTTTTTATGTTGAGGACACCAGAACTGCACACAGTACTCCAAGTGAGGTCTCACGAGAGCAGAGTAGAGGGGCAGGATCACCTCCTTTGACCTACTGGTCACGCTCCTTTTGATGCAGCCCAGGATACAGTTGGCTTTCTGGGCTGCAAGCACACACTGAAGCCGGCTCATGTTCATTTTCTCATTGACCAACACCCCCAAGTCCTTCTCTGCAGGGCTGCTCTGAATCTCTTCTCTGCCCAACCTGTAGCTGTGCCTGGGATTGCTCTGGCCCAGGTGTAGGACCTTGCACTTGTCATGGTTAAACTTCATCAGGTTGGCATCTGCTGACCTCACAAATGTGTCAAGGTCCCTCTGGATGGCATTCCTTCCTTCCAGTGTATCAACTGAACTACACAGCTTGGTGTCGTCGTCAGACTTGCTGAGGGTGCACTCAATCCCACTGTCCGTGTCAGCGATGAAGATGTTGAACAAGACCGGTCCCAACACAGATCCCTGAGGGACACCACTCGTTACTGGTCTCCAGCCGGACACTGAGCCATTGACCACAACTCTTTGTGTGCGGCCATCCAGCCAGTTCTTTATCTACCAAGTGGTCCATCCATCAAATTGATGTCTCTCCAATTTAGAGATAAGGATGTCGTGTGGGACAGTGTTGAATGCTTTGCACAAGTCCAGGTAGATGACATCAACTGCTCTACCCCTGTCCATCAGTTCTGCAGCCCCATCATAGAGTCACCAAATTGGTCAGGCAGGATTTCCCCTTAGTAAAGCCATGCTGGCTATCACCAAGCACCTTGTTGTTTTTTCATGTGCCTTAGCATGCCTTCCAGGAGAAGCTGCTCCAAGATTTTGCCAGGCACAGAGGTGAGACTGACTGGCCTGCAATTCCCCGTGTCATCCATTTTCCCATTCTTGAAAGTGGGGGTTCTATTTCCCTTTTTCCAGTCATCGGGAACTTCACCTGACTGCCATGATTTTTCAAATATGATGGACAGTGGCTTAGCAACTTCATTTGCTAGCTCCTTCAGCAGCCTCGAATGAATTTCATCAGGTCCCATGGACTTGTGTATGTTCAGGTTTTTAAGATGGTCTCGAACCAATTCCTCCCCTACGGTGGGCCCAAGTTCTTCATTCTCACCATCCCTGCATCTGCCTTCCAAGACTTGGGTGGTGTGGTCAGAGTCTTTGCCAGTGATGACTGAAGCAAAGAAGTCATTCAGAACCTCAGCCTTCTCCAATCATGTCATTTCAAGTAATATGATTTTCCAAACATATACTTAAATACTTTAGGCCCTTTTTCCTGTTAGGAATGCACCTTTTAACAAACAGAAAAGCCTCAGATATAGGACTTGCAACACAGTGAAACTATCCAGTTTATAATCAACGTTATCTAAGTCAATCCCCTTGAAGGAAAAGAAAAATATTCACGAGTTAGATGACTCAGAAATTCGGAACACTTAGTTCCCTATATTGCCACAGCTGTAACACTGAACTGTTAAAGAATAAATATCCCTGTGTCATAGTTATCTTACTGAGTTCTTACTTCCCCATGAACTAACTTTAGTCTCAGTACTGGAAGTGGTACACTTCCCAGGGCTATTCAAATTTATAAAGCTGCACATTTAAGAGTGGGATCTTACTAGCTTGGACCAAATTTTGAGTTCTGTCCTCACTGGGGCAGAAAAACATTCAAGGGGGATCTTGGATGTCTCCTCCACTCTAGTAGTGTAGTGGGAAAGGTCTAGCAGGAGGTAACATCTCCATTGGTAGAGGTCCTCTGGCTCCCCAGCAGAGAAATTCTGCCACCCACATACCATCCATGGCCCCCAGGAGAAGGAGAAGTGGGGGCCTAGAAACCAGAGAAACAGAGAATGGATTCCCACAGAGAAAATTATGGTCCGACAACAAAATCAGATGATATGAGAACATGGAAATAATGTGGAATAAGTAAAAAATGGGGAAAAACCCTCATTGTCCCTACACACAACCTTCTCTCACCCCAGTTATAGTTAGCTTAATGGTTTCACAATACTTATTGCAATGCTTTTTTGGTGTTGGTTTTAAAAGTAATATATCACTCATGATGAAATGTCAGTCATGAAAATATATCACTCATGATGACAACGTACTGATTTAGCAGAAAATCAATGTACAGAGTCTTACTTTATTTCAACTTCTCCATGAAGATAAGTCATGGGCCCCAGAGTTTCTCTTGTACCCTTGGTGGAATTAGTTATTAGAGACTTGGACAGCAATGGAAATGCTTCTCTCAAGTCAGTAGGCTAGAATGAAATAAGCAGAAGTAGTAAATGGAAATCCATTTTACTCCCTGTTCATCTTTTTTCTTTACTTCTGACATGGGCTAGAGTAGCTGCAAAATTACCTGCCACATGTAGTGAAGAACCTTGATTTTCTAGGCTGACGTCTAAGTAGAAATAGGCAGGAGTGCAAGAAATGGGTTGCTCCTGAGGAAGCTGCACTGCGTAAAACTGCAGTCTGAAGTACAACACACTTCCCTCTCTAAGTTTTTGTATTTCTGGACCTTTTGCTATATATACAAACCAGAGGAGCCCCTGACAACTTCTATTTCCAGTTCCCCATTTCAGTTACAAACTCCTGCTTTCAGAGTCTGAGTTCCAAGATGTTTTTACTGTACTGAACCAGAATGTTCTTATCAGAAAACTGGAACTGGTATGTTTTTGTCACTTCGTGTAAGAAGACAACAAATAAAATCAAGTCTTCCAGTACTCTTTCAAATACTCTTTCAGATACTCTTTCATGCTTCTACAAATGCCATGATAACAGCAAAGAAGAAAGATGCATTATCTACAGAGCAGATATGTTATTCTTCTTTAGTACAACCTGCAAGTGTACATCCTCCTATGCCAGGCAGAGCTGTGCTGTCATCGCAGTCCCCCAGTGGTGTTGTCTCTTCTGGAACTACAGCTCACTAGCACTTATTCAGATAGACATCTGGGGATTATCTATCAGGAATTAGACTCAGACTAGTGACAATATTTGACGTTCAAACTCCACAGCCAACAGTACCAATGGCAGCTTGCAGGAAGGACCTTTCGCCAGCTGTCAGTGTTCTGGCCCAGAACACCTGCAGTGTTGCTCAGGTCCAGTTTCCAACTTGCCTCAGCATCCTTGCCCACCAAAAACTTTCCATGTGGAAATGCACATACAAGCCACGACCTTTGCTGAATTTGTCAGATTAATTCAATTGAAAGGCAGTTTTGAGCTCCTGTAACTATACTGTGGCATTACTACAGTCTGTAACTCTCTAGTTTACATGGGAACAATTACATTATTGTACCTCATAATAGCAACTCTGACAACCCATGTCTTGTCCTCTTTCATCACACTCCCCAAGCTTTTCAAATCTCAGGTATTGTGGATTTTAACATTTTCTGTGCCTCCTTATTCTTCTAATTTTCCCTCTGCTGTTAGCCTTATAGTGACTGAAAGATTTTCTTTTCTATTGGAATGACATTCATGTAACATTTTTATTCTCCATAAGTTGTAGCACTGATTCTGCCTGGTCATGTTATTCAGTTTTATGTACTGAGATGTTGGGAGTGCCACTCTCGTATTTGCTCACACTTGGCTGTACTGTCAAGGACCTGTTGTTAGTGTACTGAAGTACTTTGCTGATGAAGGATGGCAGCAAATAACACAGCTTTCTGAAACATTTCCTCCTACTTATAACAATATGTCCAAATCTTTGCTCAGTTCTCTAGTCCATACCAGAAAAAAGAAACCCAGTAAATAGGTAGCTAGGCAGTTGCAATGGGCACTGTATTTTGAATTGTCAGTGAAATTAATGCCAAAAAAACCTCATGATCCACATAGGCAAATCCGAATATTACAACACTTAACACATCCCTACAGTTTTATTAGGGACATACTATAACATGGCTGCTCCACACAGGGGTGTGAACAGGGAGCTGAGGCAATGTCAAGGCTGGTAAAAGTGTAGCCTTGAGAGAGGGTCCCATTCCCACAGTTCCCAGGCAACATGAGCAGAGCAGATCCAGTGGCAGCAGCCAGAGTCAGCAGCTTACTGCTGGACATGGCTGTAGGGATATGGCAGGTCTGAAGTCAAACCAGGAAACCAGACTGGTGAGGCAAGGTGAGCATCAGGAGAGCATGTGGTGAGCCCAGCACACCTGCAGTGTGGCTCAGGTGAGATCAGATGGCACAGGCCTGATCCTGAACACAGCTTCCAAGCTGAGAGCTGCCCAGTTGATATTTCAATTGTTTTCACAGCAGCTCAGTCCAAGGTTAAACAGATGTGTGTATTAAAGCTGGCCTTGAATACAGGTTGGGAGAAAAAAATTCTGCGTAGAATCTGAGAAAACATTTACAGTGCAGGTTTCTGTCGACCATCACTGAGGGCTTTCTTTTTTTCAGTACTGGTCCCTGCACTCTGCAGCTGGCCTGAGCCATGCAGGGCGGTACCAATGGGGGCAAAGGACTAGACCCTGGGGTCATGCCAGGCTATAATATTTTGGCATTTGTAGAATCATAGAATGATACAATCATAGAATGGTTTGGGTTGTAAAGGACCTTAAGTTCACCTAATTCCAACCCCTCTGAAATGGACAGAGACACCTCACACTAGACCAGGTTTCTCAAAGCCCCATCTAACCTGGCCTTGAACACTGCCAGGGATGGAACATTCACAACTTCCCTGGGCAACCTGTTCCAGTGCCTCACCACCCTCACAGTAAAGAACTTCTTCCTTATAGCCAATCTAAACTTCCCCTGTTTAAGTTTTAACCCGTTACCCCTTGTCCTGTCACTACAGTCCCTAAGGAAGAGTCCCTCCCCAGCATCCCTATAGGACCTCTCGTAGCCTTTTATGAGGCAATGACACGGTGGATGGATGATGGCAGAGCGGTGGATGTGGTCTACCTTGACTTCAGCAAAGCGTTTGACACAGTCTCCCACAGCATCCTCGCAGCTAAATTGAGGAAGTGTGGTCTGGATGATCGGGTAGTGAGGTGGACTGTGAACTGGCTGAAGGAGAGAAGCCAGAGAGTTGTAGTCTATGGGGCGGAGTCTAGTTGGAGGCCTGTAACTAGTGGAGTGCCTCAAGGGTCGGTTCTGGGACCAGTATTATTTAATATATTCATCAACGATTTAGATGAGGGTATTGAGTGTACTATCAGCAAGTTTGCTGATGACACTAAGCTGGGAGGAGTGGCCGACACGCCAGAAGGCTGTGCTGCCATCCAGAGAGACCTGGACAGGCTGGAGGGTTGGGCGGGGAATAACTTGATGAAATATAACAAGGGAAAGTGTAGAGTCCTGCATCTGGGCAGGAACAACCCCAGGTTCCAGTATAGGCTGGGGAACGACCTGTTAGAGAGCAGTGTAGGGGAGAGGGACCTGGGGGTCCTGGTGGACGACAGGGTGACCATGAGCCGACACTGTGCCCTTGTGGCCAAGAAGGCCAATGGCATCCTGGGGTGTATTAGAAGGGGGGTGGTTAGTAGGTCGAGAGAGGTCCTCCTTCCCCTCTACTCTGCCCTGGTGAGACCTCATCTGGAATATTGTGTCCAGTTCTGGGCTCCTCAGTTTAAGAAGGACAGGGACCTGCTGGAGAGAGTCCAGCGCAGGGCAACTAAGATGATTAAGGGAGTGGAGCATCTCCCTTATGAGGAAAGACTGAGGGAGCTGGGTCTCTATAGTTTGGAGAAGAGGAGATTGAGGGGTGACCTTATTAGTGTATATAAATATATAAAGGGGGAGTGTCACGAGGATGGAGCCAGGCTCTTCTCAGTGGCCAACAATGAAAGGACAAGGGGAAATGGGTACAAATTGGAACACAAGAGGTTCCACTTAAACCTGAGAAGAAACTTCTTCTCAGTGAGGGTGATGGAACACTGGAACAGGCTGCCCAGGGAGGTTGTGGAGTCTCCTTCTTTGGAGACATTCAAAACCCGCCTGGACACGTTCCTGTGTAACCTTATCTAGGTGTTCCTGCTCCGGCAGGGGGATTGGACTAGATGATCTTTTGAGGTCCCTTCCAATCTCTAACATACTGTGATACTGTGATACTGTGATACCCCTTCAGATACTGGAAGGCTGCTATGAGGTCTCCACGCAGCCTTCTCTTCTCCAGGCTGAACAGCTCCAATTTTCTCAGCCTATCTTCATACGGGAGGTGCTCCAGTCCCCTGATCGTCCTCATGGCCCTCCTCTGGACTTGCTCCAACAGTTTCATGTCCTTTTTATGTTGAGGACAGCAGAACTGCACACAATACGTGAGAGCAGAGTAGAGGGGCAGGATCACCTCCTTTGACCTGCTGGTCACGCTCCTTTTGATGCAGCCCAGCATGTGGCTGGATTTCTGGGCTGTGAGTTCACACTGAAGCCAGCTCATGTTCAGTTTCAAGTCAAGCAACACATCTGCAACACCACCAGCACAAATCCTGCCACTGGTAAACAATTAGGAATGTGAATAGGTGCAGAGGTTTTTTCATGTAATGTCCCCACTTAATCTCAAAGTATATACTCAATACACCAAAAATCTGCAGAAAAATGTAACACCAATGAACAGGTGCACTAGAGAGACCTGTTACCTTTTGGCAGGTGTCCTGGGAGGACTAAGTTCCTAGAAGGAAGTAGATGCACACGTTCCACATAATTTGCATTACTAATTTATTATTCTCTGGTTTTGTTGTGTTTTTTTTTTCCATAAAAGCTACATTCATTTTCTTGACAATAACAGAAGAGCTCTCAACCAACACAAAAAAAATAAAACAAGCGATATTTAAAAACTTCTGTTTCAAAACATCTTTTTCTACTGGTGCTTTTTGTTAAGGATAATACACAAATACTGTGACACTTATGAGCAGAGCATGGAAGCTGACATGGAAGGTGTTTCCTAAGTTCAAAACAGAACATATGGTCAGTATAGCTTCTAATGAGTTAAGTGGCAAGTACCTAGATAACTTCTAACAGCTAGTGCTGTCCTGTATCCTGATTGTTTGAATGTATTGTGAAAAACTTAAGGACATACTTAGAGAAGGCAAAAACACAGGAGAGATGAAAGCAGTCCATCATGGTATAGAATTGGTGCCTCCTTTGGAAAAGTACACAACCAGGTATATGTGGACAGTGGGGGAAGATGTCAGTTTAGCGCAGGCTATATAGGTTCAAAACAGGGACTCAGGCTCAACTGATGACACAGCTCATATCAGCCAAGTTAACAGAGCCATTCCTATAGTGATCCTTCTAACAACTATTAAGAACATTAATGTGAATTATCACTCCTATGTCAGACTGCGTCCTTAAACTCTGTTCCTCACAAGGAGGTGTATCAGTGACTTATCTGTGGCTTTTCAAATTCTATGAAGTTTCTTTGAATTATGGAGAAATTCCATCCTTATAGAAGAAAGACATGCTTAAAAAGGTCTGTCTTTTTTCCGGTGTGGAACTGTTGCAGACTCTTTGTGCCCTTCATAACCTTGTATTCTCTGATTCACAAAGCTACTGGCTTTGTGAGATTTTGAGAATAGTAACTGCAGGTATCTGTAGTTGGCTCAGATGGCTTGATGTAAGGTGACAGCTTAAGGTAAGAAGTCAGAGGAAGACAAACATTTATTTGCTGTTTATAATTTTATATTTGTTTACTTTTATGATTTTAAATATTAGGAGTTTCGCCCCCAAAATGGGTTATAAAACTGAGTTACCTAAAATCTGAAATTGTCCAAATTTTCAGTCCATAACCGAGGCTAAACAGTTTTTACCTTCCAGATTTTGGGATTCTCAAAGGCTGAGGTGGCACATGCCCTTTATGGAGTCTTGTGAAAGGGCAACACCAGAAAAAGTCAGAAAATTTGTGACTGCTGCATTTAAAAGAGTCCACACATAGCGACCTCAGCAGGGGAGCACAGTCCACCCTTGAGATCAACCCTGCTGCAAATGAAAACAAAGTTTCCGGAATCACAGTGCTGCAGAGGACTGGAAGTCCAGGCTGCTACATTCACGGACAACAATGTAAAAGGGTCCTTTAGCCTAGAAGGGTCCCCACAAACCACAAAATACTTCCCAACACCCTGTAACAAGCCTACAGTCTATGGTAAGAAAGACCAAAACCCACAAAGACTCCAGTGTGCCACAGGAAGAGGGCAGAAAAGATCCAGCTCACCACTAGCATCTTCAGCCTCTGCAGAAGCAGCATTTCTGGGAGATATTTTGTGAATCTGTCTTGAGTAGTGCCTTGTTGATTGACAACTGCTAGTTAGATATATTTCCACCAGTGTTAGATACCTAAAGTAAGCTATAAAATAAGCCCAAATATTGTATTTCATTAAGAAAATTAAATATCGAGTCCCTAAAATTATTTGGCTTTTCTCTCATCTTTGTCAGCTACCACTCTGTTGCTTCCCAAAGGAGCTGCACATTAGCAAACATTAAATACAGATACTGAAGTGTCCTTCCATTTATGTAGCAACTGAGGACAGCATTCTTCAGCCTACACTACAAACTGTATTTGTGAAAACCAATCAGAAAATGTGTTTGAGACACAAACCTGTGATTTTCCTTTTCTATTTTAGAGTCCCAAATCTAGAGCAAAGCCCAAATTTTGATTTTTCCTTCTCAAAATATCCTATGAACATGTGGCTGGGTTGGTGGTTGGTTTGTTTCTCTGCTTCCTACATGATAAATGATACCCAGGGTCACATGTAACCTAGCATATATTTTTATTGCACTTGCAAAATAAAGGCAACAACAACAATGGCAACAGAAGTTTGATGCCAAAGAAATGTAGAGCCAATTTGGATTTGGCAGGCAAATGTTGTTATAAAAGTGGCCTGACAGACCTCCCAAAATATAGCAAATACAGCATCAGAATATGCTGAAATGGGAATTTTGGTTTGTTGCAAAATTGGAGTATATTATTTTCCCCTCATTGCAGTTTTGCTGTCTAGCATATAGACTATTTTCTTAAAAAACTCTGAATCCTGCTGTTCTCAGTAGGAGCTACATATTATGGTAATGCTATTGGAAGTCTTAGTTAGAATGACTGAAATATTTTTGCAGGGTGTCAACTTCCAAGTCACCATTAATGTTTACAGTCTCAATAGCAGCTTGCATTGCTATAGTAACCCTTGAAGGAACATTCCTAACAGAAAACTAAAAGAAAAGGAAGCCACATTTCTACCAAACACTCATTATGCCCAGAATGTCCCTGGGTTATTTTAGTAGTTTATATTTTGAACAAAGGTGACCTGAAGAAAAAGAAGGCCTCTCATATTAGCAAATTGGGTTTACATACTGCTGCATGATGGGGTGTGACAGAACTTGGATAGATGCCCCCTCTTAAAAAATATAACTTCTGTCAGCTCCATTTGAAGCAAGTATGAGAAGGGGGCTAAGGAAAGTAAGGCTTCTTGCCAGCAAACTTTTTTGTGAGGACTTCTGAGACTATTAGTCTACAATGATCTTTCTACTCACCTCTACGCCAAGTTACAGAAAACAAAACTATCTTCTGAGTGTTTAGTGCCGCACTGTAGAGAGGTCATTGATACAGCAGTTTATGTACTACAGCACTACTTAGCGCTATCAGCGGGATCTACAGTATAAGCAGTAACTATTTTCCCAAGCAGAAGGAAATTGTGGTAACTTCATATGTTTTTATGTCAGTTAGATTCATGTTCCATGTTTCTCTAATATTTTACACTGTTCACCAAAAATCCAAATTTATTGCACAAAGCAGTAGTCCAGTAACTTGCATTAACTAGGCAAATCAGGAATCCATTTGGCAAACCATTTGTCTCTTAATAACAACATGCTCTTATCTTTGAGACTGCTTGGAATGCTACAGCATGTTCTCAGATTTGCCAAATTACAATCATTACATGGCATTGCAAATGTCTTTTAACCAGGTTTTACAACAGTTATGACAAAGTGAAACACAAGAGTCTAGTTTGATTTGTAAAAATGTCAAACTCTGAAAAGCAGCAAGAGGAAGCTTTTTACTAAAAAAAAAAAAAAAAAAACCAAACAAAAAAAACCAACATTTAGCAAACAGGAAGTTTAGATGAATGAGGGAAGTCTGAGAAGTAAGAGTCATATCCTGACGCTGATCTTACAAGTACCCTGCAAACTTTATTTAGTTTGAACTCAGAAAATGGCTTTGTCCCAACTTCCCTACCAATCTGAGTAAAGGTAAACTGGCATGGTCAAAGCCACAAAGTGATTGTCAAAGCTCCAAGTAATGTCTAAGATGTAAACATTTTAGATGAAACAAATCATAGTAGGCTATTAAAGCTCCTGAAGACAAGTCATAAAAAAATCTGTTCTTTTCAGACATTCAACCTACAAAATGGGGAGATTGAGGTTGTGGAGCCTGCATATTTCAAAGCAGTCATATTGAACTATTCTATTTCTTGTCTTCTGTAACCAGCATTGTCAAGCATGGATCTTCAGGACCCAGATGCACTCTCATAAAATTAATATTAATTAAAAGAACAACAGAGCTTCTGTTTTCTCATATATGTCAGGAACATATAATAGAAATTTTCATACCATCCCCTATGTTCTTTTCCACAAACTAAAACCAAAGTCATTAACTCTGGGTGAAACATAAACATTTTAGATTTTAGTAGGGATGAGTCAACCTGAACAAAATATTATTAGCCAAATTCTGTAAATTTTAGGATAAATGAAATGATAGATATATGGGAAGAGGTGGTCTCCAGATGCACACCTGTCATTGGTGTGTCTGCTCATGAAGGCTGGCACAAAGCTCACATTTGATAAGCTAATGCCAGAGACTGACAAACTAATGAAGAACAAAAAGGAAGAGGCAAAAATTTCACTGCATTCTTCATAATGTGCTATTTACAAGGTAGAAAAGGGAGATGCAAAAATAAGACTTGCCAGTAAGGGGGCAAAGCTATCAAGAATGCAAAACAAGAATAAACTGTTCTAGAAATATAGGTGAAGGACAACCAGACAATTCCAGATGGAGATGTAGTTTCAGAGAATTAGGAAAAAGAGAATCAGAAACAAGCAAAGGTAGGACAGGCTATCTTATGTGAAAAGCGCAGGAACAGTTTAAGAAATCATGAGAAGAAATCAAAGTGGGAAAAGAGCATAATGAAAGGTAAAGGGCACAAAGGAGATCAATTCTTCTCGTTCCAGCACATACCACAAGACCAACATCTAAACACTGTAAACTTATTACTAATTTTCTACAAGTTATCACCTCTGTTATCTCAAGTGTGTTAAGGTGTTAATGGGATCTAGAGTATGGAAGAACACAATTTACCCAGGGCACTGTTAGCAGAAAGCCTTTGCTCAAGCAGATTAATTTCAGTATTTGCACAGGACACCCAAGATCTATTCCCACTTTGAAACTGAGCCACTATAGCATAAACTACACCTCTGAACCCCACTCTGAGTTCAGGCAATAAAAGCAACTTACTTATGAATGTCTTAGTAAAGTAATTGTACAACCTTTTAAGGATTACACAAATATGTCAGGTATGGCCTTTCAGAGCATCATACTAACCTAAGATGCACTAACTAAATCAGGATGGCTTACCCAGCATAGTAAACACCATTTGAGGAAGATTTTTGAAAGTGCATAAACACAGAAAGAATCATAGAATCATAGATTACATAGGCTGTAATCAAAGTAGTTCCTTTACAGACAATAGGAGAAAGAACTATATGTATATCTTCTTCTGTATGACTGATCCCAACGGTGTTGTTTCCTGGTTTTGACTATTTCTGAGATAATGATCCTAATGTCACAGTCTCACATAGATGTAGCTGACACCTTTCAGGCACTAAGACTGTATTTGTTTGGGCTCCTTAGTTACGTACTCATTTACTTGGCCAAATTCAAAGCTGAGGTTTAATTCTTAGAATTTCAGATAAAGTTGTATTATCTCAGATTTCCTTCTGCTCAATCTACCTACTTACAACTACAGAGATGATCTTTTAAAATGTGATAGAACCTGTATTAGCAAGGATGTCTACACCTGATTATGTTACATCAAAAAAGATTCTGTGTGGTTTAATACATTCTTCTAGATTTTCTTAGATCTAAATTGTGTACAATGTGTAATTTATGCAACTTTACACATCACAACAGTTAAGAACAAGCTCTCATGTTAACACATATAGATAGCAAACTGCACAGCAAATCAAAGGCAGGTTTCAATTAACTGAAAGGAATAAGTCTAGGTTTATAAAACTATTTAGACACCTATAATCAAGATATTTTTAGCAGAATTTGCAAATATCTAACTCTTTCTAGTAATCTGTACAGGTCAGGAATTATGGGCCAGAACCCAGAACAGTCTCACATGTTTGGATGCTAAATATTAGGAAGCCCAGAAGTCAGGCACCAGCTGTGGACTTAGAAAACAGATCCAAAACATATAATGCACACAAACAGAAGGAGCTACAGCCAGCCAATGTGAAACACTGCCAAGACAGATACATCTGAAATTATCTCCCTCTCCTGGACATAGCACCTCTCCAGGGAAGAAGCACAGTGTCGCCAAAATCCCTTTCTGTATGCAGGAATATATGTGCACAAGCACTGTCACCCAAGCCATACATTCTGGCTACTCTTCCTGCAAGATAGAACGTGGTCGCCTCCCACCATTTATAGAGTAGACTAACGGTCAGAGAATATGGCCTTTCTTCATCTTGACAGCTGCCAAACAAAATACTGTGTTTATTTACTTAACACATGTAGGGTCAGTGTCCTCTTTTGAATGATATTGCCTATCAGTATGTTTTGCCCAGACAAATTCACGGTGACCAAGCACTGTCTTTCACTGATGGAAATGTTACCGTTGCTTCAACTAAAATTTGCTGGACATTGAGCCAAGCACAGCCATGCTAGGGACAGAGGCACTGTTGTAAGCTGCATACCGTGACCATGTTGTATGGCAAAAAAGGATGCCTACCCTCCATGCCAGCCCACATCTACAGACAGGCCTGAAACAAACTATGGCTGCAGATTAGAGGAGATATGAAAAACTGCCGAATGACTCCACAATGTGTCTCTTGTTTTGGAAGCCTTGCTTGTGCTGGTGACCACACTGGATGGGTAGAACCTCAAGGCTGGATAGCTACAGCACTATAATGGCAAGGCATGAGCTTCCTGTCCTAAAGCTCACCATCTCCTGTTGACGTTCTCTGCCTGAAGCATGGAAGAGGGTAAAGTACTGTGGGAAGACATCCTTTCTCAGTCACACATTAGCAGTCATCAGCTGAGATGGAGGTTAGCTTTAACTGTTAGAAAACACCACTAAAGGCAATCTAAAATAACTGTGTTTTCCTCACATTACAGCTGGTTAAGGCTAAGAGAGCTGTTGTAACTCATTAGAGGGGCAATAGTTCTTACACTTCTCCTACTCAGTCAGTTCTAAATGGCTGAACATATTGCCAATTTAAATCTCTGTGGCAGTCTAAGCCTAAGATGCCCAAACTAGGGCCTCAACAAACATGCCCTCAATTAAATAATTACTCAAGTCTGTTCTTGATTCCAAGAGAAACTGTTACCAAGACAAGTTTGAGGTCTGTTGATGATCCAGTATTTGAGTATGGAGGCTGTTCATGTATGGACTGCATTTCACAGAGATATACCTAGAGGTAAACTAAAACTAACTACAGATTGCAATCTAAGATTTTAAAATAGTAAGGCTACTTTTTGCTTCAGATATTCTGTCGACTTTATCTTTAACTGAATTTATAAAAAGAAGTGGTCAGCAAGTCCAAGTCACATGAGAAACTTGGCTGAGAAGTCCAAAGGCTGAAGTACAAATTCTTCCTTCGTGTTTCCTTTGACATACTTTGCCTTCTCCAGTTGACAGTGAAGCTCCACTGAAAATGTACTTTCTAGGCCATTTTTCCATTAATTTTTATTTGTATAGATTCCAAAGTGATAATTCAAGAACACCCTGAGCATCTGAACAACTGCTTCACTCCTGTCAGCCTTTTTTTAACACTAAGATGCAGGTTTGCAAACCCTTTTACATTCAGCCACTTACTGTGTGTTTGCAACATTAGTAGGAGTGCAGGGAAGTGTACAAGAGCAGACAGTTTACCTTATGGCAAATTCCAAGGCAGTATTTAAAGTTCAAATGAAATTCCAGCATTCAAAGTAGGAGGCTTAAGTAAAAAAAAGGCCCAGGTCTGTCAGTGAAAAGTTTAATTATGGATGAGATGACACATACATAACAAAGCCCAGAAAGGCAGCAACACCACTGTGAAAACACATTCCAATAAAATCTTAAAAGATTACTTTAATAATAAACCATGCATTCCTGAGCAAGCCATCGCAAGATTAGCTACCACCTTGCTTTGTTGTAAGCAGCTTTTTCACACACTGTTATTGATACCACTTTCAAAGCATTCATGTAAGGTGCTGTCTTCTGAGGGTCTCTGCACTTTGGTGTTTTCATTTCATGCTACTACCTCATTTTCCACCAAGACTAGAATCCCAGTGACCAACTGTGGTTTGGGCAGAGTTAACATCCAGAGAGGCAATAGAAAAACTCACTGAGGTAAAGGTTTACAGCTGCAACTTCAAGATCATTTCAGACCTTTTGAAAAATTGTTTTGAGTTCAGGAAATGCTGAGGCTGATTCCATTCTGTACAACAAGCAGTTAACGGAAAACAAAAAAACCTTGGGTAGACAGTCTGAACCTAAGATCAGACACAACAAATATGAGAGAAATAGTCATCCTGGAAAACATAGCACTGTTTCTGTTATGTAATTTTTCAATAGTCAGGCTTAAAGTTGTAATAGCCATTGTCCATTCGAATCCTTTTTTGCTGCAGAGAAATAAAAATCTTTTTGTTTATCATAAAGTGTAAAGCATGCCCTTTAAGTCCTACAGTGAATATAGACGAAATAACTGAATTCCTGTGGGGCTTTCTGCCTGGACTCCTCCTACGTTCCGAAGGCAATCCTATTACATATGTTCAATGTAACAGTTCTGAATTTTAGCATTTAGCTCAACTATGCAGGACATCTGGGGAGCTGCTCTAAGTTGAATTACAAAATAGATAGTGCAGTCCTTCAAGGATTGAAGTATTTTTTTATTCTCCAAGAAGAGGGTATTTTTTTTTTTCTGTTATTAACCATTTAAGGCCTGCCTGGACAAGTTTGTGTGTGATGTACTCTAGGTTACCCTGCTCTTGCAGGGGGGTTGGACTAGATGATCTTTTGAGGTCCCTTCCAACCCTTGGGATTCTGTGATTCCGTGATTTATCAGTAAAAATGTTTTTCTGTGACATTATTAGTGATCTCTCAAGTGCTGCTAGATAGCCAAGGATGTCTTGCAATTTCTGTAGTTGACACAATTTCATTGCACCTCTAAACAGCTCTCAAACTGCTCTCTTTTGCCAAATGGAAAGCATTTTCAGCTCTTCCAAATAAAACAAATAGTATATTCGTAAGCATTACTGCCACTAATCAAGGTATTTCAGTAAAACATGCTTAGGTTTTGTTTTGGGCAAAGGACTAACGGCAATCCTGCTTATGCTTTATAGAAGTTTCTTTGTTACTGCACCATGTTTAAACTAGGTAGAATGTCATCCTTCATAGTTTGTGTAACTCCCAAAAAGCATGCTGAGCAAGCTATTATTCTTTAAAATACATACTGCCCCAGGACCAAGAAGCTCCAGTCCTGCTGAAAGGTGTCAAAACAATTTATAGCACAGTGCAAGCTGTACAAAACCAACATTGTTAAACATGAACACAATGGTGTCCCAAGGAATTCAGACCTAATCCTGCAAATACTGACATGTGAGCAGCCAGCAACCTGTTAATTGTAGCAAATGCCTTACTTATGTGGCATGCACTTCCTTCTGTGAACACTAGGCTAGTGTATAAAAATACATCCATTCCTCCTGTCCTTTTTGGTTAAAATTAGCACTTCTGAAATGAAAGCTCGACACAGACAAGTGAGATGTAGCTATTAGCTTTTAGCTCAGGCACAGAGCTGGACTTGTACCATTTTTGCTATTCATTAAACAAGAGTATAACACCATACTGAGGAATGTATATTATTATTTGGTAATTTTGGATATGGATGATGACCAAATGTATCCACCAATTTTGAACCCTCACCTCCCCAGTGGTAAAATAATTTTGAATTAAATATTCCCCTCTTCCAAAACACTTATAACTATGTATCAAATGTATTAAAACGGCAAGAAAAGTGTTGCCCTTTTTTCCTCTTTTTAAATTGGGCATTGCTGTAGAGGGCAAGATCACAGTTCTGAACAGAAATATTTGCACTGTTTTGAGAAAATAAATGTTCGGCTGAGTTCACAGCCTTGAGGAAAAAAAAAATAAGTTTTGCTGCAAGGACAAAAATGTGATTTTTTATCAGAGGCTCTTTCATACAAGTTGGAAAACAGTTCTACTGCACTGGGAAACAAAACATGATAGATGTTTGAACAAAGATGAGTGGGAAGTACAAAGGTCACGTCTGGATGTGACCCAGCGACTAAATTGCACTGACCCAATATTTTTAGTTTAGCTAGCTACAGATCTGGGGAGGGGGGGGGTGGTGGGGTAGAGTGTATTTTGGTTTTGGTGGTGAGTTTTGTGGGTTTCTGTTTTGCGGGTTTCTGTTTTGCTGTTGGTTTGGAGTTCGGCTCATCACTGCTAAAGCTGTGTGAACTAAGATGCACTGGTACCTGTGTCCTGAAAACAGCGAGCTCCACACGTCCCCCTGCCCAGGCCTCCATTGCAGTCCCCTCCAGTGTGTTCCCAGTGGGGCTCGGACCCCCGTCCCAGGGCTGGATGTGTCTGCCGGACCCCAGCTCCCTCCCATTCCCGCCGCAGAGGCCGGGAACGGCACGTAAGGGGTTAAGCCTGTGAGCACCAGCACGTTGAGGGGGAGTAGCCAAGACCAAGCAGCAAAAACATCATAGCACATTCCTGAGTAGTCCTCAGCTGCCAGCATCTGATTAGAACCATATCTCTCGCTGTGAGTGGCTAACTAATCTGAAGGCGAGGGTACAACTGAATATTTAACCGGGGCCCCCTAGGTTAGCCAGGGTGCTGGCTGCAGTCGTCGGATCATGCACGGAGAGGCACAGATCTAGCTTGTAAGTAGCTTGGCCAGCAGTGCTCGGCTGCTGCGAAACCCTACGGGGGGGGGGCCCCCCCCCCGAGAACGACACAAGAAGAAGCTGTCACCGGGGGCGAGACCCTTTCCCCTAGCTCGCTACACTGAGTGCCTGCGGTGGGGGCCAGCGTAGAAGTGGCTCTGGGGAGGGAGTGCTCCAGCCCCTACGAGGCTCGCCCAGCCCGGCTCGGCCGCTCTTGTCTCCCGCGGGCGAAAGCCGCCGGCGAGGCTGCGCTTCCTTCCCCGGCGAGGTCGGCAGCGCTTGGGGCGGCCCCGGCGCAGCACTGGGGTCTCGGGGTAGCCGAGTGGGGGGTTCGGCGTTGTCCTGTCCTGGCGGCGTGAGCGCGTCCCGGCTGCCGTGGGGGGAAACTGCCCGCATCCTGCTCCGCGGTGCGGCAGGGCCGGCGCCCCGGACGGTGTAGGCGCTGAGCGGTATAACCATGCGGTTTGGGTTTCGTGTGGAGAGAAGGGGATTAGAGGGAATAAAATAAGTATATAAACACTACGATTCACATAAATAACTGATACAAAATAATGTCTGTATCAGCAGGAAAAAGAAAACGGTTTGGATGCTGGGCATTAGGTGTGGTGCGTTGTTTCATGAGGTTTTGGTTGTTGGTTTGGTTTTGGGGTGTTTTTTTTCGCTCTTTTTTTGGAATAGAGCATCCTTGCTGGGCACCCTCTGTCTGCTTGTGAATCTCGGGGAGCTACTTC
This sequence comes from Neopsephotus bourkii, assembly GCF_033783945.1. NCBI lineage: Eukaryota > Metazoa > Chordata > Aves > Psittaciformes > Psittacidae > Neopsephotus > Neopsephotus bourkii. The sequence continues at coordinate 307,984 of NW_026901620.1, forward strand.
TGTCTATGGTAAACGAGTATAGTTAAAGGTGTCTGGGATTAACTGGAATGAGTCTTCTACCTTGTCAGAGAAACTGACTTCTCAGCTGGTGGGATTTGAAAGTCTGATAATCATCATATGATGACACTTAGGCTGGGATAGTGCCTGTGCTCTGAGCACTAAGATAAATGCAGGTGTTGCCAATACAGCTGGACTCTCTGTAGCAAAGCTTTTAACTCTCAGATAAACTGTGGCTGTTTGCTTCAGCATTTACTAGGGAAACACACAAATCCCTGTTAAACTAGGATTAACTTATTTTTTAATTTATTTTCCTTTTTCGGGGGAGGGGAGCACAGGAGGATTGTTTTAATCTTTGCTTAATGAAGGCATTTTATAAGTTTATTTTTTTTTTCCTTTGAAGTCTTCTGCAACTTCCAGAAACAGGGCTGCCCAAAATTAATCTGAGAGCATGTAGGCTTAAATTTGCCTATTGTATGTTGTGGAATGAGCATAGGTATGCTTAGGGATGGGAATACCTGTGTCGATAGGCAAAATAGAGATGCAGATTCAATTAGTGAGAAGTAACTATGAAGCTATGTATTCTAGCTGGCTGTGAAGACTTACCAGGCACTGCTACGTTCAAAACATATATATTTCAAAAACATGTCCTTGTTTCTAGTAGCCTCCATTAGGACCTTCCAGGAGATGGATGAGGTGGCTAATTAGGTGAATCAGAATACAAAGCAAAGTTTCTTAGTGGAGAAGGGGATTGTCTGAGGAAGTCCTCCACTATATCTGGTCAAAGAATCATTACAGTTGCATCCAACATAATGGTTCTTGATGCATAATTGGGTTTCCAACATTGCCTGACTGATCTGAGGACATGTGAAGTATAAACCGTAAGTTTCTGTTAGTCGTAACTCACTAGAGTTGCATTTGGAGGAGGAGAACAACCAAGCAGAAATGGTAAGGAGGATGTAAGTGCTAAATGTATGTCAGGTGGGTGGTAAGAACAGAAGCTTTACAAGCAAACCTCATGACTCCAGCTATAGGGTAAAGTGCAGTGAATGCCAGATTCTCCAAGTCTTAAATGAAGAGATGGTTCTGCTGTGGGGGAATCTAACAGGGTCTTGTGTTCTTTTCACTGTAGATGGGAGACTGGGAGAATGATGAGTACTACTCTGATAGTCCTGTAACTTATGATACTTCTCATCTCTTGTGTTCTTACTTCAAACAAAGCTATTGGCTGAAAACTAGAGGTTGTACTCAGCACTACCAGTTGGAAAGATGGGCTAAATGCCAAAAATCTGGCATCAGTTTCCTTTTGTGAAGGTAGAGATGGTTATCCATTCTAACATGTGCCTTCTGCTGCATTTCTAAGTATCTCTATACATCTGCAGTACATCATCACTTTCTCATTGGGAAGAGTGTTACTTGTCAAGGTGCATAATGCTGCTACTGGACACTGCAGACCGGTAGCTGCTACAGGTATATTTCTTAAGGCCTTTGCTTACCAGGAGAGAAGAGCATCAATAGGAGAGAAAAAAAAAAATCTGTAGGCTCGGCAATATTGCTTAGTGATTACAGCACAAGATGCACTTTTATTTAGTTCATATCTCAGGCTATACTTTTTGTACTAACCATCCTGTCCAGAAACGAGCCCTTGTCAGAAACCGTGAACCAAGGACTGGTAAGCTTTACACTTGTAGGCAGTTGTGTGACCTGCTGTGTTAAGCCAGTTCTTGGGAATGTTTGTGGACTTTATTCAGCAAGGCTATTGATATGTGAGCACTACAGAATCATGAATTTTCTTAGGCAATGAAGCAATAAATTCCACATCCAGAGAAAGCCAGCTTGTTCTGGAAACAGGACAGATAATGCATATCCTTCCTGCTGCCAAGATTCTGTGCAAAGAAATTATGAAAAAACAGCATGAAGGTAACCTGTAATCTGCAAGGATTTTTAAGAGAAACCTAGATCTTGCTTGTACACTAAGGGATTATTGGTAGAATCCTGGAGAGGAGAGGGAATTCTAAGAGGTCTTAATGAGCTGCTGTGAAACACAACCAGGAGTAAGCTGCTACTCCTGTACCTCAGTGTAGACTCCACAGAAATACAACTTGGCGGTTGTGTTAGAAGGTGTCTAAGAAGCATAACTGACAAAACAAAGTCTTTAGAAACCTGATTTTGAGGCCATATCTAGGTTCAAGGGTCTCAAGGTTATAAAGAAGCTGGATGAAGCATAGTGGCAGGCCTGGTCAATAAACAGGTACCAGTTTCAACAGGAATAACTTTTTTATACAAGCTGGGCAGCTGAGTGCTGAACAAAGCATCTTCTCCCATCCAACTCCTGTCAGCCCTGGTTGGTGGGGGCATAGACCATTCATTCCAGTTTCCCTTCTGAAAGGCTGTTCCTTGCATATGCTTTGGAGTATTTGAGGATGAAATGTCTCAGCTGAAATTCCCTGCAGACCTTTGCTCTCAACTATTTGTGGGATTAACTTTTGTTTTAATTTTATTTTTATAATAATGCTTCATAGCAGGGGCATGTCACCTTGAATCTCAAAGCACAGATAACATAGGGCCGGTTGAGGACAGATTGTTGGCCTTGGAGCTGAATTTCCTGCTGCTTTGTCTGTTCATGTTGCATCCTTAAGCTATAAGATGAGGGGTGAAATACTTCATGAGGATTATCTCTTTAACAGAACAAGTAGGCCTGAGATAGTATAATAGACCTTCACCTTGACAGTCAGGAGGCTTCATGACAGCATCAACTAGGAACTAGCTCTTCCAGCAAAGCGTACTGTTAACACTGATGTGTCACCCAGCAACAAATCTCCTCTTACGAGAGGTCTTATACACCTGTCATATGGCTAAAACACCTATAGATGAGACTTTACTCCTAGGGCAAGTAATACAAGTTTGGAACATTAAGGATGTAGTGTTAATATTGTAACCTGTGCTTCTACCTTTCAGACATCTCTGCTCTCTCAGGACGCGGTTATTTGTGCTTAAGAGAGGGTACAAAGATTGTTGTATAAATAAGAACTATTTTTTGAGCTACTTGAAGAGAAGATCTGTCTACAAACAGCTGCTATCCTGGCTGGTGGAAGGTAAACTCTATAGCAGGATGGAGGGCTTGCTTCTGAGGGATGGGGCATCCACATAATATGATATCAAGACCATGACAGAGATTGAAAATCAGGGAGAGCCTGGCAAGGAGTAATTTAGAGTCTGAATTTAGGATCAATAATGCGAGTTTTCTCCAATGCACATCACAAATATGTGTAACTACAACTTGAAACAGAGAAACTTACTGCAGAACAGTCATCTGTGGAATTTTAGTAGCTGTTTAGCTGGGCAGTTACTGAAGAAGCTGCAGTGGAGCTCTGAAAATCCTGTTTAATTTTTATTTATTTTTTTAAAACTTCTGGTGTAGAACTTTCTGTACCACCTTTTTAGATTCGTCTTGTTTAATTTATTCATTGCCATTCTTGCTACATATACAAGTGAGAGCTGGGCCCCTTGGTAATGACCAATTTTGAGGGCACACGTAACCCTTGTATTATGCAGTATGTTTCACAATACCTGAGGAGTGAAAATGCTGTGGAAGAGCCTGACCTCATAAGGTGCAAACAAAACTCTAATAACATATCAATAATCACAATTTGCATCTGTTAGAAGAGACAGTATGGAGTGGTTCTTGTGATAATGACTGCTACAACAGTTTATGTAACAAGGCACAATAGCTGTGCACTAGATGAAGGGCTCTTCAAATACTGCTGACATGAATGTTTAAGGACAGGTTTTTGGCTGCTTGTGGCATCATCAGACTGGGTAAACAAACTGCAGTACTTGACACTGTGGCAATGATGACATAGTTTTAGGTTGGGTGAATACAGGAACAATATAGCAAAATTGTGTTGCTCATACAGATGTATTTGTGAACGGTTAGAGAACACTTACAGTTCAGCATAGACTATACAGAACATATGCAATCTCTCAGTACAGCTTGCACACACACAAACTGCAAAAAGTTCTGCCAGCACTGGACAGTTAACAGCATGCAGCTGAAATAAGCTATGATAACAGCTTCAATATGTGTCAAGATCCTGCTCTGAGGAAAAGGGTGAAAAGCATGGTTATTGGCAAGAGTCCTTTGCTATACTAACTGGCAAATCCATCAGAAGCAATCCCTCTAGTCAGGAAGGAGTTAGCAGTACCGTTGGAAATTAAGTGTTTGAGCTGTTGTCTAGTTCAAACTAGTTTGCATCTGAGTAAACGTGAGCTGCCTTGATTAACAGCTGCTTTGCTTCCAGGTTGTTTCTTGTATCCAGTGACTATCGACATATAGTATTGACTGAAGATTGAGTGGTATGTACAGGCACATGGCCTGATACTCTTTATCCTATGAGTAGGCAGGTGATACTTTCTGATCAATAACTAGAACAGACAACTGAACTCTGGCTCATTTATAATGAAGAAATATCTCGTGGATAATCTAAGTATATCAAGAATTTAGGATGATATTTTATTTGACTCCTCAGTATGAATAACTGTGAAAAGTCAGAAGTATGAATAGCACATTCATGCATCTTATTTATTAATACATGCCTAGTGCTTGTCAAGGCTACTTGGGGCACCATTGCAGCAGGAACTAGGCAGAAAATGTGATAGTTTTGCACATAGGGATTTGTTAGATGTAAATGTTAAGTCAGTCATACAGGGGCTCACACAAATGCGTATTTATGCTTGCAGTGTGGGTAGAATACTGCTAGTCAAGATAGTCCATTACTGGTAAGTGTATCTGCCTTTACAACTTTGATTCTTGCTAGTCATTGTATGTACTGCTGATTAACCTTCAGCCTGTTCCCTCAGCCTGCAAAACCGATTTGCCCAAGTGGGTAGCTAGTTTACCACCCTTCTGAAAACGGCTGTTCTGTCAGGAGCTTGATGGCTGGAGATACTTCTGAGAATCCATTGTGCAGGTCCTGATACAACCTTCTAACCAGAAGAACTTGACTAACCCAAGAAAGCATGGAGGAGGGAATAACCTGCTTTGGAAACATGTCTAGCACTTGAACTATTGCTTCTGGTTACAAACACATCCTAACGGGGCATATTGCACCTGGCAGTAAAAGTTTCTCTTGGCCTTTCCTGGTCTTTCACATGCTAATTTGAGGTTAATATTTATATGTAATAAATATTTAAGCTGAATCATGTACTTGCAGTATCAAGGGACAGAGAAGGAGCACAGGCTGTGAAAAGGACAAAGTATTAAGAGTGCTGAGCAGATGTTTAGTTTATCTGCCTTGCCTCTGACTTTTTTAGTGTCCCTAACCTCTTTGCAGACAAGCTTTCATCAACACTGAGGCAATTATCTTTGCTGAGGGGAAGAAGCCTGTTGTTGGGTGATTCGTAATTGTTCAATCTTTAAATACCTTGACGGACTACAGCAATAATGAAGATTCTCAAGCCCCTATGCACAGGACAAAATTACGATCATTAAGGGTAGCTACCATGTTGCCACCCCCTGCTTTAGTAAGGGATAATTGTGAAAGCGTCTCCTCAAGGGAAGCTGAATGCTGCTCAACAAAAGTATTTGGCATGTACTTCAGGTCTTGCTAAGAAACAGGTATTTCAAGAAAGACTTGTCACACTACCAACAGCTTTCCTTGTAAGAAGTTCAGAGAAGACACCAAAAGCACAGTATGCCCAAAGTCTTCTGACCAGCTTTGTCAGGGTAGATGTGTGGAGCTTGAGATGAGTAGGTAACTTGACAGAGTAGGTAACAGGCCTATGTGTTGAAGGCTTGGAATGGCCTTTCCCTGATTGGTGATCAATATTTGCTGTTCACAGGATAGTCCTTATAGAAGAGGAGGAAGACATAAGTGGTCTCTTAATAAGCCCTTTCTGGAGTAAATTGAGATGTACATAAGCAAAATGTGTACAGACCAGAGTTTGGGTCGTTTCTGCAGTCTAAGCCTTTTGAAGTAGGTCATTTAATGTTGTAGCTAAAATGAGCTGTACAGTTGGGTAGTAAGTAATTAAGTTGTTGTGATAGCAACATACTTACCTATGTGGAGAAGATTCAAAAGCCATGGCTAACAGTCTACTGACATAGTTGCTGTGGAAACAATCTTGTTCTTCTCCATGCCAGTGTTAACCGTAGGCATGAGTGTCCTTGCATAAATGCACATGCATCTCTAACCCTGTCATGCTGTTGGCTGGCTCTTTTCAGATGAACAAGAATTCAAGGATTGTTGTCAGGCAGGACTCAGTGCCTTGAGAGAATTATTTCTTCTTTCCAGCTTGGAGCTGAACAGAATGTCCTAAAGCTGTGACTCAGCTCCTAGAAAGCATGTTGTAGCTCTGTTCTTCTCCAGGCCATTTCATTCTGTTCTCTGAACACTAACCTTCCAGATGGGGGTGGGTGGTTAACTAATGATTCAATCTAACTTTGTCTTTCCCTTCCTGTTTCTGAAGAACTTGATAAATCTAGGGAGAGGGTCATTACGCTTAAGTCCGGAGACTATCTCCACACAAAACTGTATCATCAGGCAAACTAGTCTGTCTTTAGATAGAATTTGTTTGGCTTCATTTTATCTGCTTAATGTGTGGCTTTCAATAGGCATATTCCTTTTTAGTCATGGTGCAGTTATCCTGTAAAAATTCCTGTTGGCTGTAATAGTTTTCCCCTTGCTTCTGTGTCAGAATGGGCATTCAAGCTGCCCTTCCAGTGGTAATTTTTCCTAATTAACCATGGCTTTCTATATCAACTCTTCCTCTAACATCTAGTGCTACTCAGAACCACTTGAAATTTCCCCAGCAACACTATGTTCCCTAGCTGTGGCCCTGTAAAGTTGCCAGATGAGCATTTTTATCTCTGATTTACTTGAGCAATACTAAATGACAAACCATCTGGTAAGTGGCTAGATCTGACTTTGCATATATTAACAGCTAGTTCCCTGAAGGCCTCCCTCCTGGCTAAATGGAAATGGAGGTCTTCAGGGTGAAATTCTCTCTTGGAGACCTAGGAATTTTTGTTCTTCCTATCTTAAGATTCAGTTAAGCGTTGACATCTATTGCTCTGAAGGCCAAGCTGGATGAGTCAGTCTGTAGCTAGTGACTAAGTAATGACTTGGGGGAAAGAGGGGAAAGCAGGAGTGAGAGCACAATCCTGAAAGTAACTTTCAAGTAACAGATAAAGCATTAGCTAAGGCAAATGAAGAATACGCTATTGGAAATTACAAGATTCTGCTGCTAGAGGATATGCAATGCTTCAGCACTTGTATGGGTGTACACAGTGTGTCTCAAATAGTGTGCTGAGTAAAAGGGGTGGTTTGATCTCTGGCAATTTGCTGGGATATAGGGGAAATTACTAATAGAGGATAGCCCAGCTAATTAATAATCTGAACAATATCTTGGCTTTATTTGTCACCATAAAATTAAAGGGACTAACTGAAGCCACTGCAACACCCCAAACAGAAGATTCATAGAACTGTTTCTGTAGGAAGTATGACTATCCAGTTCTTTATGGCTGGGTATAGATCTTCAGAACTCCATACAGACAACATGAGTCCTTCTATTTGGTAAATGTGAATCAATGCTTCAGCTGTGTAGGAACAAAATACAGTAAGTGCAGGATTTTCTTTTTTTTTCTTTTTTTTTTTTTTTCTTTTTAAGGATGTTATATCTCAGAGCAAAAGGATCTCCCGGTTATGACTAGTTGACTAGTTGTCATACTAGTCCATAGTTTCTGTTTACTTGCAGGAGTTTTCTTAAAAAAAAAAAAATCTAAGGTTACTTTATTAGTGTTAAGACAATGGTGTATGATTTTGGTTTCAGGTTTTGTTTGGGGGCTTTGTTTTGTTGGTTGGGTTTGGATTTTGGTTTTGTTGCTCTTTTTCTTTTTTCTTTTTTTTTTTTTTTTCCTGGAGCAGTCTGTCTGCACCCTCAGACTACACTGGGGATGGTATAGCCTCAAATTTCCATTAGTTATAGAAACATTAATAAGATGTAGCAGCTTCTTTTGGGTCATCTGATGTCATCTTTAGGGGTGTTTGAAACAGATCATAGAATCATAGAATAGTTAGGGCTGGAAAGGACCTTAAGATCATCAAGTTCCAACCCCCCTGCCATGGGCAGGGACACCACACTAAAATCATAGCAACTGTTTCTTGCCTTCTATCCTACTACAGACATGCAGCTGGCAGTGCTGAAGGAGAATAGAGCAAAATATCTGAGGTTCTATAAATAGCTTTAAAGGGTGAAAAGCTAAAAGTTGACAAATTAAAACAGTGATGCAAGTACAGCCTGTGGTTGTAGGTCAGTGTGATCTACTGATTAAGTATTACTGAGGTGAGGGTTCATCACCTACTGGACATAACTTCATGTTCTCTGTAGCCTGTAGGTATTGAGTTGGACTTCCTGTATGATCACTACTGAAGCTTCCAGGAATTAGCAGGCTCCAGTGTCCAGCAGAACAAAGCTGGACTAACAAGCTTAATATTTTCTTTCTCAAGGTAAAATATTGTGTCTGCCTACTAATCGTTTTTTGTTTTTATTTTTTTTAAGCACATCAAGCATACCTGACCACCCTCTCATCATGTCTACTGAAGCTGAAACTACAACTACCAATAACCAGCCTGAGCAGCAAACTCCACCAAAAGCACAACCCTCAAAGAAGGAAAAAAAGAAAGGTAAGAAATACTTACCTTTTGAACACTTCTTCCAGTCAGTATCGTTAACCTTTCACTTGCCTAAAACTACGATCACTCTCACAGCGTAGTTAAATAACTTGGAAGTTTCAAGCTGACTGGGAGAGTTAGTAAATAATCTAATAAAATTAATCTGAAAGGTAGGATTTATCTTGAAAGGGTTTTTTTTTTTTTTCCATCTCTAAGTTCTAAAGCTCTCAGTTCCTCTTGTTAAATGACTCATTTCCTGAGCCTGAGAAGTCACCAAAAACCCAGAGAAGTGAAAGCCTCCTAGGGAACTGACCAGACCAAGGACCATCCAGGTAGCTGTTGATCTGAACCTGAACTCACTTCCTTCCAGAGAGGGAGTGATGTGTTAGATGCAGATACAGACTCCTGTCCAAAGGAGCTAGAAAACTCATTTCATGGGTGTTATTATAGATCCAGATTAAATGTTTTCATGTAAATATGATTACCTCATAGAGAAATACATTCTGAGGCACACAGTCAATGTTGAGCATGCAGAGAAGAAAAACAAGCAGTTCTGAGAAGCAATGGCAACATCTGAAATAGTACATTAGCTTAAATCCCAATTTATTATAGGGATGGGGGTACCAGGACTTGTTGTAGAAATAATGGTGCTGATAGAAAGTTCTAGCACAGGACCTAGGAGATTCTTGCATGCCAAGAGATCTGACTAGCACAGAGCTAGGTACAAACATCTGAAAGGCATATTGTGCATCATGTATAGTCATGGGAAGTATCATTTCTGCTTGGTGTGTTTTCCTTAGCACTTGCATCTATTTGGCTGTTGCCTATAAAAATTTCAGTCTTTTAAGTGGCAAACAATTGTTCTGAAGTCCCCAAATATTAAGCACTAGGCTCCACGCCTTGAATTGAGGCCAGATTCTACAAGAGTACACTGACCTTAAAGGAGTAAATATCTTGCTATGCACATGGTACTGGAAGGACTAAGGATTGTTAGTCACCTATACTTGAGGGGCAGTTGTAATATGTACTTACATGATAGTTTTGTTTGTTTAAGGGCTCAAAGGCCAACATAAACATTCCTTTATTAAAAAAAAAAAAAACCACAAAACAAGCAAACAACAAAAAACCAACAAACTTTTCTCTGTCTCCAGGGTCAGAAAAGACAGATGAATCTCTCTTGACTAGATTCAAAGGTGATGGTGTAAGATACAAAGCTAAACTGATTGGTATTGATGATGTCCCAGAGGCAAGAGGAGACAAAATGAGTCAGGATTCAATGATGAAGCTGAAGGTAAGGGCTTGAGCTGGCATGTCAGGAACACCTTCTGGGTAACCTTCAGAAAGCAAATCAAATGATTACTTTGGCACAAGCTCAGTGCAGCTTAATGGTAACACAGTAAAATAACAGCACATCCTAGATGCATGTTACTGCTAGGGCTGTAACCCCTTACTCAAAGAACAGTGTTTCTCTAATAGCTTGGGAATGCTCCTTTGGTTCTCTTGTAGGCATCTAGTATGGATGCTAATAGTATGAACTTGATCACAGTGAGCTTGGGTTTTGAACAGGGAGGGAGGAACTGTGCAATTTAACACTGACCTCAAAGCACAAGTTGGCATCCCATGGCAATAGTGACACCAGGAGATATAAATAAGCCGAAGAATAAATGAGACTGCAAAAACAAAAAAATACTTACGAAGTTCATAACACCCATATAGCTTCAAATCAGGCTGAGAAAGCTCATAAAGCTGCTGCTACAGCAGTTTAGTGAACTAAGATAAGTTTTAGAACTCTAAAACGTTTACAGGGGAATCACAACCTAGTTCTGATGTATTGCCTCAAACCTAGTCAGGCATATGTTACAAGAGGAATGCTGCTTACACTGTAGTTGCATAAGAATAACTAGATTAGCACTAATATGATCAGAGCCTTGGACTCATGGGGAATGTAAGGGAACAGCTTTAAACTCAATCTAACACAAATCTCATCAGTTGTTTAATATTCATCCTTTCTAGGGAGTGGCAGCAGCAGCCCGTTCCCAGGGTCAACACAAACAGAAGATCTCAGTGAACATATCCCTCTCTGGTATCAAAATAATAGATGAGAAAACTGGGGTAAGATATGATTTACTCTCTTAATGTGATTCTTAAAGCATGTGAGGAGTTTGGAAGTTAGACCGTCTGAACTAGATTCCTTATGGCATCATGCCTGCCTTTCCACATGTGAAAAGTGGCTTGTGAAACGGCTGGTCATGCCTCCTGCCAGAAAGATAACTACATCTGATTGTAGTTAATTGAAGTCTGATAAATGAGTCTTGAACTGAAGTCTTATAACTGTCTCAATCATTCTAAATACAGAGAAAATCAGCTATTATGTCCCTAGCAATTTAAACCATTTCCGCCCCCCCCCCCCAATCCTAGGTCATAGAGCATGAACATCCAGTAAACAAAATCTCCTTTATTGCTCGGGATGTGACAGACAGTCGTGCCTTTGGCTATATATGTGGAGGAGAAGGCCAACACCAGTTTTTTGCTATAAAAACAGCTCAACAGGTATGGATCAGACACCCTTTTCTACTTGCTATAAGTGATGCTATTGTGTGAACACTTAATGTGTGATTAAATGTAGTACTTTTACTAGCCATGTAAGATACAGCGGAATACCAACACAGAAGAGTTGACTCTTCTTCTGGAGGGAGGCAGTAGGAATTGACTGTATTACCAATGACTACTATCTTGTTCAGCTTTTCTGTAGTCCAGAAGAAAAAAATCAAGTAGCCTTGCTTACTATAATTAATTTGTCCATGCAATCATTAGTGAGGTGAAAGGGAGCCACTGTCATAGGCTTTCCTGTACAGAGTCCTGTTACTCTCAATGAGAATGCTATTTCTTGAGTCAAGTAGCCGAAGGTTCACTCAGAATTAATAGGAAGTATGTTAGAATTCCACTAGTCTAGTTCACATGCTGCTTTATCTTGCATAGCAGTGAAAACAGACTTACTCAACTGCAATACTGTTTCTGGGGCCAGTGAATGGTAGGTCTGCTCTTCCTGGACTTGCTTTGTGGAGGCATTCAGATACTTCTATGGTAAGTTCCTCCCTATGAAGAGATCTTTATATACAGGGTTTGTCTCTCTGAAGAGAATCTGTACAAAAGCAATATTGGAAACAAGCTACTTGGAATTACTGCTGAATATTACAGAGCTTCCTTGATGACCTGAACCTAGTTAGATATTCATAATTGATTAGCTTGTTTTATGATGTCTTTATAATATCCACTGTAATGACATAGAATCATAGAATAATTAGTTCCACCCCCCCCGCCATGGGCAGGGAGCCACATCTTCAAAGCTAGTAACGTCTCTACAGACATCCCTGCTTGTCCTCCTGGAGAACCTGTTGGCAGCTTCAGACCCTTTACAGGCAGAACTGAGGGCCTCCTTGTTGGAGCATGTAACACCTTCTCTTAAACCTGTTTTTATTAGTCTGAGTCCTGTGTTATACTGGCTTCACTGGAATTGTGGATTAAATACAAAAGCTTTCTGTGTGTTCTCTGGAGTTGAGTCTGTTCTCAGAGCTTTTCACCATGGGGTGCTACTTGTCAGCCTACAAGTTTAATCAAGCTGTAGATGCTCTTGACTTGCTGCTAGTTGTTTTTAACACAAACTTGTCTAGCTGAGAAATGAAGACTTCTACAGCTCTAGAATTCTGCAGCTGTACTGTTTGTCAAAGTTGGTAATTGTTGAAAAGGCATTCCCAGCAGTTAGTTGCCTAAACCCCTCAATTAGGAAAGTATGATGCTTGGATATAAACAGTGAGATCTGTTCACCAGATTCTCTTCTTCAGCCAGTGGTAGTGGTTGAAAAGGCAGACTTGTCTTGCTCTAGGCCCTGACACAGTTGCTATATTTCTCAAGCAAAAAGTTCCAAATCAATATAGCTGAGCCTGCCATTACCTCAGTAATGACTCAAGATATTCTTGTTAATGCTTGTGCAGGGAATGCAGTGCCTTTCTAATTCATGCTAAATTGTAATCTAATTCACATCAAAATGTCATTGTGATACAAACACCACTTAAAGCTGGTATCTGCTCTATGCATTTGAGGTCATGATAATCTTACCTTATACTTGTTTTCCTTGTTTACTATTTGCATCCTGTTTAAAATAATGTGGTATTAGCTATAGATTTCCCCAGGTTCAGTGTTGGTGGTGGTGAAAAGAGATGGTTGCAAAATGCTTTTCTTCATGAGACTACCAAAAGGCTTGGATAAACTTTGCACTTTCAAGGAAATAAGATCAGTATGAAATCTTGTGCTGCAACTTTTTAGCAAAAACTTGGCGTAGCACAAATACATACAGCAATTTTCCCTGTGGAGTTAACATCAGTTTTAAGTTGGTTGTGATCTATTACCCTTGGATTCTACATAAGCTCTCTTGTATGTAGACTAAACAGTCTGTTAAACTCTTGCTTTTCCTATTATCTTGCTGTTTAGGAAAGTTTAGCCTGCTGCACAGCTTGCTTTAGAAGTCCAGGGAGAAGTAGTACATGGACTAAAAACTACATTCTTTTTCAGGCTGAGCCTCTAGTTGTTGATCTTAAGGACCTTTTTCAACTAATATATAATATGAAGAAGAAACAAGAGGAAGACAAGAAAAAGGCAAGTAAAATTAGAAAAACTGCATTAGTCTGCATAGAAATAAAGCTTGCTTCAGCTTTGCCTTGGCTTGGCTATTGGGCACTTGTTACACTTGACTCTGAGGTCTCTCTAAATCTAGGATCACTCAAAGCTATTGTTTAGTAATTGTATCACCAGTTTAATTGCCTCTTAGATCCGGTAAATTCTCCAAAGTGAAAGGCTTTGGATATTCTACATGATGTCTGGGTACTAAAAGCCCTCTTTTCCTCTTTAGAGTGAAGAAGCAGATAAGACCGAGGTAAGTCACTCCAACTTAGCCTCACTTGTTAAGGTATGCTGCTGCAACACAACTAGCTTTTCACTTCCTTTACACTGCCAGCAATATGGAGGCAATGTGAGGTGGCCATTTACATTTAAATGGGAGTAAAAGGGGCCTACAGAACTAATACTGAGTAGTGGCCTCCGTTATACTTTACCTTTTCATCACTTACTCTTTGAAGCTTCCAAGTCCTTGATTATGGCAAATTTTTATAATCCAGTTGTTGCTGACAGTTATCCATCTGTTACAGAGTGGTGGTGAAGCACCACCTGCTGATCGAGCTGACAAAATGAAACCGGTAGGTTACATTTTAGAACTTCATATTGATGCCACTAAGGAGTTCATAACTGTCTCCATATTGTGTGGGAGTTGCAGTATTTATAGATGAGCTTACAGTAGATCTGCATGATGTTTGGCTCTTGCAAGAACTATAACAGATACCAATTATTTCAATATTTCTGGCTTCAAGGGAGTTGACCAGATGGACTTATTTGGGGATATGTCAACACCTCCTGATACGAGCAGTCCCACAGTAAGTAGAATCTAGTTTAGCTTTCTTGGATTATGCTTTGAGAGCAAACTTAGTCCTAGTGATAAGATCTGGTTTTATTTTGTTAATCTTGGTTTCTGATTTGACTGAGACATTTGTCTAGTTGTCGGTGTACTACTGTCTTAGGGATATAATAGTATATTACTGACTAGAGTAGCTCCTGTCATTTTTATCCAGCAGAGTTCACTTGAGATTTCATGACAGAGATAATACTGTATTGCTAATCATAGAGTCATAGAATGGATTGGATTTGGGCTGGAAACCAAAAGACTGTCCAGTTCCAACCCTCCTGGTAGGAGCAGGGACACATTCCAATAGACCAAGTTGCTCCAAGCCCTATCTAGCCTGGCCTTGAACACTGCCAGGGATGGGGCAGCCACAGCTTCTCCGGGCAACATGTGCAAGTGCCTCAGCACCCTCATAGTGAAGAACTTATTCGTAATATCTAGTTTACATCTACTATCATTTTAAAACCATTACTTCTCATCACTATACTCCCAGATAAAGATATCCTCCTCATCTTTATGGACAAGTGAACCCTAAAGTAAGTCACTTGGAGTTGACTCCTGGCCATTCTAGGTCAGTAGCCCTAGTTCAAGATGGGGCTTATCTCTACAGAAATGTGCATAAAACTTGGCTTGGCTCGTATGACCCCTGAAATCTTACCAGTTTATTCTGACACTGTAAGACACTATCAGGTGTGATACAGTGGTGCTGTCAAGCCAGCTAGTGACCAAGTCTTTACCCTTCTATTGCCTGCTTGATGGAGAGATGACATGTTAATATCTTCCACTGTCAAATACCTCTCCAGTCTTACTCTGAAGCAGAGATTGCAACTTGGAATCACACTAAGGCAGTGTGATTTCACAGCTTGTCAAAACAAAGGACTAGAATTCAAAGAGTTCTTGACCTCAGTGAAAGCTTAGGTGTAATTAGTGCTTGATGACTAGTCTCTGGTCCATAGAACAAGCATTTGACACTTAACTAAGTGATTTTTCAGAACCTCCATGTTAAAAGCAAATAGCTGTGACTTGGTGACAGCCAGCAGTGCTTGCCTTAGTGACTTCAAGATGAAGCTTTAGTACAACTGTTACACTGAATACTTCTAAGTATAATGCATTGGATACTTGGTTCTCTCTTTTTGCAGCTGTTCTCCTTGAATTTGTATACTATGCAGCAAGTCCTACATAAAACTAACTCTGTTTTTCTTTCTGGACAAATAGGAAGCTAAAGAGATTCTTTTAGTGGATCTAAATTCTGAAATTGAAACCAAACAGACTTTTACAAAAGAGGATCTCTTCTTGAATGGCAACACAACCTCTCTTCCACTACCAAAGCCACAGCCACCCTTCTTGCCTGAGAGTTCTTTCTCTACCAATCTCAGCTTTTTTCCTACACCTAATCCAGACCCTTTCAGTGATGATCCTTTTGCACAGCCAGACCAATCTGTACCACCTTCATTTGATTCTCTAAAATCTGCTCAGAAGAAGGAAAGTCTGAATACCTTGACACCGGTGTATAATGATCCTTCAGGTGGTGATATTGACTCCTTTGGTAAAGAGTTTGACCAAATCTCTAATAGAACTAGCAAACAAGAAGCCCTAACATACCAGTGGCCACTTGAGAGTAAGTCACCTGCAGCAAAAACTCCAGATGGGGTACCAGAGAGTGAACAGAATGGTGCTCATAAAACCCTGTCAAACCTGTTTGTGGAAGGTGCTTCCAAAGGCGTATCTCTGCAGAATGGAGTAAAGCTGGATTCTGAAAGCAATATGCAATTCATGTCACATGAGCCCATAACAATTAGCCCACCACCACAAAGCACCAAGCCAGGAAGAGGAAGGAGGTCTGTCAAGGTGAACAATGTTCAAGTAATTAATAGTGATAAGCATGCTGCTACTCAGAAGCTGGGTGAAGGAATCTTTTCTTTCCTTGTACTGTGTAACTGGTTAAATAGCTTCACAGCACATGTACTTCCTTTCTACCTGTTGTGCTTACTCTAACATCTCTGCAGCCATGGTACATTCTAACACTCATGAATATTTCATAGTAGCTATGATCACTAAATTATATACTCTCTTCCTTAATGCTTCCGTTCTTCTGTAAAGGTCTGCAAAGGTAAGTATGCTGCTATATACATTGATACTTGATATAAATGCCAAACCTGTTAAGATAGCTGTATGCCCATCAACCTGTGTATCGTAACAATGAGGTATGAATATTAATTTGCAGACATCTATATAGTTTCTCAGCACCTGCCTGCTGAGGAAATTTCAGCAACTTGCTTGATAAGACATAGCATGGCTTTTGGTCAGCTGCATTTGTTTTGCACTCAAGTGATGCAAAACTCTGCTGCTAGCCTTGCCACAACTGCAGGGGTCACTGTAGACTGAGCAGGAATATTTAGAGGGGTGGGGATAAGAGGAAAGCTCTTTATGTTGGCAAATAATTCAGTTCCTTTAAATCTTATTCTGCTGCTGACTTTCAACTACTATATATTATACCTACTTAATGCCATGCATCTCAGTATGTGTGAACAACATGGTGTAGTTTGAAACTCTTACACTTGGTGTCTAAAGGATATGCCAAAGCCTCCATCTCTCCTCTAGCTGTTAAAGCTTGTAGCTCTGGACTGGTGGGTCTTGATCATCTAGCATGTGTTCTGCCATGCCATCTCACTAAGCTTTTTTTTTTTTTTTTTTTTTTTCTCCTTTCTAGAATGCATCAGATGACTTACTTAGCTCGGACTTCTTTGTGCCAACTAAAGAGAGCCTTAGCTTGACCTCAGTGACACAAACAGGACCTGTGACACTGGACCTCTTCAGAACAAATCGTACCACAGCACCTCCACTGGCTGGTCGAGGTTAGTTCACAAGTGAAGGTCTTGTTCCCATCTAAGATACTGCTACCACCAAAACAAGGGTTCTAGTTTTAATTCATGTGTAGTGTGGTGCCCTTTAATCCATGTACTGTCTGCCTTAACTATTAAGTTCTGCATTAATTTCTGCAAATAGAGGCATAAACTCTGCATCTTTAACTAGAAGAGCATTTTTTGCTTTAACTTTGATAATAGATTTCTGCTTCAGGTACACAAGGTTCCAGTGTGCCAGGCAGAACTCGGGATGCTGCAGATTTTTAGTAATCATTTGCACAGAGGTAACTATGGCAAATGCATCTGTCACTTCTGTGCCAGGACTATATAATAAAAGTGCCTTCTTTTATTATATCAATCTCAATTCTGTTCTTCAGAGACTTAAATGGAGCAAAGTAAAAAATGTTAACCTCCTCTCCTCCCCAAATGATTTCATTTTTAAGTGTAATTCAACACATTTTTACAAACAGTACATGGAATATGTTTTGCTGGGACCCTCAGTGGAACTGATACCCTCCTTCTCGAGGTCTTCTGAATGCTGAAGTGCTGTATAACAACAATCTCACCCTCCCCCCAGGTGGCATGGCAATAACTTCACCATGGAGTGCGCAGACAACTGCTTTCACCCAGGCTGCCTCAGTCTTTCCTGGGTCTGTGATGCCTGCTCAGTCTACAGGATTTACTCAGCCATTTACCCTTGGTACTCAAACAGTGCCAAGCTGGAGCCAGCCTGCACCTTTTGCTCCAGCAGCCTCTCAGCCCTCTGGTCTCTGGGCACAGCCAGCACAAATACCATCTAATCCATGGATGAAGCAATCTAGTGCTGTAAATCCCTTCCAGAGTAGCGTGTTCCCAACTTCAGCACTACCTGCTCAGATCCAGTCTGTACTGCCCTCCATGCCAATAACAACCACCAGCCCACCTCAGCCACCACCTAGAATTGCACCTCAGAAGGAGCTTTCCAAGAAAGAAAGTGATGCTTTTATTGCTCTGGATCCTCTTGGTGATAAAGAGATGAAGGATGTCAAGGAAATGTTCAAAGACTTCCAGCTGACAAAGCCACCTGCAGTACCAGCGAGAAGAGGAGAACAGCAAAACCTTCCAGGTGCTTCTGGAGCTTTCAGCAATTATTTTAGTAGCAAAGTAGGCATTCAAGATAATACAGCTCATGGTGACATGGAAGCTAGCTAGCAAGCTCTCAGCCAAAATGACTGGTGAAATGGTTTTTGGTTGTTTTTTTTTTTTTTTTTCCTTGGAGAGCTGCTCAGGGATTGGGATGACTGATCACTGGTCTTTTTTTTTGATAGAACTAAAAATTTGATTCAGTGATTACTGAAACCAGGTTGAAGGGCTGTCTCCCATTGATCAATATCAGTGGCCAAACACTGACACCTAGTGCCTAAACTATTTGACTAGAATGAGGAAAAATAGGTCTGTACAGTGTTACAAGTCCAATGTCCCAGCTAGCTTAAGTGTCATTAGGGACAAGCAGGAGATAAAATTGTGAGATTACTCAAAGCAACTTTTATGTGGACTTTTTCATGTACTATTCTCTGATTCTATGATGCTATGAGCTCTGGTGTTGGTCAGGCAAAGCTGAGGACTTGTTAAAGCTTTTACATGATTACAGCCGTATGTCTCTTTTCCTTAGAACCACCGAAGCCTGTTCCCCAACAAACTGCGTTGCCTACTGATGTCCTATTTGAAAGTCAAGCTAAAACAGACCTTTTCAGTGCCTCATCTGTAAGTAGTAACAAAAACCAAGCAAACAAAAAAACTAACCCAAAACCAACCCAATCAATCTTTCTCTCCTTAAGAAGGGTGTCTGTGTTTCACCACTGTCTTAGTTCTGACTTCAGAGTCTGTGGAACAAAATTTCTTGTATGTATGAGGCTAATAATTAATCTAATGTAGGGCACTTGTGCAACAAGGCAACAAAGTATGATTCCATTTGGCTTGGGTCCATAACCAGTTCCCCACACTGCAAGCGCTAGCAGGAATGTCTTCAGTATTGGGAGATTCTGCAAAAGACTGTAAAATCAGGTAGCTGCAGAAGTCTTCCACTTTGGCTATACTTACCTTTCTGTGGAATAGACTGAGCAGTGTAGACTATGCAGCTCCCTTGCTGAACAGACGGGAGGCTTCCATGTCCGTTACCCCCTGGGGGAAGAAGAGGCTTCACCACATCACTTCCTTTGGGACACAGCACTTCAAGCCCTTGGTGAAAACTCTGTGTCTGTTCCTAAATGCTGTGTTAAGACATTTAGCATCTGGTTAAAATAAATCTGATCATAACTACACTGGCTCAGCTCCAAATAAGTGTTCAGGCATCACATGTAGCTTTTCTGGAAGATACCTTGATTTAGACTAGGATAACTGCTAACATGGCTTTAGAGCCATTTTCTCTTGGTAGCACAGTACAGTTAATGTATACTCAACAGGGGCTCTGCAGTATTCTATCCAGAAAGTGTCTGGAACAGGAACTAGCTGATACAGTCATGCAGAGTAAACCTGGTGAAACCTTGAAACCCACTAACAATTCATGATCTCTTTTTCCCCAGAGAGAATCTCAGAAACCACCTTCTGATTCTTTCGGTGATTCTTTTGGCAACCCATTTGTATAGATCAGGTAAGTCTTTCACTAATAAGACAACCTACTTCATTCTCCGAAATTGATTCGTAAAACCTTTGGTAAAGAGCTGGCTAAAATCTACTCTAGCTCAACTGTAGCGCTTCTCTGAAGTATGGCAAACAGCCTCTAGAAGAACACCTGCTAGAAAAACCTTCTACTCAGACTTGTACATAGCTGCATCCCAGCTAAGCCTAGCCAGCTTCACTTTCTTAGAAATAAAGATTTATTCTTCCACAGGCTTAGGTTTCAAGGCCACAACAGAACTCAACTTTCTCCTTGAGGAAAGTTAATGAGTAATTATGTACTGCAAAACTCAGAGGGGCTGACTAAATTCCTGCAGATATCTCTCGAGGAGCATGTTAGAACACAGCACCCCATACAGATTTCTGAAGCTTAATCCCCTGAATAATTGCAGGTTTGTACTCTGGGTGAATTGGAGTAAAAACACAGTAAGGGCTCTTGTGAGGGCTTTGGTTACTAGAAACTAATGAAACTAACTTTTGTACCACTGATTTAAAGAACATGAACTGTAAAACTACCAATTCTATTTTTCTGACACACTTCTGTTAGAAGCCAGACAGTGTATGAGAGGAAGCCTCAGAAGACAAGTGTTGCTATTTATTGCTTTAGTTTTGTTCTCTGTGGCTCTAAACAAGTTTAAACAATAAAACTATACTTATAGCTATCCTAACCCTAAGTCTTTTTCATCACACTAGGTATAACTGGAAAAGGACAAATGGAGTAACTGGATCTCTTCCTAACATGATTTTTCTACGTTTCACTTTGCTGTCTGCCACTCTTGCTGTTGTTCCATGATGTCTGTAATCTAAATACTTCTAGGTGGATTGAAACAAACTCTCAAAGAACATGCTGTGAAGATGGTAATTCAGGGCAAAGCAAATGGAGAGTTGGACTCAAGTTTGACTTGGAGACCCAAATTCAAATTGGTGGATGTTAATTTTACTTTAGTTCTTTGCAGTTTTTCGCAGAAGAGCTTAGAAACACTAGGTCTTGTGCACATGGTCACTACAATTCTTCTTTCTATAGCACTTACTGTCCTAAAATACAGGAACTGAATGTACCTGAGGAAGAAGTGAAGAAGGGAATTGAATTAGTAGCTAAAGTTCCACAACTAAATCTAGGTCAACTGCCTGTTAACACAGCAGCACCCAGTTAAGTGGATACTACTGAGCTCTAATTGGTGACTGGTCATATGACTTGGTCTCTGAGCCAAAGCTATAAACTGTATGGAAAGGAAAAATAATAAATCTAATATTTGTCTATTTAATGGTAAAATTATCATTCTACCATGAATGTTTAATAAAGGGACTAACTGTGGGGTCTGTAACAGAACTGTGAGAGTCGTGAATATTAGAGGTCTACACTGTAGGGTCAGATAAGCTGACACTTCTTGCAGAACATTGTAGTCATGGATACTAACTGTTCTCTTGGTGCTAATATGGGGATTTTTTTTCAGAGAGGGAAATCCACTAGGATTACTTTTCTATGAATGTGGCTTGACAGACAAATGGAACAAGCAGATAGGCTTCTCGCATATATCTCAGTGAATGTCCCTGATGTTGCTCAGTTTCAATTGTCACATGGTGCAGTGTGACATGTTTCCAGTGTGTTAGAAAGCAAAAAGACAATCATGGCTTCATACCAGGCCTAGATTCCTTGTGAACAGTTCTACCACCTCTGTGCCATGAATGTGTGGTAGTCTTCCATTTCTTGAAAACTGTCTTTTCTAAGGAATCTCTTTACTAACAGATTTCTAGATCAGTTGGCTATAACTGACTATAACAGCTGCATTCTTGGCCAGTGGGGATTGCTGGTGTGTCAGAGGTTTTTCTGATAATACCAAGTATAAACTTGAAATAGTATTGTTAAATCAAATGCCTAATCAGCTGCTGAAGAGCTAAGAAAGTCAACTTGAACACAGCCTTAGTACTCAATTCAGCCAGTCATGCAATAGTCTTGTATATAAACCTCTTGCACTTTCTGTAATGCACAGAAGCTATGAATTTTAAGTATTTGTCTCAAACTGGAAATGTAGAAACTTATGGATGTTACACTGTTATATAAAACTGTAGTATCTCAAGCGATGTTACCTAATGACATTAAACAGAAGCAACTCTTCATATCAAACATAGTGTGGCTGTTGATTCTGTCTTCCATAATTCAATTTTATGGTTCAGTTGGCACTAGGAGTTCAGAACTCACTAAAGATTTTCTCATCTGTTCTTACTATAGCTGCCTGAGTGCAAGTTCTTAAGTCTTTCTGTGGCTTCTTGCATCAGGCCTGTTCCACAAGTGTTGTCCCACAGTAAAAAAGTAAAACCCCAACTAACTTAGTAAATTGTCAGGAGGAGTTTGTCCCATAAGTAAGTTGCTCAGCCTGAATCTGCCGATACTAAAGATGCTTTTTTGTTCCTTTTTGCAGCACCCTGGAAACCAGCTCCTTAAATTGCATTAAGAAGTTTCACTAATTCAACTTGTTTATTCCAACTTTGAACGAGGTCTAAACTGATGCTTGCAACACTGAATTAGAACATTTAGCTCTTGTTCAGAACAAATTCTTACAGTTCTAATGCAGATGGCTGACAAGAATAAATACATTAGAAAGTTACTAATTTAATTAACCTTTAGTACTTGAGACTGACCTGTAACTATCAGCCTGATGTACCACTGAATTAAATACAATGGGTGCATGGGTGCATTTGATGCTCTTTGATTTGTGTGGTTAACAGATTGAAAACAATTTGTTCAAAAGGAGTTGATATCCAGCTTGAAATATAGGCCTTATGGTGCTTCACAGAGAATCACTGATTTCCCTTTTTACCTGTTTTTTGTGGTGGGTTTGTCGTTTTTGTTTTTTTTTTTCCCCCCTCCCTCTGCACGGCAGCAAGATTGACTGTCTTGGTGCTTGAGTAAAGGAGTATGTTTACCAGTATTTGAGTTAAACATCTAAATGACCACTTGCTTGTCCAGCTAAAATTAACAGTCCATCTATGCTGGAGTTTTGAAATAGCTGTCAGGATGATGTCTAAGAGCTGTTTAGCAGGACCTCTTACAAGCTGGCCAAAGATGCTTGCTGCTCTGCTGGCTTAGTTTGAATAGCTGTTTACTCTGATTTTTGTCTCTGTCTTAAAGAGCCATGAACTGTGGTGGTGTACATACAGCTTCCATTGAGGCAGGTATGATGAAACAATACAATATTGCAAGTGTCGGTGTCTTGCATTATTGCTCAACAAATTAGGTTAGTGCAATTGCGCTCATCAAACTGCGGTGAGGTTGCATCAGATTTAAGTTCCCGTAAATAAAATTGCCTGCACTATTCCACACCATCTCCTTTCCCTGCCATAAAAATGAGGGAACAGAAAAAAATTAAATTTTTCTTATCCATGGTAATTTGGAATATCCTTATACTATATTATTTTTTTTTAAGCTTGCATGCAGGTGCTTATTAACTGCTAAACAGCAGGTTGTTTATGAGTTACTTCTGTCTTGTGACTGTGTCCAATGCATTATGCCTTAAATCTGGATTACAGAAAACTACTGAATAGGAATTTCCCTCTAAAGAGCTAGCTTGTGGTTTTGGGTTTTGGTGGCGGAGTGAAAGCTTGAAGAGTTTTAGTCTCCCTCATAATGACAAGAAATCATGTGTTGGCTTTTTACATTGGCTGGGGGAGGAAAAAAGGCATCTTGGGAGATTATTCCTCTAACATTCCAAATGAGGATTCCAAAAAAGTTAGACCCTGAACTTGCTCTTGTAAACAGTTCTGCTTTAGGAACTATTTGTTCCTTACATGAGTCACTGCTATGACTGCTTTTTACTAGGCAGTTAACTGTTCTCTGATTAAATAAAAAATGTCTTTCCCATATTAAAAAGTACTAGTAAACAAAAATGGTTTATTTTTAATCTTGAAGCTACTTTACACTATTTCTCAGTCTCCATGTAGGAAGAAGTGGAATTTTCTGAAAAGTGGACTTCAGAGCACTTACCGCAAGGCAGTTTTGGCCAGTAACTGGCAATCTTCAGTGTGCACTTCGTTTTGTTTGTTCTCTTGGTAATAAATAACAAAAGGAACAAATAAATTACAAATCCAGTCATGCCAATTTTTGTCTATTCAGCTACAAAATGAGAAGTATGCATGTTACCCTGCAGCTTATATCCATACTATGCAATTTAGAGGTGACTGCCTCACTTTTGGGGGAAAGCAGAAGGTAAGTGTGTTTCATTTTCTGCAGAAGTCTATACTGCTTTGTTTCTTTAACACAAAGAGTAAACTTCCAATTCAGATATTTCTAATGGTAGCTTGCTCAGTTAACAAAAAAGAAAAAAAAAAAAAAAAACAAAAAAAAAACCCAAACAAAAACAAAAAGGGAAACTACTTACTATATTTCAAGGGGTCAAATAGAAATGTTTTATCCATCTGTTTTGGGTGTATGTGGTACAATGAAAGCGACTGATAGCAGCTGAAGTTATGTTCTGGAGGGGGGTAGTGCTCAGGCAACTGCTGTCTATTGAATGCTGAGTGTGAAAACATAATCTCAAATGGTTTCTTTCTGAAAATGCACATTTTTATGTTGACAGTACTTCTATTTAAAGTCTCCTAGACTGCCTATTACTAATTCTTTGGAAATATATCCTTTGTTTTTTCACTGTATCACTAGTAGGAGAAATAACTGCTTAGTCCCTACAAAAATATCATGTGGAATCATCTGAAGAGCTACACTACCAGAACTATATGTCATTTATGAGAAAGGCCAGTACCAAGTGGTGAAAGAATATGAGTCTCAGATACATACGTCAAGAATAAATGGGTATTCGTCTGCTTTAAGACTTAAATTGCAGTATGTGAAGCATTTTGCGATGACATGTGAATACTAGCTGAACAACCAAGTATTGCCTCTTGCACATGTCTCTAGGCCTCCTTATGTTTTGATGGTTATAAGTAAGTTGGCATTCATATCCAATTAAAGCACAGGTTTGATATATTCAGATAGAAATGGTGTAGCCGGAAGATACAGTTATTATGGAGAGTATACAGCAGGCAACGTGGGCCAGCAGCTTGACTCCATACCATACCAAAGATTTCATGATGGTGCTAGCACAGTTAGCAAAATGATGCCCTCACATGATTCTGTCACATCCCCACATTTAAGAGAGCTAAGCCTTCTCTCTTGGTCAGTGCTAACTGACAAACCAAAAGGTTTTCCATGAGTCATCAGTTTTGTATCTGGTTAACTGAACAGCTCTGTATTTTGAAGTATGGCTCAATAACAAATCACCCAAGCTATGACCTGAAGGTGTACAGAGCATATTGTGCCATCCACAAGGTGCAAGCAGTTTTCTGTACTGCTTTTCCTTTTGACAGAGCACTTACCTATCCCTCAAATAACAGACAGCGGAGAAGGTATTTCCATTTACTTGCTTGTCTCTGAAGTTCTTGCTCCCAACTGCTACTTTCAGTGACATTCTACAGTAGTTGACTTCTTTTACTGCCTCTCCTGTTTAAACTGCGTGACTTAGTATCTCCTGGTTTAGCCTGATTTTTCAGAAACACTTTCTCCCTGTGATTAATATGGAAGTGAAAAAGTTGCTAATTTTGTTAATCTCTTTTTTTTTTCTAATGTGAGTGATGTTGAATAAAATTGTCTTATCATATGCGTACGTTTGAATTTCCAGATCAACCTGGGTAGTGGATGCACTGTTGTTGCTTCAAGAGTTCATAAGACTTGTTTACAATGAACTTTTTCTGATTTTGTTTTTTTTTGTTTTATTTTTAATTCTTCCCTAACCTCAAGTAAATCCAAAACTGTAAAGCTGGATCTGCAGCTGGAGGGGGCCCAGGGATGTCTGTACATCACTCAATGAATATTCTTGCAGAAGTTTCTCAGCCATGATTATATGAAAACCTGTGCACCTATACGTCAGCTCAACTCCGGTTTCTAGACGATTGTGAGATTTCAGTTTATATTGAAAAGTTTAACTCAGCCTTTCCTGCCTGGATTTTTATTTTAGACTCAAAACAACAACTTATAGGAACCTTTAGGAGACTTTTAAGGATCTGTACTAGCTTGAGTCTGACTGTTCCTTTAGGCACCCCTTCTAGACACTGCTCTTCATGGTTCATTCTTACTGACTAGATTTTTAAGCTAATAATTTAAAAGTTCAGAAATGCATTTCAATATAAAATTCTATTGTACCTGAATACCAAATAATTGCTAGGAATAAGATATTCCTTTGCCTTCAGAAACCCTACTACATGCCTCAATATATCTTCAAGGTGTATTGCGCAAGGCTTCCCACTCATACTATCTTTAAGGGCAACCTGTCAGTCTTCAACCCAAGCTAAGCTAGATGTTGTTACTCAGAAGTTTACAGTCCTACATCAGTAAGGAGATTAAAAGCTCATGTATGCAGCTACCTTTGCAGATACGGGAAGGAAGAAGCAGATTGTCATCCATTTGCTAGTGTTAGATTTTCATTTCTTCCCTCCACTGATTTTACTGTCATGCCAAATGGTGGAAAAACATGTAATGGAATACTGTTCTGCAGCTTTTCAAAGCATTACCTGCTTATTAAGAAGTTATAGTAAACTACAGTGTTGCTGAAGTATTCGTAAGATTAGCTGATTACAGGGGAAGGACTTTTTCTGCAGGTGATAACCAATGGATTAATGATTCAGGCGCTCAGAGTTCACCAGAGAATTATTGAAAGGGAATTCTGTGTAAAAATGACTTTTCAGAAGGCTGTGTCTGTATAAGGTACCATAATTCCTGGTGCCAAGCACACAGCAAAGCCTCACACTTCTCTACCAGCTAAGATTTTGGAGGTTCCTGTTGTATGGAAAGAATCCTTCATTCTTATTTCTGCTGTCCATGGAGATTGGGCATATTTGTGCTCTTTGCTGTTTCCTTTTTTTTTTTTTTTTTTTAAACCTACCTGTTGAAAGCAGTTATCTTCAGCCAAGGATTCATTTACTGCAGGCCCTGGCTAGAGGTTAGGAGGCTTCTGAGAGGAGAGTTGTTCAGAAGCAGCAGGCAAGGCACTGGAAGTGCGTGATTCAAATACAGCAGCAGCTGTGGTGCATTTTTAAGTGCTGGTGCGTGTGACAGTGGAAAGTCTGAGACATCAGAGCCAGTCAAGGTCAGTTGAGCATATAAAAGGTTGCAAAACAACCCTGTGATCCCTGAGCTGTTTAAGATGTAATAGCTGGAAAGAAACATAGGTCAATTTATCATCTCAGTAACAGCTTACTACGCATGTAACCTGAACATACAATAAATGGCACCAAGAAGCAGAACCAACTGGTATATATATATCTTCCTTGTCCAAACTGCCGATTTCTCAATATTGCGGAATCAGGTTACATTTCATTTCTTTGGACTTCTAATGTACTTGTATGGGGGAAGGGTGTCAGAGTGGGGGACAAGGCCCTGCCCGCACTAAAAGCCCATATATCACACTGCAGGAGCTGCAGATCTGCCAACCGGCTGGGCTCAGCAAAGAAAGTCCCATTGTAAAGCAGAGGCAATAGCATTAACCTGGAGAGATGCAGCAAGATTATTTCTTCACAGTGGATGAATACTAAGCACGTAAGGCCGAACTGGAATAAATTACAGAGAACAAACTGAGCAAGTTAGACTTCAATGCTTCTCCATTCCTCTGCTTCCCAGCATTGTTACCTGAGAAAATAAGGTTACCATTAAACAATTGTCCTTGGTTTTTAAAATTAATAAGTCATCCTACAGTGAATAAGTTTTTAATGCCTAACTGTGGGTGCTTTTCACTGAGTGATGGCAGTGATGGCTTTTCACTTGGTGGGAGCCTGGAGTTTTGTGGTATTTAAAACTGAGTTCCAAAATAGGCACTCGAGAAAATATCAGTCGAACTGGCAAAGTATTCAACTTGGCAAGCTGAAGAATACTTAGATAGCTAAACATTTATCTGTTTTTTTCCAA
This sequence comes from Neopsephotus bourkii, assembly GCF_033783945.1. Classification (NCBI taxonomy): domain Eukaryota; kingdom Metazoa; phylum Chordata; class Aves; order Psittaciformes; family Psittacidae; genus Neopsephotus; species Neopsephotus bourkii. The sequence continues at coordinate 335,629 of NW_026901620.1, forward strand.
CTATATAAGTTAGCTTATTAGCAAATAATACCTTTATTTATGAGGCTTCTTTCATCTCAGGAAAGCAATTAAACTTTTATCAAGACATAAGGGCAACTCCATTAAATTTAATATGCTAAAAAATGACAAAGACATGCACTGAAGTGCTACGTCTATTTGAGATGTGCTGCGGTGCTTTTGCCTTCAGCTTTAAGTATGGGGAATACTGACACTGTCTGAATAAGGGAATTGTAGATGTTCTTTGTGTATTATTGTTTGGTCTGCTTCAATAACATGACCCACCAGAAGAGCATGAGTTACACACAAATATCTAAAAAAGGGGAAAAGAGCTGGCTTATTAAGTCTTCAAAGATTTTTTTAATATAATTTTAAACCACCAAAGAATTTAATAGTAGGCAGCTGTTTATACACCTAAGTACCAAGTACTGCTATGAAAGTAAAGCAGAAAACATCTTGAAGATGCTTCAAAATATTGGTCTATGGCTTAAATACAAACTGACGTGATTTTAGTGTACTGTCCAAGACTGTACTGGAACGTTGTGGTTTTTTTTTTTGTCAGCTCTTCAGAAAAAGCTTTCCACAGGGGAAAAAGAGAACTGAATTCTCCATCTCCGATTGACTGTAAACTGAGCAGCTGGAGTGCATGGGGGCCCTGTGACCCATGCACCTATCAGAGGGTAAGCTATAGTTGGAAATCTGTTCCAAAGCCACAACCAAAGGGACATTATCTGTCTGCTTTTTGGTTATTGGGAACATACCAGACTGCAGCTCTTAATGCTGTATGTTCATGATATGATGGAACCCATGATTATTTCATACCTGTAAGCCATAAAAGTAAGAGAAGACTGCATCCAGATGTACAAAACTCGCTAAGTGTTCTGATTCAAAATGTTTTGTTGGTAGAAATTATCTATTTTGGCCATATTGGTGTTTCTATTATGAACATTATTTTTTAATACATTTTTACATTTTTAAATAAAAAGCAATATTTTTTCAAAAGCAGTTTTTTATTTTCTCAGCAAAGTTCTTCTTATGACTTTAAAAAAAATTAAAGACTTGGAAGCATACAAAATATATGATGCTTGTCCTCCCTGGATTGAAAGTAATGAAAATAGTGAAAAAAAAATACAGTGAAAAACAAGCACCTCTATATTCTTGCTGAAGTATTATTATTAATTCAATGTTCTCCTACATTTTTTTTTATGCATGAACAGTGCCTATGGATTTTTAACCAGAAATTTCACCACGGATGCTTCATTTTGGGAAGTTCTAAGTTCAGCTGAAAATCCTACAGTTCTGCTAGTTTTCTCTCTAAGCAATGTTAATAGTGTTATTTATCTTTCAAGTTTCGCTCTAGACGCATTGAAAGATTTGGACAGTTTGGTGGAAAACCATGCCTGGAGACCTTAGGAGATACGCAAAGCTGTAAAACCAGCCAAGCTTGCCCTGAAGAGCCAGAATCAGACTGTGGTACTGACTTTCAGTGCAATTCTGGTAAGTTTTGTTTTCATGCCTTAGTGAGTTATGCAGGAAACCACAAAGTTAAATCTATTTCTGTTGAAGACAAAATGCATACACAAGATGAGAAATATGCTTCCTTGCTTTTATAGTTGTAAATAAACTTCTGAAGCAGTGCCTTATTTCTAGGGTTTAAAGGCAGTCCATAGACAGGTGGGTTGCAATGCCACAACTCCAAAACTACATCAGGAACAGTTCTTGAGAAGGGGTATTTTCCTCTTATCTCCCATTATAATTTGCATCTAGTTTAAATTCTTCTGTAATCACTAGTCCATGTTTAAAGGCTGACCATACTGTGAGTGTCCTTTCTTCAAGCATAGCTGTTCTTTCTGCTACAGAATCACTGTTTTTTGAAAAACCACTGGGAAAAACTAGGACTGAAGAAACAGTCATAAAATGGATAGGGAAGGTTACTGAGCAAATTGGTATCATGTATACTAGCTGGAGACCAGAATGCCTCTAGATTCAATGTGAGATATGAATTTGTAAAGCGATACACGGATGGCATATGAACTAATGTAATGTTCAAGATTCATCATAAATCCAAATAACATAGGAAAACTTAAAGGCAATGCAAATAGTCAAAAAGAGGAGAGTTTACAGGTCATGGAAGGAAGGGCTGGCCACTTGGGAAGAATATAAGGCTGCTGCTAGAGGATGTAGGAAAGCTGCTAGGATGGCTAAGGCCTCCTTGGAATTAAAGCTGGCGAGAGGGGTCAAGGACAGCAGAAAGAGCTTTTTCAAATACATGGCAGGTAAAACTAACACCAGAGGCAATGTAGGCCCGCTGATGAATGGGACGGGTGCCCTGGTGACAGAAGATACAGAGATGGCAGAGTTACTTAATGCCTTCTTTGTCTCTGTCTACTCTGCCGGAGGCAGTCCTGAAGAGCCCTGTACCGCTGAGACCTCAGATGAAGATAGGTCAACGGAGCGGTCTGCCTTAGTCGATGAGGAATGGGTTAAAGACCAGTTGAGCAATCTGGACATCCATAAATCCATGGGTCCAGATGGGATGCACCCGCGGGTGCTGATGGAACTGGCAGAGGTCATTGCTAGACCGCTCTCCGTCATCTTTACCAAGTCTTGTGAAACGGGAGAGGTGCCTGAGGACTGGAGGAAAGCAAATGTCACTCCCGTCTTCAAAAAGGGCAAGAAGGAGGACCTGGGTAACTATAGACCGGTTAGCCTCACCTCCATTCCTGGGAAAGTGATGGAACACCTTATCCTTGGGGCCATCTTAAGGCATATCAAGGATAAGAGGGTTATGAGGAGCAGTCAACATGGCTTCACCAAGGGGAAGTCATGCTTGACCAATCTCGTAGCCTTTTATGAGGAAATAACACGGTGGATGGATGATGGCAGAGCGGTGGATGTGGTCTACCTTGACTTCAGCAAAGCGTTTGACACGGTCTCCCACAGCATCCTCGCAGCTAAATTGAGGAAGTGTGGTCTGGATGATCGGGTAGTGAGGTGGACTGTGAACTGGCTCAAGGAGAGAAGCCAGAGAGTTGTAGTCTATGGGGCGGAGTCTAGTTGGAGGCCTGTATCTAGTGGAGTGCCTCAAGGGTCGGTACTGGGACCAGTATTATTTAATATATTCATCAACGATTTAGATGAGGGAATTGAGTGTACTATCAGCAAGTTTGCTGATGACACTAAGCTGGGAGGAGTGGCCGACACGCCAGAAGGCTGTGCTGCCATCCAGCGAGACCTGGACAGGCTGGAGAGTTGGGCGGGGAATAACTTGATGAAATATAACAAGGGAAAGTGTAGAGTCCTGCATCTGGGCAGGAACAACCCCAGGTTCCAGTATAGATTGGGGAACGACCTGTTAGAGAGCAGTGTAGGGGAGAGGGACCTGGGGGTCCTGGTGGACGACAGGGTGACCATGAGCCGACACTGTGCCCTTGTGGCCAAGAAGGCCAATGGCATCCTGGGGTGTATCAGAAGGGGGGTGGTTAGTAGGTCGAGAGAGGTTCTCCTTCCCCTCTACTCAGCCCTGGTGAGACCTCATCTGGAATATTGTGTCCAGTTCTGGGCCCCTCAGTTTAAGAAGGACAGGGACCTGCTGGAGAGAGTCGAGCGCAGGGCAACTAAGATGATTAAGGGAGTGGAGCATCTCCCTTATGAGGAAAGACTGAGGGAGCTGGGTCTCTATAGTTTGGAGAAGAGGAGATTGAGGGGTGACCTTATTAGTGTATATAAATATATAAAGGGGGAGTGTCATGAGGATGGAGCCAGGCTCTTCTCAGTGGCCAACAATGAAAGGACAAGGGGAAATGGGTACAAATTGGAACACAAGAGGTTCCACTTAAACCTGAGAAGAAACTTCTTCTCAGTGAGGGTGATGGAACACTGGAACAGGCTGCCCAGGGAGGTTGAGGAGTCTCCTTCTCTGGAGACATTCAAAACCTGCCTGGACACGTTCCTGTGTAACCTTATCTAGGTGTTCCTGCTCCGGCAGGGGGATTGGACTAGATGATCTTTTGAGGTCCCTTCCAATCTCTAACATACTGTGATACTGTGAAAAGAAAAGAAAATATGCTAAGTGAATTCTGAGTCCCAAGTCATTGTCACTATTGTAATTATCTCAAATACTGTGAAATGCAAGTGGATAAATTAAAATTAGAAAGTATGTATTTAGCTACTAGTTCATAGTCATTGTGCGGCATTTACAGGTGTGGCAGATATTAGCAAATATTTTGTTATGCTAGGGCTAAATTTACCCCAAATTTTTAACACCTGTAGAAAAAGGTCAGTCTTTGTAAACCCTGTGATACACACACTTAGGAAAACTACTTCTTCACTGTGGCTTTAGAACGCAAATCACCATAGTTTTTGACAGTACAGTGTTCATATTATTATATTATGATATAATCCACATAGCAACAATTCAGACAATTCAGAAATTATTTTTTTATATTGAATTAACATTTTCTTGTATTCTCTTAATATGACTTTAAAAACTCCTAAAACAATACACTAATATTCAAAGATTAATACAGAAAAATTCACAGGAAGTAACAATTGTCTTCAAATGACAACATTTCTCCTGTCACTTAATGTTCTCATCCATCCTGGTAAACAGAAGTATGTACATAAGTAAGCAGAGTAGTATAGGTTTGTTGGGGGGGGGGGTTCCATTTGAAGGGGGGAGGGGGCTGGAAATTAATTCCTCATGACAATAATAGAAACATGACAAGAGGAAGATCTCAAGAGTAGCAGGGAAGCTATTTAAAGTCCACCTTGGGGGAAAAAAATGCATTCATTTAATGTTTTATTCTCTGATTAGGTCGATGTATCAAGCAACGACTTGTGTGTAATGTAGATAATGACTGTGGAGACTTTTCTGATGAAGATAACTGTGAATCGGACCCACAATCACCGTGCCGTAACCATGATATTGATGCGTCTGAAGTTGGCAGGACTGCAGGGCAAGGGTAGGAAAAAGTAGCACTGGGCCTTGTGAAGAGTCTAGCACTGTCATCAAAGCTAAAAACATAGGGCCAAAACATAGTGACATTCCCAAAAGTGGAATCTGAATCATGTTCATATTTTATTCAGAAATGTTATGTGGCTTTTGGACAAACACTTAACTATGGTTTTATTTTGTATACTTGGAGAGGATAAAATATTATACAGGCATTTTAAATCAATTATTATGTTGCTACATAAAATCATACATAGATGTTACATGAGTAACTCAAAATACTCATTATTTAAATGTAACATTTATAGAGATTTAGATATGTTTCAAGTGAGTTTTCATAATGAATCAGTCATTCTCAAGTACTTTACTAACATGCATGTCTAAAAGGGAGAAAATTTATCTTGATTATTTATACAGTGGGATGCCTTACTGTAACAATACTCTGCCTGCAGCTTTTTTTCCAGTGTTACATTCTCCATTTCCCAGATGTTCATTGTTTACAGGAGTTTTCGCCAGTAATCTGAGTAGAAAATTAATCTTTATATTCTCAAATACTGCTGGATTTCTTTCGTTTCAAACAAAAGGAAGTGTGGCATACTGTTTATCTACAAATAGAGCTAAAAACCAACTAGCCGAAGGGGAACAGATGAAACTAAAAGTATACTACAGCACCACCTTCTGTTTAAATGAAAAGGACATATCCTTTTCATTTAATTTGGTAATAGTGTTACTGCACAAAAGCAAAAATGCTGTCCTTGTAGCATGGGGAAGGAAGCCAGGTACTTGGGCATTTTTAGAAGTAGCTTCTTTATTATTTTTACTATAATCTATTACTAAAATATTCCATGAGATAATGTTGCATACATGTGTAGATGTGATGGTGGCGACTTTTTTGAATTTATAACTGCTTTCTACTCTCAGTATACTGACATGTATCAGACATAAATGTTGGACATAGTGAAAAGATTCAAATCTATGAAACAGATATAGAAGGTCAGAAGAATGCTACAGAATCCTCCAAGGAGCAGTTGGGTTTTCTTAAGTATCTCTTGTACATCGGTATGTAGATGCATAGAAGTATACAGCCAAAATTCTTGCTTCTCTGTTTCTGTAAAGGTTCAGATTCTTTTTCCTCTGTTCCAGAGAATACTATTATTCCACCAGGTCACACCCCGTGAGAAAACACAGTGCTACAAATAGTTGCATATTCCTTCTACAGATTTGATGGATGTTGTACACACTTGATATGAAAGTTCCTACCTGAAAACAACCTAGTAAAAGTTATGAAAAAAAAAACAGGTTAAAAATAGATGTTGGAATATCCCTTTTACACCTATAAGGAATGCTTCATCACAAATACATTGGTCAAAAAGAAATGTTTTTACCTCCTTTTATTCATCAGGTTCTCATTGTGGTTTGATACTTAGTATCTATCTTTTATCTGTTTATTTGTTTATGTCTGATACAAAGCCTTTAAAAAGTAAGAGCTTTGTAAATCCTTCAAAGTGCTTCACAAAAGATGTATTGTTAACTCCACTACACAATGAGAGGACCACCACAGGGCAAGCTTCTGTGTGGATGAAGTAATATGCAGTTCCATAGCTATAGTCTCCATTTCTCATGGAATCTGACTTTTTCAGTCATAATACCATTGTCTACAGGCTACGGGTGCTGACATCTTTCAGAAGCATAACCTTTCCTGTATTTCTCTTGTAGAATCAATATTTTAGGGATGCAGCCAATGGCCACACCATTTGACAATGATTTTTTCAATGGTCTTTGTGAAAGAGTGCGTGATGGAAACACACGGACTTACTACCGCAAGCCATGGAACGTGGGTGTTCTCATCTATGGTGTAAGTCTAATTCCTTCTGTGCAAACTAGGATGTGCTTAACTGAATGCTGAATCCTGAAATCCACCTCAAAGACTTGGCATATCTCTTCAGTCTGACAGCAGCAGCTTTTTAGCACCAAGCTTTTGTTTGACAAAGTCCAGAGGGAAACAGTTTATGTTATCATTTGCTTTAGCAGTTAAGCTCACTTGTGACAGATAAATTCCCACAGGTTCATTGCTGCACCTGTGCCTAGTAAATACAGATATCTTTCTGGAATGTTATGAGAGGATGAGAAGAATGGGAGATGTGCTGGGTAGAGCAGGAATATGCTTTGCCTATCACTGTAAGTAGATGCTTCAGAGAAAAATTACAATTTTATACAGGTCATGCCCAAAATCAATAAATCTGACCCAGAGATCATTGCTGTTATTTGATTTTGATGCATAACTATTTTCAGTTACTAAAACTCTGTGCTACTAAAGTATACAAAAAAAAAACCCAACACTGAAATAGGTATTCTGAATTAGCTGTTGTCAACTGCAAAAAAAGAATGGAAAATCATAATCCTGATTAATTTCAGATATTGGGACATATTAGCAGTTCTCTGTGTTCTAGGAAGGAGCTGGAGAGTACCATTCCTTACACATAAAGGAAAATTTGACACATAAATTACTTTGACAGTGTCATATGCTAAGATTTAATGCTCACTGAAATATTGTCACTGCAGTTTTGACTGAACTGATTAAAGATGAAGTGATTTGGGGAGTAAGTAGTATTTCCATTTGTTTTGTTTTAAAAGAAAAATGTATTGCTAAGCTATGTAAAACATATCACTTTAAAGTGCTGTGTAGATTTTTCTATTACTGCCTGGTGTGTTCTCTCATACAATCTTGTCATTATATTTTATAAGACAAAAGCAGACAAAACCTTCACATCTGAGTTCTACCACGATCGTGCAAAAATGTTACGAGAGGTTTACATCGAAAAAACCTCACACTTTAATGCTGGCCTGTCTCTGAAATACATACCTACTGAAGGAAGTAACAAAAGTAGTTCAGAAGGAAACTTCAAGTATCACTACAACAAGAATTCAAGTTTAAGTTCTATCCTGAAAAGCTCCACAGAAAAGGTAAGTTTAGTCAAACAAAAGGTTTTAATGTAACTTTTTTACAAGCAGTAAAATTTGTGCAGTGTAGAATAACACAATATTAATCTTTCTATTTGCCTGCTAATTTTCTGTCATTTATTCACAATAATGAAATCCTGGCCATACTAGGGTTAAGATTTCAGACGTGGCCAAATGTAGCTAGCGCACTGTCATGATTCTGGTCTGTCAGCTCTCATGCTTTCATAAGCATTGCCCATCTGGTGGTTCCCTGCAGCATGTTGGAAGGAAATGTTCTCAGTAAGCAGTCTGGAAAAAGCAAGCCTATTTGGGAGTTACCAAGAAGCCATACTGCCTTACCTGTCCTTTGAGACAGAGGATAGGCCCTATCTCATTTAATTCAGTTTAATTTAGTGGCAAAGAAGTAGCCTTAGAATCTAGTGAGGTCAAACAGACAGAGACCACAAAAAGTGATACTACACTGTAGATACTATGGCCTAATCCACTAGCTGGGTGCTAGTGGAATTAATCAACCAGGTCCTATACTCTTTCCCACCATATATACCAAAGTCTGTGATTGCAACATGCCATCACATACAAGGCACACCAACTCAATAATACTGAAATGCACCACATGCAAGGAAGAACAGGTCTGACCCAATTAATTCAAACTCTTGTCAGCCTTGTTGCCTAGGATCCATTCAGATTTCTGGAGATCAAATGGATTTTAGGGAAAAATTAGATAACTCTCATAACTGATTAATTAAAATACTGCTGAAGAGAAAAATCTGTACTATAAAGGGAAGCTGGCATACAACACTGCCTTTGTATTGGCATGAGTTTTCTTGGGCTAGAAATGGACTGTTAAAATCTCCAACCAATGACCTCCACAGATGCAAAACATGAAATTTCATAGTTGAGGGTATATTATAAGCTGTTCATAGAGTAGTGGCTTATTATAGGACTTCTGGCTTCAAATTCTTGCTCAGAGATCAGTTCAGAAAATGAGTCATGATCCATCACTGGCAGAGGTCTATCACCATAAACTCATGTTTCTGCAGGTTAGTGGACTGGCAGTCTCTGGCCAAGAACCCTCCAGGGCTCACCTGTGAGTTAAAGCCAGGAGCAGCGCAGGAATGTCCAGCTTGGAGAAAGGCAATTTTATACAAGCTGGATGGCAGGAATATTTTCACCTACAAAAGTTTCCTCACAGAGATTTAGATGCCTGAAGGTTCTTGCAATTCTGAAGCAGCATCTGAACCAACAGTTTAATCTCCTTTAAATGGTGCCAGATAAGGTAATGGTCTGCTGCTAAATCCCTTTAAGGACCACCTGTTAGGCACTCTTGTTTAGCAAGTCACTTAAGTACTGCAGATAATGGTGATTGGAACGCATTTGTTTCCTCAAAGTCTTCAGGGCAACTATTTCACAAACTGTCATGTGTTATGGGCAGCAGCTAGGTCCTAGTTTAGGTTATGATATAAAACCATCTGCAGTGTAATTTATGAAAACATCAGTCACTATACCTGTACTTAGAATGTATGCATGGGTCAAATGCTTCAAGGAATTTTTTCTTGATAAATTTTCATTTTATGATGTTACTTTGTTTGATTTTTGGAGCTGTGGTCTTTCTTCTGACAGTCTGAGAATAACAGAGAAGTGATCCAAAAAAAGAGAGAACGTAATACTCTGACTGTAAACAAAGACAAAACTCCATCTGACCTCAGTGGGCAGCTTCTGTTATCTAGTGAGACATATGGAATTAATTTTCAGTGTTACAAAAGTCAGAAACGTAGATATTGTACTTAAAAAAAAAAGACCTTGTTGTCAAATTGATCACATAGGGTTTACTGAAATTAGTAAAGGGGAAGTTCTGAAAAACTGGAAAAACAGAAATAAATGAAATCTCTTGCTGCTTGCTCAATTTAAATCGGAGAACTTTTAATTTGAATTAGACAAGTTTGTCCTTGTTCCAAAGTGCTAAATTAAATTGCATGTTTGAAAGTTCAGCAGTTTCATTATAAGTAAAAAAGAACAGATATTTCTTCTGTGCTGCATACCAGAATGGCACTCTCATCCACTTTCTTCTCCTTGCATTCAGAACCAAACGTTTCTTCATGTAAAAGGAAAGATTCAGCTTGCAAGATTCCAAATGCGAAGTCGTGATGTTCGTCTAACAGATATTTTCCTTGATGATCTAAACTTTCTGCCTACTGAATATGATAAGGGGGAATATTTCAAATTTCTAGAAGATTATGGAACTCACTATGCAGTCTCTGGAACTATAGGAGGAAAATATGAACTTGTTTACGTTCTGGATAACTATGCTATGTCTCGAATAGGTATGCATTCTGTTGGCCTTGCTATGGTATGCAGATTATCACCAAGTCTCCAGTCATGCAAAGAAATGTATGAGGATAAATTTGTGTCCATGGAGCATTACTGGGAACAGTGCAGTTCAGTGTGTGGTGCTTGTCCCACACCAGTGACATTACAGAATTACATGAGTTCAAATGAGATGACAGTCTTTGTAACCTCCAGAATTATTTGAAGTCTGTATTTTGAGTCTTCAACAGAAAAAAGAAATTAAAAAAATCAAAACCAAAAAACAAACTAGAATTTAGACATACCCAAAATATTATCAGTACTAATTGGTGTGACATGATTCACAAGAGATTCCCAGTGCCTAGAAAATCTGCCTAAACCTTAAATCTGATTTGCTAGTTGGTACCTTCTTGTAGTACAATAAGTTTGGTGATGGCAAAGAGATAAGGAACTTTCTAGAAATCACATAGTACACTTGAGTGTGTTGAAAGCGTTTTATAGACTTTAACATTCACACTGGATTTTTCTATGCTCTGGTTCAGATAGGAAAATAGCAGTTTAATTGTCCCTTATGTGCAGTTCAGATATATGTGGGTTTGTGATGGATTAAAGAGGTCACACTGGAAAAAAGTTAGAAAAGGCAATTCTCATGGTGATTTTGAAGATCAGAAAATAAGTACTTGCTTTTTTTTTTTTTTTTTTTAAGTAGCAATCATAAGCACAAGTCTTTCTGAACCCAAAAGTGAAGTTCCAGATTATATGTGTGAGTCTGATAGATACAAATATGTTAGAGGCAGTAGCGGAGAGTGGGGGATTAGAATTTCAGGGAACAGAGTACTTGTGTGAGATTAGTGGCCTTATTAGCCTTACGAGAAAAATAGTGGAGAAACATGCTTGAGGGTGGGAGAGAGATACAGGAAGAATTAAATGAATTAGCATATAAACCCAATCTTTTACGATAAGCATCTAAGAAAGACAGAATTTCAAATGAAAGAGTGGTCCCTAAGGGCACATCTGTTTTCAGTTAGATCAAGGAAAATATAAATCCATTTTTATAGGGTTTTGATAGTTTTCTACTCACTGTAGATCTCACTTGCTTTTGCTCAGGTACTTCAAATACAATCATCCTCACATTCACTTCATGGAAGAGGGAAAAGCAGAAGATAAATGGAAAGAAGAAAGCCATAAACTTTTCCAATAGCCCTGAAATGTATTCTCCAAGAATAACATCCCATTGTTTATGGTCATTCAATCCCTCTAACCACCTAATAATTTCCACTTTCAGGTATCACTATAGAAGATGTGAAAAGATGCCTCGGCTATCACTTAGATGCCGTGACTGCATATGAAGATTTACATGTCAATGTTAATATTGATGGTGGTAGATGTGAAAAGATTCATGTGAGAGATGAGTGTAAGTATATCCTTATTTTACATTATATCTTTTGCTTAAGGAAAGATGTTAGCTTTTATAATCAATGTAGATATTACTGTCAGGGAAAGGACAAATCCAGCAGATGAGGCTCCCATAGTTCTACACTCAGCTCAAGCCAGGCTGAGTACATCTTCCCAGTACACACAAGCACACTTTTATGACACGTACACACACTGCTGGCCACAAACATCAATGTAGTCAAAAGCACAGTGTTGCTGTTAGTGGCAAATATCACAGAATCACAGGATGGTTGACATTGGAAGGGTCGTCTAGAGGGCACCTCCAGAGGAGATGTACTGGCTGTACATGGGCAGTTGATCCCTCCAGTAGCTGACCTTAGACATTCAATTTAACCAACAAGTGAATCCTTAGTCTCTGCTGTTTCTGGCACCCAGATATACAACCCCTGAAGGCCCACAGCTCCACTCCCATTGCTGGTACAGACCATTTGGTGCACATCAGCACACACTCCAGATGTTTCCAGTATCTGCCCTTAGGTGCTCACCCTACTCAGCAATCAGACCTTGGATCCTCTTATCTGCAGTTGCCTTACACAGACACACACTGAACATGCAAACAGGTCTCGGTCAATGCCAGAAGCTTGTGGATTCTCCTAGAGCCCTAGCTATGAAGCAAAAGCTCCTACTGTTCTAATTCCTGCCCTTTTCTGATTCAGCTCAGGTGATACAGTCAGCTCAGGTGATGCAGTAGTGTTCCTCATATTATCTTTGGATTGTTATTAAATGGCTCTGATCTCCATAATGTTGCTCATTTTGCCCTATCCTTTCCTTTCAGATATAGGATTGTCTAATCTAATTGCAAAATAAAAGATTTCCTCCCACATAGGAGATATGAGTAAAGAACGATTGAATTCCATCACAACTCATGAGCGAAGGGCTCTTCTCTCTACAGTCGTTTTATAGAGATGGACTCGTTGCGTTAAAAAGATAACTGCTCTTCAAGATGCATGGGCAGTAAACTTTCATGTTCATCCTCTCTTCTTTCTACAGCATCGTTTAAGGATGATTTTGTCATAGATGATATAGTCTCCTTAGTTGATGGAGGGAAGATTGACTTTTCAGTTAAGATAAAAGAAATGTTACTGCGAAGATCCAAAACCATTGATGTAAAGGATTATATAGAGTGGGCTAAGTCCTTAGTTGATGCTCCAGTAGTGATACATCAACGGGTAAGTACAACTTCATTAGAGCTGTGGTTCTTACAGTTTTGAAGCTTTTGTTCCAAGATGGAAGTTAGACTCCAAGTTTATTGTGAACTTTCAGGTATTTTTTTCATCTTAACATTTTCTTCCTTATGCTAGTCATGGAAGGAATATCAAAAGGATTCAGGACTTCAGAAAAGTCTGTATGATTGGGCTCTTTTCTTCTACAGCCTTCTCCGATACATACACTTGTTCCAGTTAAGATGAGAAATGCATATTTAAAGAAACAAAATTTGGAAAGAGCAATAGAAGACTACATTACTGAATACAGTGTGTGCAAATGTGAACCCTGCAAAAATGGAGGCACCCCTGTGCTGGTAGATGGATCCTGTACATGCATGTGCTCAAGCTACTTTAAGGGAATTGCTTGTCAGATTCCCAAATCTACATTAATTAAAGGTTAGTAAATAATCCAGGCACACTAAACTGGACATATTTGTCATTGTGAACAATATCCTGTCAAAATGAGCCTTTATAAGGATAGAAAGACGTCTTAGCTCTGCTGCTGTTATACCTACTTATACCTACTATTGTCAAATCTCATGGATATATGGTAAGTTAGTGTAAGCTACTGGGTTCTTTCCATAAAGAGGACACTAATTTAGAGTTCATTGTCCTACATGCATTGTTGCGTCATGGAATATCCCAAGTTCATTTATGTTAACAAGTGCAGTAATGGTAAACCAATTTCAGGGAAAAGTAGTCTTACCATGTCATAACCTATTTGCCTTCAGTTTCATGCAAAAGCACATGTGTTTGCTAGCACATGATCCCATGTCATAATTACTGTCCTAGCTTAATATTAGATTGGCCCACAAGGGGGAAGGGGGAGATGAATGCAGTTTCACAACTGACAACGTAAAAAATTTATCGTGCTGTAAATTCAGTCTCTGTAGCTAAGTTTTTGCAAGCACAGGTGCTCAAAACAGACCTTAGAACTTGATTTTCATGCAGCTTCCTAGGGAGACAAAGATGCTGAAATCTGGGTTTTTAAGCAGTGCCACTGACAAGGGCATTTTAAAAAGCCAGATCTGTGTGATGGGCTGTATGCTGGAGGCTGCAGTGATCTGCAGAGTCACAATAACTAAAAACATCTGACTTTAGTCATGGTCTATCTTGCCCACCTTCAAAAGTGCCAAGTAAAAAGCTCTAATTAATATTTCTGTTACTGCGCAGAAGAAAAAAAGATGTTGGACTAATCCTAGTATGGTGTTTAATTAACAGTTGTCACTGATGGAGGCTGGAGTTGTTGGAGTTCCTGGTCTGCCTGCATCAATGGAGAAAGCACTCGAACTCGTCAGTGTAATCATCCTACACCAGAACCTGGTGGCAGACCATGCCAGGGAAAAAGCATTGAAAAACGGCCCTGTGGAGAAGCAAAATAGTTATGCTGTTCAAAAACAGGTCAGCAGCCTTTCTAAATACTAATGTGTTATTGCTGTTTACAATAAATGGTCAGTCAATATTTTGAGCATTTCAGTGACACGGTTGAAGAAGTGATGGGTAAATCCACTTACATCATTTACATCTGTGACTTGATACAGTTTTAAGAGCATTCACCTTGTAGCTTGAATTTGTAAATGGTTGGATTTGTATTTAAATGTCTTGAGAAGTAATGTTTTATCACAGAATTCAGGAGTAAAATAGAATTCCAGATAAGAACAGACTAAAACTCCAGCTATTTAATTCAGATTTCATCTTCTGTCAGACCCTCCACCAAAAACCTTAGGTCTTAGAGAACAGGAAAGAGACATGTCTTCCAGAAACAAGCATAGATAGTTTGGGAGCTTGAATTCTCTTAACTTGGCAAATAGAGATCTTACATCCAACAAAACCACTCTTAGAGCATTTTCAAAACTTTTAGCTTAGAAAAAAATAGTGTAAGAAAATATCTAGCTAAATGGTTTTGTCAGGATTTGGTGGGTTTTTTTACATACTACTGCAAAGCAAAATAAAAAAACAAGCAGGATTTTGAGGATGGATGCTCTGGTCCATAAAATGGCAAGGTGGTATGAATTTTCTTCATCTCCTGAGACAAGAAGCATGCATTCCACTTGGACGTGACAGTAAGTTTCCAGGCCCAGAAGGAAGCATTTGGGTTACATGCTTAACATGTTACCACAGGTTCCTTTTCTTCTGGAAGCCCACAAGTAGAAAAGATGTGGCAACATAGGCCACCCTGTTGAAAGTCTTGCAACGTTACCTCTACTTACATTTAAAATATGTATCAGGAAATTTCTTCTATGCCTGCCGTTACTCAGCTTCAGTAGTGTTCAGCTATGCCTAATATTCTTAGAATTGTAGAATGGTTTGTGTTGAATAGGATTTTAAGGTTATCTAGTTCCAACTCCCCTGCCATGAGCAGAGACACCTTACACAAGACCACGTCGCCCAGGGCTCTGTCCAGCCTGGCTTTGAACACTGCCAGGGATGGAGCATTTACCACTTCTTTGGGCAACCTGTTCCAGTGCATCACCACCCTCACAATAAAGAACTTCTTCCTTACATCCAATTTAAACTTCCCTGTTTTAATTTGAACCCATTCCCTATCACTTGTCCTATCGCTACAGTCCCTGCTGAAAACTCCCTTTCCAGCACCCTTGCAGGCCTCCTCCAGATACTGGAAGGGTGCTACAAGGTCTCCATGCAGCTTCTCTTCTCCAGGCTGAATAGATGGAGTTTTCTCAGCCTGTCTTCATATGGGAGGTGCTCCAGCCCCCCAACAGCTCCATCTTATGTTGAGGACACGAGAATTGCACACAGTACTCCAAGCGGGGTCTCATGAGAGCAGAATATTCTACTTGTGAAGCACCTTGAAGTGTTTCCTTACACTTGCACATTCCCTAGGTCAGTGCTATTGCCCTCTTGCTAAAAACAGAGTATCAAGTTAGCCTTTGATTGATCCAGTGAAGTCAGTCTTATTTTAAGAATTCTCATAAGCAGTTTAATTTTAGTCCTGCTCTATATCATTTACATGTCATTTACATATCATTCAGCCATGACAGTAAATGCCAGTATGACCATGAATGATGCACACATATTATAGAATCATAGAATAGATAGGGTTGGAAAGGACCTTAAGATCATCTAGTTCCAACCCCCCTGCCATGGGCAGGGACACCTCACACTAAACCATCTCACCAAAAGCTTCATCCAACTTGGCCTTGAACACCACGAGGGATGGAGCATTCACAGCTTCCCTGGGCAGCCCATTCCAGTGCCTCACCACCCTTACAGTAAAGAACTTCTTCCTTATAGCCAGTCTAAACTTCCCCTGTTTAAGTTTTAACTCGTTACCCCTTGTCCTCTCACTAGTCTCTAATGAAGAGTCCCTCCCCAGCATCCTTATAGGCCCCCTTCAGATACTGGAAGGCTGCTATGAGGTCTCCACGCAGCATTTTCTTCTCCAGGCTGAACAGCTCCAACTTTCCCAGCCTGTTTTCATATGGGAGGTGCTCCAGATCCCTGATCATCTTAGTGGCCATCCTCTGGACTTGTCATCATCAAACTTGTTGAGGACGCACTCAATCCCACTCTCCATGTCACAGACAATGATGTTGAACAAGACTGGTCCCAACACCGATCCCTGAGGGACACCACTCGTTACTGGTCTCCAGCCGGACATTGAGTCATTGACCACCACTCTTTGCATGCGGCCATCCAGCCAGTTCTTTATCCACTGGGTGGTCCACCTATCAAATTGATGTCTCCTCAATTTAGAGACAAGGATGCCGTGTGGGACAGTGTCGAACACTTTCCACAAGTCCAGGTACATGATATCAACTGCTCTACCCCTGTCCATCAGTTCTGTAGCCCCATCATAGAAGGCCACCAAATTGGTCAGGCAGGATTTTCCCTTAGTGAAGCCATGCTGGCTGTCATCAAGCACCCTGTTGTTTTTCATGTGCTTTAGCATGCCTTCCAGGAGTATCTGCTCCAAGATTTTGCCAGGCACAGAGGTGAGACTGACTGGCCTGTAGTTTCCTGGCTCATCCATTTTCCCCTTCTTGAAAATGGGAGTTATATTTCCCTTTTTCAAGTCATTGGAAACTTCATCCAACCACCATGACTTTTCAAATATGATGGACAGTGGCTTAGCAACTTCATTTGCAAGCTCCTTCAGGACCTGTGGATGGATTTTGTCAGGTCCCATGGAGCTGTGCATGTTCAGGTTCTTAAGATGGTCTTGAACCAGATCCTCTCCTACAGTGGGCCTAAAGTCTTCATTCTCACCATCCCTGCATCTGCCTTCCAAGACATGGGTTGTGTGGTCAGAGCATTTGCCAGTGAAGACCGAGGCAAAAAAGTCATTAAGAACCTCAGTCAGGGTAGCCAGTTCTCCTGATAGCTTCCCGAGAGGGCCCACGTTGTCCCTAGTCTGTCTTTTATTTGCTGCATACCTATAGAATCCCTTTCTTTTATCTTTCACATCCCTAGCCAAGTTTAATTCTAACTGAGCATTAGCTTTCCTAACCTGGTCCCTAGCTTTCCGGACAACATCCCTGTATTCTTCCCAGGTGGCTTGTCCTTGCTTCCACCTTTTATAAGTCTCTTTTTTCCTTCAAAGTTTCCTCAACAGCTCCTTATCCATCCAAGGAGGTCTCCTGGCCCTCTTGCTGCACTTCCTTCTAGTTGGGATGCAACACTCCTGAGCTTGTAAAACACTCCTGAGCTTGTAAACATATTCAGACATGTTTCTTCAGGTAAGGCATAGTAAAAGGTCTTGAAAAAAATTAACCTAACTTTGCCTTCCGATATATCACACACGTTGTGTATTCACTCTTCCACCAGAAGTCAGATACTAAAGTCTTCTGAAAATCACAATATGTGTTTTAATTCTTCCTCCATTCTTCATGAAGGTTGTGATGCCATTTAGCAGGATCTCGATAGGCTGGAGAATTGGGTGGAGGGAAACCTAATGAGGTTCAACAAGGACAAGTGTAGGGTACTGCACCTGGGGAGGAAGAACCCCAAGTACCAGCACAGGCTGGTGGCTGACCTACTATAGAGCAGTTCAACTGAGAAGGACCTGGCAGTATTGGTGGATGACAAGTTGACTATGAGCCAGCAGCGTGCCCTTGTGGCCAGGAGGTCAATGGAGGTGAAGCTCCCACTCTACTCAACCCCAGTGAGGCCACATTTGGAGTACTATGACCAGTTCTGTTCTCCTCAGTACAAGAGACAAGGAGCTACTGGAGAGGGTCCAGCAGAGGACCACAAGGATGATAAGGGGTCTGGAGCATCTCTGTTACGGGAAGAGGTTTCAGGAGCTGGGCCTGTTTAGTCTAGAGAAGACTGAGAAGGGATTTCATTAATGCATATACGTCTCAACTGTGGATGCCAGGAGGATGGTGCCAGATTCTTTTCAGTGGTACACAGTGACAGGATGAGGAGCAATGGCCATAAACTACAACACAAGATGTTTCACCTCAACAGGAGGACGAACGTTACATTGAGGGTAGCAGAGCACTGAAACAGGCTGACCCACAGGGGCTGTAGAGTCTCCCGATCTGGAGACATTCAAACCCACCTGGACACATTCCTGTGTAACCTGCTCAAGGTGGCCCAGCCTTTGCAATAGTTGGACTAGGTGATCTCCAGAGGTCCCTTGTAACCACAATGATTCTGTGATTCATTAAATTTATTTTACATTACAATCATATTTGAAACATAGTGAAATCATGTTCTTGGTGAGCCACAACAGTACTATTTCAGTTAAATTTTTACCTATATGTCATAGCTACTATCTCCTATAATTTTTTTTTTTCTCCTTTTTTAGAAAACAATAACGGATCTCAAACCAATTCTACAAATCACAGTTTCTGCTGACCAACTAGCTACCCAAGAGCAACGGAATGCCATGATTTAAAAGCACCTACAATTTAAATGATCACTAATCAAAACAAACCAATAAATGTCTTAACAGAGATGAGCCAACGCAGTGGTTATGGTCCATCTTTTATTTGTCTCTGGCTGCATAATTGTGTGCCCTTGTCACTGTGTTTTCATAAGTCTTTGTAGTTTGTTTTCTAACTGACTTTCAAGAATTCAAACCTGGTATGAGTTTCAGAACCTGAGAGAATAACTACCTTCAGCAAAGGGCCCGTGTGGATTTATTTCCAACCACACATCTTACATCTAGTTAATGTCTTGAATCACCAGTATGTTTATGCATGCAGCTTTACTAGAGCTACCGCTTTTGATCTTCCCAACATTTGCTGAACAGCCAGACATTTGTATCTTGTCTATGTAAATGTGTTAAAGATTTTTATACTAAATCAGATGCACATTACAAAGGGATAGAAGAGTTGTTATTTTACTATCCATATTTTTAGCAAAACTTCCAAAGGAAACAGGGCTGAGGCAACTGTATTGTAATTGCACATACCTGGCAGCCTTCCTCAGTGACTTTTGAACCTAGTGGAAAATTACTACAAAAGAAGTTTCATGAAGAAAGGCAGCTAATTTGAGAAAACAAAGACAAATTAACAATTAAAAAAATAAAAAAAAGTAAATTAATGCCCCTGCTGAGGTATAGGTATTGTTAACTTAGCTATTCACAGTAACACAGTATCACAGTATTTTAGAGATTGGAAGGGACCTCAAAAGATCATCTAGTCCAATCCCCCTGCCGGAGCAGGAACACCTAGATAAGGTTACACAGGAACGTGTCCAGGCGGGTTTTGAATGTCTCCAGAGAAGGAGACTCCACAACCTCCCTGGGCAGCCTGTTCCAGTGTTCTGTCACCCTCACTGAGAAGAAGTTTCTTCTCAAGTTTAAGTGGAACCTCTTGTGTTCCAGTTTGTACCCATTTCCCCTTGTCCTATCATTGTTTGCCACTGAGAAGAGCCTGGCTCCATCCTCATGACACTCCCCCTTTATATATTTATATACACTAATAAGGTCACCCCTCAGTCTCCTCTTCTCCAAACTATAGAGACCCAGCTCCCTCAGTCTTTCCTCATAAGGGAGATGCTCCACTCCCTTAATCATCTTAGTTGCCCTAATTCTATTCTACCAGTCTACAAGGGAGGAAGACACAACAGATTTCTTTAAAGAAAAAAAAGTTAAGAACAAAGATCAGTAACATCAGTCCCTTACACACTTGCAGCCAAGGTCTGGAAGAGTCCCCTGGAACCTTCTTTACCTGCCTCCTGCACACCAGAAGTGACCCTGAAGACTTTGAATGCCAAAAACCAAACATCACAAAAGAAAACAGGAGAGTGAACTGTTTCCCAGGCCCCTAGGGTAGGACAGCATTCAAAATGCAAAAGTCTACTGATAGCCAAAGAAAGCAAATCCCACCCTGTGCTACAGAGGCAGAATAAAAAAGACTTTTCACTAGTTCCTGCCACTGTGAACAGTTCCAGTCACACAACAGTGGTGGAAATAGGCTTCCACTAATTAATAGGCTGCCACTAATTAATGTTCCCAAGTGAAAAATCACAAGTTCTCCATGGACAGACCACACATGCACCTAGCATCCTTGCAGTCTTCCTGAGACACGTGAAAGCCTCAAGCCTAACACTTACATACTTCGCACCTGGAATAAAGCTGCTCTTGGTGGAAGCTCTGATGTTCCTGCCTTAATGTGGGAATAGCAAGAATCTTCATCAAGATCAGTGCTATCACACATCAGGAAATAGCTAGCAAACAAATTTCTCAAGAGCTGCACATGCAAACATTCTTGGTTTGAAAATAAAAAACAAACAAACAAACAAAAAACAAAACAAAACAAACAAAACTAAAAAGAGGATAGGCTGAGGGAAACACACCATAGTCTGATATTTGCTCACCAAGCATCTTTCCGGTATAGTTAGTATTCTCCATCTGACAGATTTTTTTTCTCTCTAGCATCAGAATCCTCCCTATCTTGTCATTAAGCCTTTTATATAAATTGCTCACGTAGCATATGGAAGCCTTACTGATCTCTTTTCTCCTCTATCTACCTAACTGATCCAGTTGAAGATGTCCCTGCTCATTGCAGAGGGGTTGGACTAGATGACCTTTGAAGGTCACTTTCAACCCAAACTGTTCTATGATTCTATGATTCTATTCTCTTTGGAAATCATCATTTAATATAAACAACTATAAATGAACATAAAATTTTGTCTAATTCCCACTTTAATTGTACTCACAACATGTTTATATCCATTAGATTTTAATCCTTTATTTTTCATAGCCTCTTTCATCTCCACATTCTTAGATAAGGCAAGCTCTTCTAGTGTCCTCTCAGAAGCCAGAGAGTCCTTCTATTCATACTAGACTTCACCTGTACCTCTACACTATGACTAGAACTGCACACAACACTCTAAATGAGCTCTCATCTGTGCTCTGCATAAATTCCTTTCTTGCATTTCCTAGAAATCACTTCCCTAACGTGCACTTGAATCACATGCACTTTTCATATGTGCATGTAATGTTAGCGACTCATACTTACTGCCTGCCTGTCCCAAAGTAAAAATTCTTCTTAGCCCTAAATATATGACTGAATTATTAAAGTTTAGGTGACTTCTATCACTCCAATATTCAAATCTTCTCATTCCTTCTGCATAATGACCTAATTATCCCTTGTATTAATAGAACCATTCAGTTTAGTACATCTTAGGGTAACATTGCTATAGACCCACCTCTTGAACCAGACTGCTAACTCATGATCAGTTCTGTGTCTGCAGAATACTGCTAGTAATTCCAGTTAAATTCAGGAATTCCACTTCTAAAGTGATGTTGCTTTAACCAGCTCCTTACCTATCTTGCAGTCTCTTTTTCCTCTCTAGTTCTCATCACTTAAAATTCAACAAAGGACGTTCTCTGAAATATTCCACTTAAATATAGATAGATCAAGTCTGGCCAAAAATACCATAAGCAGACTTTGTAAAACAGATACTAAGTTTTTCAGATGTATCCATCTATAGCTACATTTACCTAATATTTTCTTTTTCAAATTGTTTTTCTAAGTCTGTTCTTAGAGTTCTATAATGCTGTGCTCAAAAAAATAAGCCTGTAGCTAGCTGCTCTAGAAATTCTCTGCTTTTCAGAAAATAGGCGTTTCCTAACTGCCACTAGAAATATCTGTAGGGATATGTTTTAGTAACTATATAATAGCTAATATTGAAATACTGCATTGAAAGTTTAATTGAAAACCAGGGGTTTGGGATTTACAGCAATGCAGCAATCCTTTCAGTTCTCCAGTATGAAGATTATGGGGAAGTCCTGATTTCATCACAGTTTAAACCTTCCTTGTGACACAGATATGGTATTTTCTGTTACTTTATTATTGGGCTTTTGTCCCCCACTAATTTATACAGAGAAACTTCCTTATTGACAACTCAACTGACTTTTATTTAGTAGTTGGGCATTACTTAAGGTATATCAGTGTTCCCTCTTCCCCACCCCCCTTAATATACATATTTTCTTCCTTTCTACCTTCAATTTTTGTGCATAGAAAGTCTGCAGCAGTGCAGAACTTTATCATCCTGTCAGACCAGTACAACCCAACTTTTCTGATAGTATCTGCTATGAAGAACTGAATAGTCAAAGGTTAATTGACAGAAATATAGTGCACCTTATCAAAGGAAGAAAATTACTTCAGATTTTAAGCATTCATGAAAATCTTAGCTAGAAAAAGACATGCATAGAGTAGGTAGTGAAGCCTAAGTACACAAAAATTCAGGAACCCAGAGTATGAAAGACAAGTAAAACACATTTATCTTTTTAATTAAGTCAAGGATTAGAGAAAACAACTATATAATCTCTTCATCAGTGTAGACCTGGTTTTTGTTCTAACTTGGAGGTCATAAAATGAACGAATACACATTCTCTGTCATTCGTCCTTCACGTGGTGCAGTGTACCCCAAACAAATGCTGTTGAAAATTCTGTTAGGTGTCTGATAATATGCATAACAAGGATTTTCCTGATATCTTTTCCTGTGAAAGCTGGAAGGACCACATACACTTTAAAAAAGGAAGTGCACAGTGAAGGACGAAGAACATTTTGAATCTCTCTCCTACAGTACATACTCTTTAGCAGACTTGTGGAGACACAGAGCCCAAAACTATGGTAGGTACAGAGCTCTATTCATTTACTTTTTATTACATGGATGCATAATATTTAGTATTAGAACTGTAGTGGATGTGACTGTAAAACTTTAAACATATTTCTAATAGTTTTCAATTCAGTTTCTTGCAGCTGACTTCCTGCTTTTGAGGTCATGAAGAAACTAAGTTTTTTTAGCTTCTTCATCACGTGAACTGGTTTGTTTGTGTCTTGCTGATTCTGTCATTCAAAATTAAGGAAAACAGCTGCTTTCAAGGTTAAGCTGATAAATTAGTTTGTGTACCTAGAGGAATGCTACAGTCAAGCATCAATGTAACAGCAAGAAATAAAACTGAATAGGTCAAACCTTTTAATAAGACTTCCAGAGAACAATTGCACTGTCGTACTTTGATTCAGAAGTACTTTCTAACTTAAAAAAAAAAAAAAAACAAACACCCAAGCTTTATGCATTTATGTGCTTCCTTAAAAAAAAAGGGTTTAAAATTCCAAACTCTATATATACATCTGTTCTTGTAAGTATTTTGTTAATAAAACAAACCAGTAATTTCAAGATAAGTGATTTTACAGATCAATATTGAAAACTGTGAAATATGAATAGCTTTTCAGGCTGTCTTTGTAATGGGAAATAGCTCAGAAACCCTGCAGTAGCTTTATACTTTTATCATGGTACATATGCCCAAACAAAGCAATCTTTCCTTGAAGGCAATATTACCAAAGAAGTATTCTTTATTTGAGGTTGTCAATCTTTTTCAAGGTAAAAAAGGTATCCCATAAAACTTACAGAGGAGCCCAAATTGTAGAATTCAGTAGCTTCAGGGGGGAAAAGGTCTAATTTTGCTCACTGCGAGTACCCTTTAAAAATAGCAATCTGAAATAGGATTAAATGCAGAATATTGTTTATATTTAACAAAGTTTCACAAAGTTCAGGTGCTTATGGTTGAGTTTGTCTGTTTTACACAATGACTAAATTCTTAATGAATCTGAAGCAATGGCCTCAACTCGTTTCCATAAGTAATATTTTTATATATTTAAAATACAAACCAGCTATTTCTTGTTGTATTTATTTCTGCTGTAATGAATTCCACTGTGTAGAATCAACAGCAAAATACTACATTTGTTTATGCTAATAGTTCAAGTCTCTTGACTTACTCTGGATTTACACATGCAGAAACAGAATTTGAGCAGGGCCAACAGTTCTACCAAACTAGCAACTTGCTATTCTGTTACTTTCTGATTTCTGATTGCCACAGAGATTCTTTAAGTTGGCCTAGTCATTCAGGAGTCCAAATACACATGAAGCCTTTGTATCTGCAAAACCCTACATTAAAATTTCAAGACAAATGCTCAGTTACCCTTCTGGCATGATTCATACATCTAGCTGCTTTCACAGAAGTGTTTGTTTCAGAACAGTGTGTAAATGCGCAAGATACTGAACGCAGGACTTCTGCTATTGTTAAGTGCAGTTTGAAAATAAGCAACAATTAACAGTTTCACTTTTCTGTTTAAATATTTTCAAAGCCCCAGGTTGTTTTGTCTGAATCCAAATATGAGTGACAATTCAGAGTAATGCAAATCATCAGTTCATATACTTACTGTATTTCCTTGACAAAGTTATACAAGACTATGGGGAAAGAAGTACGTTCATCTTTGCATCACATGCAATCCAGAAGCCTCACCAAGGAAACAAATCACATCCTTTGATCTTTGTTTTGATACTGCATGGATGGAAATTTTTATCATAGCAATATCAGAAGACAGGAAAAGAAATCAGAAGAGCAAAACAAGTAGCTGAAGAATGTGGAGTAAGTAGTAATATAGGCAAGTTTGTTCTCTGGCAGTTTTACAGTAGACATGTATCTAAATGTTTGGAAAACAAACTTATTCCTACAAAAAAAAATCCAATGAACTTTTTGAATGTGAGGTTGGGCACAAACTGGCTGAGATTGGCTCTGGTTTTACTGTAGCAAGAGGTGAAAGGAGCAGAGCTAGGTCTGCAGAATCCCAAGATACAAATGAGTACCAAAACCTAGAATTTACTATTTCATTTCCGGTCGTCATAATGGAGACAAGTTTAAAACAAAGCGCTTGCATATAATGAGAGTTGAAAAAACACTAGCACTAAAATAATAGGTGAGGGCAGGTATAGATTCATGTGAAATTAAAGTTGATGAACACAAAGGAAAAAGAGTATGTTTTCCTTTGGCTTCAAGCCAAGGCAAGTTGTGTTGATTTCTAACCTACAGAAACAGCCTTTACATGCCCCTCTTCTTGCAGTGATAATGGTAATTTTTAGATATAAGAAGCAAAACATTTTTTGATACATAAGAATATTTATACATCTTCTGATGCAGATATAGACAAACAAGGAATTTGGTTGATCTATTCGTTATTTAAAAACAAAACAACAACAAACAAATAAACAAACAAATAAATAAATACATAAACCCGCGCTTGAAGAAATCCAGAAAAGCAGAAAGTACTACTGGAAGAGGACCACCAAAATCTATTTAGTTGTAACATCCAGATGGAGCTAGGACATCAGTTAAAAAAAATGAGGTGTGGCACACTTTCCAGGTATCTCAGGTTAGAAGACATTCTTGTTGCTTCATCAGTGTTACTAACTTCACATTTACATTGTGGCAGACTCAGCCATTCACCTTATGACCATCGGCAGAACTCTCCACACAGGCAATGTCTGGACAACAGCTACTGTACCATAATGACCTTAAAATAACTTAGGGCTCAGTGCCATAGGTCTGTAGCATTCATTTTAGAGTTTTACCTTGTTTTAGAACAGTTATATGACAGGTTGAAGGTTTAACAACACTCACAAAGATCAGACTCACAAGGAACCCAGTGTGGAAGGACTTCTACCTTTCTGCAAAGATCACCGTGGTCACTGGATTTCAGATAGCTGCAGTAGATCAGCAGGTCCCAGTGTCTTACTTGAAACATAACTAGCAACACAGCAGATTCTGAAACTGAATCGTCCAAAACACAACTCACAAAGTTAAGAATAATAACAAGCCCAGGATGCTATTGTTTTTGTAAGCCAGGCACAATTTTCTGTCAAGCCCAAATGGAGCATAAGAAGTAGAGAAAGACAGAGAAAATTTGTTTCTGATCAAAAGGCAGCTTCTAAAAATGTATGAATGAACATCTGTTCCAGTGAAATCCAAAAAATTATCTTCTGTCACTGTAGAAGATACCAGGAAAAGTATTATAGTGGTAAAGCTAGTCAAGCAGTGGAACAGTAGTGGATTGTCTACAGTACTCAATGACAGCTCTGCTCTGTGCATACATAATGCCCAATGATGCTTCTAGATTGGCACAAATGGCAAAACTGCACTAAGAACATCCCAACAGAACATCCCAAACTCTGGCATCCTTCTTATCCTACAGTGTCTTTCTGCCAGTTTAAGAGCCCCATGAAATTATTGCAACACAATAATGAGAGCCCCATGACATTACTAAGGAAAATTATTGGCAAGACAGGACTTGGGACATCTGGCCATGTCTACGCTCAGCCAATTCACACTAAAATCAGGCAACATTTTGGCCTATTTAGGACCAGTGGAATTAACTTCAACTCTCCCTACCCCTGTACTTCGCAATTTGGACAAAACACAGGCTTACAGAGACCCCATGCCTTTGACAAATCTTCATCCATTAGGGTTTTTCCTACTCCTAGAGAGTTAAAAAAAAAGGTTAAATAGAAAAATGTATTAACATAAATTGAACAAAGATAAGTCACTTTCATAAGGAAACGTAGATGTGAAGATAATACAAAACATACCACGTTTATTTCACTCTAAGATACAAAATTACCCCAATCTTTCTCTTTGCCACCTGAACTATAACATGAAAAATGTTGGAATTTATGTGTCAGCTTCTCTTACTCTAGCAAAGAGTAAGTTACACAAGTTAATGCAGGGCTCCCAGCTCCCTTTCTCCACAACTGCCAAGATAACTGCTCTTTTAAAAATACCAAAGCTGTTGAAGGAATTGGGAAAAAACAAAACAAATCACAACATTTTGCTTTCAAGAACAAGCTTCCACACTTGATTCCTTTCTTTGAAACTTTGTTTGATCACCGTATACTAAAGCTACTGCCTTTCTCTACAGTCACACTTGAAGGCATGAATTAGCAGCATTTGCCCTAATATCCTTTTCCTTTTGATAACACTCTCATTTTATTACTTATATTGATAAGAGATCTTTCTGTAGTCATTTATTCCAGAGCTTTCCCATAGAAGTATATTGTCAGTGTCTCCTGATAGTCTGATACCTAAAGGTGCACTTCTTTACATTTTTTTGTCCTAAGGGAAAAGTTTTAATATTTATTAGTAAATCATCTATACCTGGATCAACATTCTGGGATTAAGAATCTGATGGGAACTGTGGGCCCATTTCAATAAAATATCATTTTTTCAGGTAATTTTTCTTAAAAAGAGAACATTCATTTTTTTTTTATACTCTACTTAAGAGAATCAAAAAAACCCTCAGTGAAAAAGCTGGAGTACATAAAAAATTAGGAATAGAAAAACACAGAAATGTACAAAAGAAAGCCTTACCCATGTTGTGTCACTGAAGTAATGAACAATAGCTTCCAACTTGTAATGTCATCACTGATAGGCATGGAAATTCATGAGAACAATGTATTATACATGCTTAAAATAAGTCACATAAGAAATCTGCCAAATTTAATTTATAAATACTGTCAAAATATTTTTTTTTTTAATTCTGGGGGCTTACATTTTCACAGAATGACATGGGGATCAGAGGATCTTGTGTAACTTGGATTTGCAGCTACGGTTGGGTGTTCCTTTCACTTCTGCTGACACATCTCTAACAGCTTTTCTTCCCATTAGTCACTTAAGTAACAAAGTCTTAGAGAAGTGTCACAACCTCTTCAATACCATGACCTTCCTGTAAACCTCTGGGGGCATATGCATTTTGATTCTGAAAATGAGTCATAGAGAGATTGAATTTTCTTATTCTCCCTGGAGAAGAAAAACTTTCAGAAATCATGTCTCTATGCTCTCACTTACTTCTCCTGTACAAGGCCTCCAAAAAAAACCCGATTTAGCCACAACTATTGATCTGCTTCAACTCCTAGTAAGGTTTAAGCTGTTTTTCAAATTCTTTTGACAATTTCAGTTCTTCAAGTATTTATCCCCCAGTAGTCCTGTTTTTATGACTAGTCCCACCTTATCTTCTTTCAGAGCTCAGTCTCTAATTCATTCATTATTCCACTACTAGTTTCCATTGATATGCACGTTTTCCTTATGTGACATGAGTTTTCCATTAAATCTCTTTCCCTAAGTCGCTAAGAACTGCTGCTAGAGCTCAAATTTATGCTGCTAATTCTAGCCTGCAAGAATGAACAGCCAATACATGGACCTCCCTTAACGGACCACTGGGGCCCTTGTGCTTCCTCTGCTCTTCTCCCCACCACAGCCAGTAGCTCCCCACAATAAAAGTACCCTGTGCAATGATCTACCCAATGGCCCATCCTTTAATGGATGCCCAGCAGACTGGCATTATCTCTCAATCTAGCCAGTGCTCAGCAACAAATTTGGCAGTGTTGTGATACTGCACAACAACAAATTGCTGAATTTGATTTTCCCCATATATTCTAGCCACTGGAGCAGAAAGGCTAGTATGTGCTGCCTCCTGATCTATCATAGCCTGTAGCCTTTGTAAGGAGACAGAAAAACTGAAAAAGGCCCTGCTGAATTTCCACTTCTTATTCTCACATACAATCCTATAAACAGCAGATTCAAGTGCCTGCAAATAATAGACTTGCTAAGCAACAAAATTTGCATGATTAAAGTTAAGAAAGCACCCATAACATCTTTGCCTGTGGGGCAAGGCAGCAGGCAGGCTCAGTGCAGCAACTCAATTCTTTGTGTTCACAGTAGGGGATCAGGGAACCAAGAAACATGACAGAAGCTGAGAGAACTGGACTTGTTCAGCCTGGAGATAAAAGCGCAAAGCAGGGACTTTATTGCTGTCTTCAACTATCTAATGGAAGGGTGTCATCCTGATCTCAGAAATGCACAAGGATAGAATAAGAGGCAATAGAAAAAAAAGGCATTGGGAACAAGATGCAAAAAAAAGAAAATCCCAGTTAGGGTGTTTGGGGTTTTGTTTGGGGAGGGGTGGGGGTTTGGTTGTTTATTTTGTGTGGGTTTTGTTTTCTTTGGGGCTTTTTTGTTTGGTTGCTTGATTTGGGGGTTTTGGGGAGTTTTTTTGGTTGGTTGCTCGATTTGGGTTTTTTTGGTTTTGTAACAGTGAAGGTAACCCAATACTGGGACAGCATAGAGGGGCTGCAGTCTCAACAGTTGCATGTAGTCAAAACCTAACTGAAAAAGCTTAGAGCAACCTGGGAAAGCTGGCTCTGGTCGGAACAGATAGTTGGACGAGATGACTTCCAGGGGTACCTCCCAACCTAAATTATGCTGCTAGGCTACGATTTGTAACGGGAGCTGTTCCTCCATTAGAGGTCACTGTTGCGAAACCACCCGAAGTGACGCCGCGGTAAGAAACAACACACACAATTGTACAAAGTGCTGCACGAAGTTGGATTTCCTTTCTCTCAAAAACTGAAAGTTGAGATCCGTCTGGCTGCAGGGCAGCTGTATGATGGAAGATGGAGTATATGGCCCACTTATCTCTCGTTTCCCACGTAGCACATTCCAAGTATGGGATAAAAAGGTGAAAAGTGATGTTAGCAAATGAGAGACAAGTCTTGGAAAAAGAAAGGAGAGTAAGGCCGGAAGGTAGAAGTGTTTGTTTTGAAAGAAATAGCTCTGAGTGTACTAGCAAAGCTTCAGAATGTGGGGTTTGTGTACACTCTCTGCCAAAGTTTGCTTTAACAAAAGGGCTGTCAGCAGATGGAAAACTGATTCTGGTTTTCTACTGTAATTGTCAGAGGCATCGATGAATGCATTCTTACTTAACTTCCCATTTCCTTTGTTTATGGGTTTATATGACAGGTTAGCCAGTTACTTTAAAGCCAGCAGGCTTTGTGACCAACCTGCTATTGCCTGCTAAGGATCAGGGATCAGAATCCATTGATAGTAAAAATAAAACATTTTTAAAAGCCCTAAGGATTGGGCCATAGAAAGGATGTTAGGCATGGTGCAAATCCTAAGCAGAAGAGCTTAGGAAAATTGAAACAGACTTTTCAGAGATGTTCAGATTAAACTGGGGGTTCATTTCTAAAGTTTACTGTCTTTGATTAAAACTCCCATGGGAACATTTTTGACATTATTATGTGTTTTGAAATGTTTATGCTGTGGGAGTTGTTACTTAGGCCAAACCATTGTCTTTGTTACTGATGTCAGGAATTGTACTAAGAAATCATAAAAAGGGCTGCATTTATTTTTAATTTAACATACTGAACTGAACATTTTTCCAGATGCCTGATTTCATGTCTGACAATCCTGGAAAATGTGTTGCTCACATAAGAAAATTCACACTAGAGAATGTGAGATTGCTTACATGAAAGCATTTCTGAGGTTTGGCCAGTTCTGTGACTGGTCAGATGGTTGAGGACGAAAAGTATAAGAACAAGAAAAGGCTGATATGGAAGACCTTGCAGGATAGTACTGATTGAGAGATGGGAACAAGAAGGATGTGCCATGCAATTTCTGTGCTACACATGTGCCCATGCGTAGCACAGAAATTACAGTATGCTTGTATTTTGCTTGTTCCTGTCTAACCAAACAAGCTGTCGTGAGGCTATGTTCAAAGTCTGTGTTCCTACCTTCCTTCTCCACTGCAAGAGTAGTTTAGGGACTCCTCAGTCAAGCACACCTCTAGTGCAGTTACTTTAATACTATGTTTCTTTGTATTGCTGATATAAATGCTGCGTCCTGCCACCTCCACCAGTGAGACTATCCAGATTGAAAAGCACTTCCTTTAAAAGGAACCACGGTTCCTTTCCTTTTCTCTCATTTTCTTTCCTCTCCTTGAGTATTTTTAATCTTGAATATTTCTCAGTGATTATGTGGACTGAACAGTCTTCAGCTTCTGTAGTAGGAAGCCTGAGGGAAGGTAGTTGAGACACCTTTACAAACTGCTGGGAAAAACAGTCGAGGTCATTACACAAGCTTCTAAGCCTTTGCAGGAAACATTTAAAAGTGTAATTGTTAGGAGAACCATGCCGCACATCAACACTGAGAACATACTACTTCCTCAGAAGGTACACCTAGTTAGAGTGAACATCATGACAGCATAGGCTCATTTTTTCAGCTCATTTTTTCTGAGTTTCCCAGTGATGTGGTTAAACTGTTTACTTATTGGAGTTGTTGCAGAAATGGTGCATAGGGTGTGTAGCAAAGAGATGAATGATGACTTATAAATAAATAGAAAATGTCTATAGCAAGAAAGAATGCATGCCAGGCCTACACAGGGGACTCCTAAACCCTGTTTGCACAATGGCAGTAGCTGGAGGTGAAATGTGTTCTTGTTTTTCTTTCCCCTCTCTTCTAATGTGCATCTTCCCTTTCACAACGCAGACCTTTATTCTACATCCTCATCCTTCTACCTGATACTACACACAAACTGGGATCCTAATCCATTCCCTACCTCCTTACAACACAGCTTTAGCTCTGCAAAAAAGAACCCTAACTTCATCCTCTCACAGAGGCCTGTTCGTAATACAGCATATATGGTAACTAAAAAGTTAAAATTCAAGACCATGAGAAAAATAATACTAATTATCACAGAAGCATTGTGAAAGGGTGCAGAGGGGAAATGGTAAAAGATTCATGGCAACGGAGAATTTAACTTCAGCTTTCATTTTCTCTGTTTCAGATGTTTTCAAATTTAGTCCTACTTGTGGCAGGTATTTTCTTGAGAGCACATGAAGAACAGAAAGATGCCAATTGAGTTTCATTAAAAGACATTTTTGTCTTTATTATGGATTGTTTTACTTACCAAATGTGACCATGAAAATTTATTTTTGATTTTTTTTTTTTTAAGCAAACATATTTTTAAAGCAAAAGCAGCCTGATCACCACTGGTGTGATTTCAGCAATGGTTACTAAATGTAGGTCTGATCTTCCACTTTTTAAAAGGAAAAGACTGAAGAGCTGTTTGTAAGAAATCATATCATGTTAACAGAACCTAATTTGCTCTCACCTGAAACCTTTTCTTCAGAAGCTTAAGGAGATTTTGAGATAAAGGCCCTTTGCTACCCTCTTCCCACAGAAAGCTCATAACTGAGCTAGGTGTTACCTGAGGAGGCCCTTTGCTACCCTCTTCCCACAGAAAGCTCATAACTGAGCTGGGTGTTACCTGAGGAGGCACAGACATCAGCTGCAAGTCCTCTATGCCTCCATAAACTAGTGCAGAAGGGCAAATACTGAGAGCAGGGCCTTGCCTGGAACTGAGATGCAATTTGGGAAACATGGGTTTCTGCTTTGCTTCTCTGAACTAAAAGCAGATGAAATTTACACAGCTGATGGGGGTTTAACATACAAGAGCACAGGAAAGGAGGTTAAGTTTGAGTGTGAAAATACGGAGTGTCCCTCTCTCCCTCCAACAGGTTTGCACAACTCCTGGTAAGATGTTTGCATGTTCTTGCACATTTTTTTTTTTTGCCTTACAGGCAGAGGCAGGGAAGGACATGTTGAGGAGAAAGGGAAGTCAGTGGTGTCTTGCTAAAGCAGTCTGTTCCTCTTGTTGTTCCACTTCCTCTTCCTCCTGGTATCAGCAACTGTGGGGGATGCCAAGGGGAAAGCCAGGCCATTGGATAATCCGCTGCCCCACCATTTATATGAGGGTGAATGGGAAGGAAACCTAAGCAACTTCTTCCTTGAGCAAGTTGTTTCCTCCCTACCCTACCTTCCCACCCAGTCTCCCCTTCCACCAGTTTAGGCTCTCTCCTCCTCTCCCTGGGTGCCAGGACACTGGTGACAGCAGGTGCTAAGATGGCTGTATGCGTGCATGCACTCAGGTTTGTGCTGGCTCCAGCCAGTCCTGGGTCCCTCTGTGACAGCCTGAGCCCCAGCAGGGGGGCACAGAGCAAGTCAGGGTCCTGTGAGCTGATGGCAGGGGAAGGCAGGGCACAGGCATGAACGCTGCTGAGGGGCACAGAGGAGGGGGGGTGAGTAAGCACAGGTACATGTGCTCCCCAGCTGCCAGATCTGTTTTCCCCACATGGACTGCTCATGCCCAGCTCCCTTTAGACTTGCCTTGCGCTTGCATTCTCCCTCTCACCCCAGCCTCTATTGATTTCCCCTCATACACAGCTTCTAGCAACTTCCCAGCCAGCAAGACCACTTGCTTGCCTGTCAAGATGGCTAGCAGGTCCTCTCCCCATCCCCCTTGCCTCGGGCTAGGAATAGGTTGCTGCAAACTCAGCCATCACAGCTACATGCACATCACCTGCAGTTTAGCTTGTTAATCATGTAATCAAGCTAACACTGATGATCAGCTGCAGCCCTCAACAAGGCACAGGCTGTGGGATGTGAGGGATAATGGTGCTGTGGCTGTAACGCTTCAGGGCTCTTGACAGCTATGGTGAATTCTACATTTTCATGAGTGTTTTCTGGTGCCCCTGAAGGGTTTAGTAGAGGCCTGGTGTTCCCATTTAGTCTGTTTGGAGCATTTTCTGTTGCAGCACTGCTTTCAGTTCCCCTGAACTCCTGCTGCTGAACTCGGGCAGGCAGAAAGCAGGAGCACCGACGTTGGCAGAAACCACAGAGCTTGCAGAGCAAAAAGAGCAGAGTTCAAAAGCCAGTTAATCTGAGCCCTCTGTGAGTGGGCTTCACAGCAAAAAGGGCAGGGAAGAGCCTGCGATATGTGGGGGACACTGAGGGCAGCCTAGGGGCAGAGCACAGAGCAGGGAGTGCAGGGCAGTGAAGATGAGTAATTCAGTGAAACATGATAGTTAATACCTGAATGCAAGCTTTGTATTCAAAGAATTTATTGAGATTTGAGCTGACAGACCACTTCTAAGGTCAAGTCACAAAAAAAAAAAAAAAAAAAAAGACTTTTTGCATGCAGCATTATTTTGTATGGCAGGTGCTTTACATCATCTTTAGATGTCAATGGGAAGGACTGTGCTCTGGAAAGAGTGATTTATTACAGTGGATATACCCAAGCAGAAAACCAGGAGCTTGACATGCACCTGACTGTGACTCTCTGGAGTATGCTGGGCTTTCCTTCGTGGCAGAAATATATCCTTCACAAAACATAGCTGGGGTAAAGAGACTTTGCCATCATCATCTGACTTCCTTCTTGAATTTGACAGATCTACTTTTTCTAGGACAGAAAAATATAAATAGTGGAAAGAGATTTCTCCGCTCCTTGTCAAGCTATAACAATAGCTAATGGTTATAAGAGTATAGAGATTGAATTATGACAATTTTCAAGAGCCACAGCATTGACTTGAGAAACTTTCAGGGAGTTCTGCATGGTAGCTGTCCACAAACAGTACCTGGAATACCCATTTTTTCCCATAAGCATGACAGTGCGTGTATACATGAAAGAATGCTGCTAATTCACTCGTGAACACACCAAGCTTGTGTCATAAATAGTAAAACCACCTTCACATGTCAACCCAATGGAAATGCACCAGCACATTTTTCAGGAAGTGTGGTCCTGTCTGTGAGCATAAAGATAGCATGGACTCAAGAAGCATGAAGAAACATTTATTGTCATAGCATACTATAGCAATGGGAGTTAGAAGCTCCTGCCAGTGTTCACCAATATAAAGTTTTTATTGAAAATCAGGTGCTTTTCAAAGTGATGCTGTCACAGGATCGCTCCTGCAGCACAGTGGCACTTTTCCCCAGACCTTAACTCTGTGGAGTGGTGCAGCATTGCTAACCAGAGCTGCTGACTCTCTGCCTTGCCCTCTGATGAGGTTCACATATATGTAATCATGGAGCAGCTTGAAAACAGGTAGACTGTAACTCTCTCGGGAAAGGTATGTACAAAGAAATGATCAGTGGCAAAGTGTGTCATTTCTGCTGCTGCTCCTAGCATGCCACTAGGAAGCAAAAGCCCCACAAGAGCAAGCAGGCAGCAGGAAGTTTATGTGGAAAACTGTGCTAATACTGACTTTCTCTTGCTGAGTACTCCTCATGTTTGTATGCATTGCATATTACAGATATACAGAGCAACGCTCTTCTGACTCAGGAAGGAGACTGTCAAACTTGCTTAAACAATATTAACGCATCTGTCCAAAAATGTTCTCCCATGTACTTTTTTCCCCCATATACACATGGTTTTAAGGATTACCTGCCCCAGCCAATAATTTTTGTCTTGTTCTTCTCTACCCTCATTCACCACATAATTCTATTATTATATTTCACCTGTTTTGGGATCATTTAATAGATTAAAATTAGTGAAATGAAGCAGGTTAAAAACAGCATGGAAAGAGAAATAAAATTATTTTTATTTTATATCATTTCACTTCACCTCCAACCATAGTACTGACAGAACTGTGGAGGTAACAAGATCCTGATTATGATGTTCCTTGTAAGCATTGAATGGAAAGGCAGAGGTGTTCAGGTGGTAGTGCCCAACCACTCAAACTACTTCAGAGCACAGGACAATACCAATACATGAAAAATACCTTAAAAAGATGGACTAGCACTTATGGCAGAGAAACGCAGTGAAGCTCTTACCCACCTTCTTTACTTTCCTCTATTTTTGTCAAATTTATTATCTAAGCAGCCACTTTTCACAAAGGTAAACAAAAAGTTGAATAAGTGCTCTGATAAAAAAATGTTTAGAGCTACAGTCATAAAAGATGCACATGGGAACAGTAACACACCATTGCTACTCTGGGATTTAGGTGCTACACAGAGAATGGAATGGCATGTTTATACATGAAAGGTAGTGCCATTGCTGACATTCTTGTATTGCTTGAATATAATCTTGTGATTTTGTTTCTAGTACTGGTGTTGGTTTTTGTGAAAAAGGCAAAATATGTATAAGCTGCTTTCAGGCTTGTGGGTCCTGTTCCTTAAAACATTCATTCCTTAAAATTTTTTATTCACCTAAAAATACCTAGTTTCCCCAAATTAATCACAGACATCCTTCACAGAAAAAAGTGGAAAAAACAGAGAGTATCCAGGAAGCTTTTCCACCAGCAAGTGTAAAATGAAGCATATGATAGACCTTTCAGATGGGCAACTTTCACAGAAATTTCTCAGCATGAACAGTTATTTTAATTGTGTTTGTTTCCATTTATATTCTCAGGAGCGTTCTACCAGATACGAATACATTTATTTCTGGAGTATTGGACAAAAGAGAAGATGACACATACTGCTTAGCATTCAGAGTTGCAAAGATGAGCTCATCCTTTGATCATTGAAAGATTTTTCTAGTGCTGATATTATGCTCATGCTTTTGCAGCAATGTTTGCCCTCGCAAAATTACTATATTGCTACAGTTAGCACATTAATGGTCATGAGGACATTCATGAGAATAGCAAGCTGCAACATCTAATATTCCTTAATAATAAATGCCTCATCACTAGTGTTGATTGTTTATTTTCACAAATAAACATGATTTTATAAATAAAATCCAGTGTTTAGCAGAATGGATAGCATAAAGAACTGCATTTCTCCCACTAAGAAAAACCCCATTGTGTTATGCAACAAAAAAAATAACTAGCTATCATTGATTAGTGGCTAATAAAAAAGCACATGGCAGTGTTTTTAACTCGAATAAGTTCCATCCAGCACTCTACTAAGCTTCTGAACTAGCTAAGATAGATCTTTTTGGTAAAATTAAGCTGGAAATATCAAGCATTTCCAAAGCATTATTTTGCCACCTCAAAATATTTCAAAAAGTACTTAAAATTTTGTGCAGAAGGGGACATGATAAACAATGAGGAAGAGTCAAGCAACCTTTTGTGAAGCTCAAACAATTTTTATTCTGCAATCCCATCCCACTGAAGAGCTCAGCACCTTCGCTGAGGTCTGTTTAATAGAGAGTTCTGCCTTTGTGGATTGGGTTTAACTTAGCACAAACACAGGTTTAGATTTTCAAGTGAAGCTTATTTTATCAGTATTGGTTTTACAATCCTTTATTATCCTTCAAAGTCTTTGATTTGTGTAATGAACCCACAGGCAGAAAGGCAGAAGAAATTATCATAGTTTAAAAAAAAAAAAAACACACACACACACAAAAAAAAAAGCCAACCTCCACATAGCTAAATCTTTAAAAGGCTTACCAGCAGAATCTCTTAAGATCCTTCTGGCAAAGGAGGGAGCAAGCAAACACGTTAGCAGACACCTGAGGAGAGGGAGTGTACACTGATTCTCAATGGTAACAGGGAACTACAAGGTCTTTTCACACTTGTCTTTATACCTGTAATTATCACACAAATTTCGTTAGCCATTACTTTGTAATGACCTTGTATACACCAATATGGCTTTACAGGACTCTGCAATATGCGGTAAATGCATCACATGCTGAATACTGCTGATAGCAGCAGCCAAACAGTCTGAGCACATTTTAGTTCCCTTTCCCCCACCACTTCTTGCTTAATATCCTGAGGAGAGCAGTTTTCTCCACTGATCATAATGAAACCCACAAGCAACATTGTTATGCAAACCCTTGCTGAGAAGCAGAACTCCTCTTAGCAAACAGACCAGGCTGCTGAAGTGAGATACCCATGGATTGTATCATTGCAGGAACCAGTTTTTCTGCCTGTATCAAAGTATTGGAGAGCTTTGGGGAATCAAGGTAAATTGTTGTACATGTTTGTCTTAGAAATAAATGAGCAAAGTTCCAGGAGAAATAGAGTTGATATGAGGTATTACATATAACCTTATATAACTGGAAATTTTAATTGTAGATTTTACTTAAAATTACTTAGGGAGCTGAAAAGACGCCAGGTTAACAAAATGGATTTCTCTCTTTCACTGGTTCCCTGAAATTTTACTAAGAGCAGTCCTACTTAAAGTGCTGTTTGCATTTTGAATAATAACAGAAATGGTATCACCAAAATGCAATTATTTTCTAGTAATTTCTTTTTCATTATTTGTGGTTGGTTGGTTGTGTGGGGGGTATTTTTTAATATACCATGCCCTGGGTTGAGACATCTGAATATAATTTGTTTGTAGTGGGTCATGAATAATATTCTTATTTCCATCGGTAAGTCAGAATGGTAGTCAATGTCTTAAAACTGCACAAAATTTCCTTTACAATTGCAAGGGATCTTGAAATTATAGAAATAAGTGTAGGAACTTTTCAGTGGCAGGAACTTACATTTTTCTTATTGGAGATGTTATATTACCTTTAGTTGAATAACCAGAGTCAAATCAAAGATGTCATAAACCGGCAGGGGGATTGGACTAGATGATCTTTTGAGGTCCCTTCCAATCTCTAGCATACTGTGATACTGTGTGATAAGGCAGTCACTGTATACACTATATTCACTATATACACTATGTTCACTATATACACTGCTTCATTTCTGGGCTGTTACTGTAGAAAATTTGCATTATTCTGAAAGCTGTTGATCAGCATCTGAGAAAAATAATTTTTAGAACCCAAATTATTAAGTACCATGACAGTCTATGACTATATAAAGCCATGTTAAAAGCCATGCTATTATTGGATAGACGTTCTTGGTGGAGAAGTTGACAGGTTTCGGCTGTTGAAGACTGAGTTGCCAATAGTTGCCAGTTTTTTTTTATTTTGACACAGACAGGCACCAAAAAAAGCCAGAAAATAAGGGTTGAACTTTGTGCTGAATTTAGTGGGACACAGAATGAATAGATGACCATGAATGAATAGGTGCTTTGGCTTCGTGCATAAGCTGTGACAATAGTTTGAGTCCAAACTGGGGTGCCATCTGGCTGCTCTGGTCAAGCCCTACACTTTCACTAGTTATGGTCTCAGTCTGACCTTGAGTGTATGAACTATATTTTCCTCTCATGTTCCTGAAATATGAT
Source organism: Neopsephotus bourkii (assembly GCF_033783945.1). Lineage (NCBI taxonomy): Eukaryota > Metazoa > Chordata > Aves > Psittaciformes > Psittacidae > Neopsephotus > Neopsephotus bourkii. Next base: position 374,495 of record NW_026901620.1, read on the forward strand.
GTAGTTGACCTTATAACTAGGTAAAAAAATGAGAAAAAATGACGAGAGGGACAATGGAAGTGTAGAGTAATGCACTATGGAAAAGATACAGAATGCAGTGTGATCAGGCTGGAACACTGTCTTGTCTAATTTTGACAGCTACATGTACTCACGAGTCTGCTGGTTTTGCCTTGCTGGTGTTAAAGAAGGATGTTTGAAATTATGCTCTCAGGATAACATAGACGGTGTGAGCCTCTCATCAGGGAATCACTTAGACAGCATTGCACAATGCCTTGTACAGTCAACAGTTAGATATATTTCACTTGCTTAATTGAGGATCGTATGCACACCCTTTTATTGATGCAGTGTTGCTGTTTGAAGAAAGAGCAAGCACAAGAAGGGGAAGTTGAAGTGCTTGGCTTCACAAAGACTGAAAAGTAAATAATGAGACCATATTTATGCCAAAACAAATCAACTTTATTTTTTTTTAATCAAGTTGCTGGTTGAGACTGGAATATTCACAGGGAATTCAAGAATAATACAGTTGAAACATCTGTATTTTTGTGTTCTTATTACACGGTATAGGCATATGAAGTTACATTGTAAAGAATGGATAATTGCTGTTGTTTACGCTGAGGTGTAATTAAGATCCACTTGTGGAAAAAGTCTGTACAACTGTACCTTGATATCTGTGTGAGTCTTTGTTGAAGGCAGGGGGAGGCTGGGAAAGTACTGCATATACAAATCTCCTTGATGAATCCATGGAATGGAAACTAAACCCGAGTATTGTTCCAGATTTGAGCAAACACATTTGACTAATGCAACCATCTCATATAAAAGCAAATGTTACTGTGCACCTAATGTGCTGCTTTCAGTTCAGATCAGAAGCTGAAAATCCAAAATATTTTGCACTGAATTTTCCAATATAGTGCAAAGAGAAAGTTCAGAAAATAACCCAAGTACCTCCTGCACGAGACTGCTCTGTCCCACAGGCACTCTGCACTTTAGAGGGGAAGGGTACGGTGAACTTAATCTCCCTTCAGAATCTTTTCAAGTTCCCATTTCATGATTTACAGTATATTGTGTGTGCTAATGGAATAGGTAACTGCTGTCGCTTCTGGGAAGGGAAACAGAAACTGCGGAGATTACTCTGTGAGCGTAGCCACAAATAAAAGATTTTCTCATTATCCCAGTTCCTTTTCTATCTCCCTGGCCAGTCAGGTTTTACATTATAACCCACAATATGGCTTCTAGTATAACTTGCTTTATGAAAGCAGGAACAGGTTACATACATTAGAGAAAAGTAGACAGACTTCAGTCTCTGGTTCTTCGTGTTACCTTTACCGTTTACTACTGGTAAAAGACAGAGGCTACACTGCTGATCATAAACCCTTCCACATGCCCAGGAGCTTTTTACTCTTGAAGTGCTTGTAAATCTGCATGACTAGGGCAAAGTTTATTCACAATACTGGTAAGAAATTTATTAAAAGAAATCCATTGATAGTCATAACATGGCAGTAGTGAATGATTCAATGCACTCTGAAGCATGTATGAATATAATTGATCTTGCTATTACAAAGATGTAGAAAACTTCTGTGAAACCAAATTCATAACAACAGGTTTCTTCAAAGCCACATTTCCAGCCTCCCAAAGTCTGCGTGATGAATGTCTCTTTTCCAGGATGATCACATTGCTATAATTTGACACAGAACATTTTCTTAAATTTCAAATGGAAGAGGTAGTGGAAGAATCAATGTATTGCTAGAACTTTCAAAAGAAATGAGCTTCTGAGTTGGCCAAGCAGCTGATCAGAATGCAATTAGAATTTCTGAAGACTTCAGACACTAAGTTAAAGTTATAGTATCTCTGATGGTTTAGATTTTGTTACAGCAGTTGAAAAAAAAGCATGGGTTAGAAAGTCAAAGTCAGAAGCATGCAGTACAAAGTCAAAACAGATCAGAGGCAAAATACTGTGTTATTCTCTCTGGCACTGCAATTAGCTTAACTTTCTGCCTAAGAGGGTGAAATCAATTCTTTGTAAGGCAGTGTGGGAGAAATCTTGAATGATTAGTGATACATATACACATTTCTACAGTGTAATTGTGTGTGTGTGAGTGCATATGCATCAAATAGCAGCAGATAGCTTACACCTGATAATCTCTATAGTAAATGTGTACTTCCTCTCTTCTCTGTATGTGCAAAAGAAATGACAATATGGTGCTCTGGGGGTAAGTTTCACATATGTCTTAGTTTGACTGTCTTTATTGTAAGTAACTTTATAGTATAATATGCAGTGTTTGGAAAGAATGAATTTCTTGGTGATACTTAAAGACTGGAAAGATAACTTTAAGTTGCAGAAGTTAGAGGTAAAACTATTCCAACGTAACTGGCAATTCATGTAATGTGATAAAATCAAACAGACGGCAAAAGGAGCAACACCCCAATTTAGAAGGTCTTGTTAGTGAAGTTAAAAAACCCAACTGAATACCTACTGAACTGTACCGAATAAAGGCAGTGTATCATTCTTCAACATCTTTCTGAAATATTTTTCAGACTGCTGTTTATTGTGCTTTGTAGTGATACTCCTTTAATTTCAAACAAACAGTTCAGAGCCCTTCTGGTTGCAACATTCCAGCTTTGTATCATTCGTCTTACATTTTAACTTTCACACACCACCATTATCTGCTGTAGCTGCACCCCTGTTTCCGCTATTGGCTGGGAAAGGAGTCCTTGCTACAGAGGACTTCTGGAACCCAAAGTTGTTCCCAGTTCAGGAGTCCAGCTGCCTCCCTATTGCCCCTATCCTTCACTGCACTGTGTTTTAATTGTGCTGAATTCAAACATACTGAGCTTTTGCTCTCAGTTCACACTAAAGACTGGTCCTGAAAGTTGTTGAACAGGGCTGCCAAATTAAAACAGTTTCAAATGAAGCTATGTGTTTTCCACTTGGAATTGTTCAACTTTCTTTTTTTTTTCTTTTTTTCCCTGCAAGAACTTACGTATCTTTGAGAGTTTCTACGTGTTTTGACGGTTGTATCTTCCTTCTTTACTCCACATATTTTAATTCTCCATCTACACATGCACTTTTTTTTCCAGATACAAAATGGAGAAGACAAACAAGAACACAGAGAGGAAAGGGAGAGCAGCAGGGAAGAAAAATTACTGAGAAGGGAAAGAAAAACTGACACACACACCCCAAAACAGAAGAATTTCTGTTTTCAAAAGGGAGCTTGTAGCTCTCTAAGGATTTTACAGGAATAACACTAGTCTGGTAATCAAAGTTCTAGTACAGTCTATGCTTCTCATAGATCACTCATATTTTTAAGGATATATTAATTCTAAAGTAGTATGTATTTTATTGGTTTTATTATGTGTTCAGTTCCTAATTGTAGAAATAAAGAGAATTTTTGGTATGCCCAAAAGGAGCTGCATGACCCTGCTCTAAGGGCAGTACCTGCACTGAAAATTTTAGAAGTTTGTATAACCACAGCAAGGATATAATAAAATACAAAGCTTCTCTAACCCTACAGGAAGATGTGATACAATATCTCCACAGCCAATCAGCAGTACTACAAGCCTCAGATCAGGAAACTCTTTAATGTACAGTATGTGTGAACATTGCAACGACAACTTTCTCAGTGCTCCTCTTTCTTTTTGTCTTCATGCTTACAGGATGTCAGAGTAGATGTGAAGTCACTCATGGCAAAATTTAACACGGGCAACAACCCCACAGAGGATGTTTCTGGTAACAGCCATCCCTTCAAAGTCTCTGGACAACCTGTCCATACAGGATTACAAACAAGGAAAGCAGCCTTTGAGAAATTTGCAAGCCAAGGAAATGCAACTTCTTCTTCAGGACCCAGTACTTTTCACAAACCTGTTCATCCTAAGCCTCCTCTGGCAGTCAAGCCTTCAAGTGATGATAGAACAGAGAAGGATCCAAAGCCCCCATATTTGAAACCAGTGGCACAAAGGTTTGGAGTTCAGCTTCAGGCAACAAACAGAGAAAATAATGAAAAAGCTGGATGCACTAAAGTCCCCACCAAAACCAGTGACTTGGCAAAGGAAGAGCCAGTGCCTCTGTATCCAAAACTTGCACAGAACAGGTTCCTTAACTCTGCTCCTTATGAGAAAGAAAAAAGTGCTGTGGGAACAAAACCAAATCCAAATTTTGCGGCACAGGAGAGTGAGGCAAAACCAGCATTTTCAAAAGTAACTGGAGTTAAGGAAAAGTTCTTGTCTGCAACACAAGAAAACGAGCCCAAGTCTTCCTTCTCTAAACCACCTCTTGCACAGAAACCTTCTCTAAACTATGATGTCTCCCGCAATGAAGACACTTCTAATAAAAATGTTTTTCTGCAAAAAGGACTATCAGGCCCTAGACAAAATGTACATTCTTTTAAAGCAACGAAGGAAATTGATAAAAATAGTAACTGTTCTGCAGAAACAGCAGGAAGTCATTTTTCTAACATAGCTCTGAAGCCTGCTGATCACTGTTCTGGTTCATCCGAAGGAACCCCCAAAAATATGGAGGAGAAAACTGAGGAAAAGGGAATGAGTGCTGCCCAGAACATCTTTCTCAACAAAATCACCCAGGAAGGGTCAGGTTCCTCTTCTAAGTTCCATCAGACAAACACAGTATTTGCTGAAGGAAGGCTATCAGATGCATCACAAGAGAAAGAGGATGGGGACGGGAGCTCAGGAAAACCCAAGCAGAAACCCTTGCCCCCACTGTTCAAGCTGGGCCAGCCCCCGCAGAAGCCCAGCAGACCCCCCAGCGTGCACCTAGAAAGGTTTCGGAAGAGCAGCCTAAAAGACAGTGAGTCCTCTCTGTTCTTGCTTTCCTGGGTATTGCCGTATTTATGCATTTACTACCCAGTTCATTTCAGGTGAAATCCCTTCTTCTGTTCAGAAATAATGAGACTTATGCATCAGACAACACTTTAAAGCTTTAACCTATGTTTGTGTCTGTTCGATTCAGGACAAAAATTAAAATTATATTCTCCCTCCCTCTATGATAAAGTGTAGGATGAATTCTTTCTGTATTGGGTTTATTTGCTTTCAAAACTACCTAGAGGTAGCTATAACTTGCGTCAGGTACTGTAAGTATTTTTCTTAATAGACATTTAAGTCTTGCCTTCCTATAAACGAGATGTTCATGTCATGTGCCCCATTATCAATGGTAACTTCCTGGGCACAGTTTGAGGGTCACCAAAACGATATACTAGTACCTGCACACTTTTTTTAATTTCATTTTTGCCTTTCACAATGACTAATCACAGTGTGACCCTATAAGTTACTGTATTTTAAGGTTTATTTAGAAGGTTGAACACTAAGCAAAATTACAGAATCAATTGTTCACATGCTTCATTGATTTTATACCCAGATCTGAATCCAGACTCCAAAAGCATCTCCTAGACTTCTTTTATGTTAGATTTGAATGATTGCAGCAGTACCACAGTTGGTAGCGCCTGAGTGTCTGCCTCACTCCTTTAGTAAAGAACCAAACCTCTGAACTTCCCGATGGTCATAATACAGGCATTAGGTTTCTGTAAAATCTGTCACTAGATTTCTGTAAAATTTGAGATTGTCTTGAAATAACTGGAAAGACACAAATCCTTGTGGAAAAAAAAGAAGTTGCTGCAACTCCACTCCCCAAAAGAATCCTGTTTCAGTGGGTTGCTTTCACTGCATAAGACAAATTGCAACAATGATATAAGCTGTTTCTGAGGTATTTCAAACATGCCCTTGAAACTCTCATGTAAAAATGCAGTTTCCTAGAGTTAGGCCCACATAACCACTGTCAGCTCCTTGAAGGAGAGGTCAGTTTTGTGAGGTTCTGAATGTCCTTAATTTCTCATTAAATCACCTGTATTTCAAAATTTGGGTTAAGGTTTTTCAAAAAGGCTTTTAGGCACTCTTCAACAATTCTGTAAAGTTAAAAACAGCAACTCGTGCTGGAATATGTGATGCCAATTGGTACATTTCTGTTACAAGTTTTACAGGAGCTGAAGGAGGCTTCCTCTTTTTCCTTATAGCAGCAGGTGCAAGAAACAGTGATTGCATAAGAAATTCTGATCCCATTTTAAAATCAAAGCTTTAAGTTGCTTTTAAGTTGGGTTGTTTGGGTTTTTACTTCTCCCTTAATGCAATGCTGTCTGCACTGAGCTCAAGAAGAAAAGACATATTCAATCCTCACATATATATTTTAGCTCAAGTAATTATAACCATTCATGTCCTGCAACTAATTTTGTCAGGTGATACACACAGCTAAGTAATTTCTAATAATGAGGAGCATTTCATGCACATCAGTCTGCTGTAACCAGCTGGCTTTGATTTAATTAAACAGATCAGACTTTTAAATTTTCAGTGTAGTCAGTGGAAAAGGGAGATGCCTAATGTTGCGATTCAGAGCATTACAGTTAGATGCCTAATGTAGCTGGTGATAGATGGTGTGAATCATTCCACACTGTGCATGTGCTCTATATTAGGTACTTTAATGTAATCTAAGTGATAAGAAGTTTGGCCTTGTGCCTCCCATAGTTAGAATACAGTATAGTTTGTGCTTCAGTATTTTTGAGTGCACATAAGACTCATCTTCCTGAGAGAGAAGATATTCAAAGGGATTATGACTGGATGAAAAACCTCGGATCTGCCTTTCTGTAAAGACAAAAAGCCACACTAAAACCACAGAGTGTGCATGCAGCTATATATTTTATTATTATTAATTTCATTCAAAAATTAGGAGTATATCAGTAACATAAAATGTATGTTCTTGCCAGCTGCTACATCCTGTTTTTTCCTGTCTATTCCTACAGTTACAAAAGTGTTCTCACAAATCCATGACCAGAGCCAGATCCTCAAATGTTGTAAATTTCTTTAAAATCTCTTTAAGAGAAATACGCCAATATATAACAGTCTGCGCAGCTGCTCCTTCTCAATAGAGCACTGTTGACCATGGCTGGCTTTACTTGAGTGCCCAGAGCAGTTTCAAAATGGAAAGACAGCATTTTCAGCAAATTATACCAGAAAATACTTTGATTCAATAAAAACAGATAGCTTTGCTAGCTAGAACTTTGAGAAGTCCTGATAAAGCTGGAGACACCCAAAATTGCAACTTTTTTTTTTAAAGTACATTTTTTAGTTTAAGTAATGGAGAAATAATGTTACTTTTTGTTTATTTTTTTCTAGTTCCGATGCAGGTAATGACGCAAAACATTTTTTCCTCATCCTTTTTTTATAACCAAGGGCTAGTAATATTTAATCATTAAAAATGAATACTGCGAGCAGGGCTGTAAGGATATAACCAGAACTTTTGCTACAGCGAGGATCTCCAGTTGTCACTAACCAGCACTAGCGCAATCACCAGCCTGGTTGAGTCACATGGGGAATGTGAGCAAAGGGTGGAGGTGCCTAGTATGGTGGCACAGGATTTTTTCTGAACGTGTTGCAAAATACACACCCAGCTAAGTAGAACTGAAGGGTCAGACATGGTCTTTTCTATCTCACAGTGTTTGAGCCAGGGCAAAACCGAAAAATTTAGAAACCACATCCATAGGAAGCTGTATGGCTCTGCACACCAGCTTTCCTCTGTAGGCTTGGCATGTAGACCTGACGTTCTGTTTGGTTTTAATTAATGTGGCCAGAACTCTCCATAGAACCGTTCTGGTGGAATGACTAGGTGTTCTAGAATGAATCCTGAACAGATTAATTTTTAGCTCAACAGTTATTCATCGTTGATGGGTTTCTTGGAATACTAAACTCAAATGACAAAACCTACCTGCTTTGGAAGGGCAGTTAAACGGAATTTTTTTCTTTCTTTTAAACTGCCATTTCAAGCACCAAAGTCATGACAGGAAGGTGCCACCCCCATAGCACAAATTCCTGCTCTTTACTTTAAGGCAACTTTACAGTTGCCTAATTTGCTGCCATGATTCAGGTGCTGAGTAAAAAGAACAAGAATATGGAAAGGGGTTTCCCACCCAACGAAGCTTCCTGAGATCTAGCACTGGGGCGGGGGGGTTGATATGTACTAGGGCAAAAGTTAGGTTTTCTGTTGTCCTTTGAGAAAAGCTCTTCATATAGCAGTCATGACACTTGTGTTAGGGCATGTACTTGTGGTGCAGAAAACCTTATATTGTCTGATATAAAGCAAGAGTTTGACCTCTGTTTACTCAGAAGTATAAATTCAGCCTTTTTTCTTTGGTTGTTATCCTTTCCCATGAAAGCTGCTTTACCTTTTTTGTAATCAGGTATTCACTAGGCATGAAATAACTTTAAACATTAGAGGTTGAAGGACTTACCTTTGATGCGACTCTCTCAGTCATGAATGGGAGAAGGGTTTTCATTCCTGCATGAATACTAAGGGATGCTGGTTTGGTATTGGCCTTGCTTTGGATTAGAATTTTCACCTGGTTATAAAAATTTTTTCTTGATAAATTTTCTGTAGAAACAAGTGTCTTGCTGAGGAAAGTGTGACTATTGATGCGTTACTATTTTCCAGTGAAAGCAGGTTTTAAGAAATTCCTGTCTGGACCTGTGCATACAGAGCACTCTGGTAAATTCCTGTGTTATGTCCCATTACAACAATTTTCCCTGACAGTAGATTATATTTACGTCAGCTCAGAATCAGTGAGATGCATGTGCGTTCTAGATTCAGAAAGTAGTACTAATGATACTGTTTTATAATGAACATGTGCAAATGGATGCTTTGTCAGAAACAAGACAAAGTCATTTGCTGACAGCTTTCTGTGTGAGGCCACAACCATACCATTCCTTTTAGAGAGCTGCACCTGGGCTGACCTCAGTGTGATCCTGTGTGTACAGATGGCCACCCACATCAAGTCAGTTGAAGGCTTTAAACACCTCTGAACGTCTTGTTAATGATCAACACTGGAGTTTCTGCTACAGAGAGTATTTTGAGCTGTACTGGGAGAAATGAAAGGAAACTACTGGATCTAGAAGAGAAGAATACATCTAAGAAAATTCTCACAATTTATAATTTGATTAATGGTTCTGTTTGCAGTCCTTGTTGAGGTTCTGTCCTGCAGCAGACTATATACCCACACAGTGACATGGCTATCTGAGTTGGGTAAGACACCAGAGAGAAAGGAGGAATTAAAATTTGAGGTGCTTTGTCAAATTTATCACAACACTCTGTTGGCAAAGTAATTCACAATCAAGCACTACTTCTGAAGACAGTAAATGTCTTAACTGTCTTTACAAAGTCTCTTAGAACCAATTGTTCCTCTTACTTGATGGCAAGTTGAAAAAGCAACTTCCAAAGTTATAAAGAGCAGGGAACTTTTTTTTTTTTTTTTTTTTTTTTTTTTAGCACAGGATGTCACGGCTCTTTACTGCAGAATCTGGACTTAAAAGGTCAATGTAGGTTTTCTTTTTTTACCTCAGCGCTAGATTGGATAAAGTTATGCAACAGCTCAGTATTAAGGTAGAAGGGAATAAAAAGAATTGTTACATGAGCTAAATCATCTTGTTTCTAAGACAGATAAAAATAAAAGCAGGGGATGAAACAACGCAGTTGAGGGTGGGGGTAGCTGTGTGTAATGATGTGATATCTCTGTTTGCACAGGTGAACTACAGTATGCCACAAACCCTTGTAACAGCTCAATCATAATTTCAGAATGGAATGATAATTATGTGCAACAAAATAGGGATGTTGGGGATGGACTGTTAATTAGGGACTGTAGTGACAGGACAAGGAGTAACAGGTTCAAACTTAAACAGGGGAAGTTTCGATTGGATGTAAGGAAGAAATTATTTACTGTGAGGGTGGTGAGGCACTGGAATGGGTTGCCCAGGAAGGTTGTGAATGCTCCATCCCTGGCAGTGTTCAAGCCAGGTTGGACAGAGCCTTGGGTGAGATGGTTTAGTGTGAGGTGTCCCTGCCCATGGCAGGGGGGTTGGAACTTGATGATCTTAAGGTCTTTTCCAAACCTAACTATTCTATGATTCTAAAATGCCTGCTATACAGAGATAAAATGCTGAATTTCAAGCAATATGAAAATTATGAGACTCAGAAATGAAACTGTGGGACTTTGAAGACCTTCAGTGGTTTTTTTACCTGGTCTTTTATTAGATTACATGAAGTTGATATTTCTTATTATTGGTCCCCCATACATTTACCTTAAAAATATGGAAGTGAATTTGAAATTATGATCATACAGATCTGCCAAGAACTTAACTCTGCTGGGGCTAGAAAAACTGGATGAGTATTTGCCTGTAGTTTAGTTTTTAGTGGAAATGAATGTAAAAGCTCCTCAGCTTTTATGTAAGGACATTTCTCTCTCTCCTCTGAGAGAACCCAAATGTTTATTGTTCAGCAGCATTAGACTGAAATATTTTGCACCTCTGAGAAACAGAAGAATCAGTTTTGAAGCTCCTAGAACTAGACAATGGTAAGCTGAAATATAGTTAAATTTGTGCATTTATCATGAAAATCATTCCTCAGTGTATGAAATCTCAGACAATGTACATAGTTCAGTACAAGTGCATTGACATCACCTGTGTATGTCTGACCTCGAAGGAGTTGTCTTACTCATGGGACTGGTATAAGGCTAGCTTCAAAAAAGCATTGTTCCTTTCTAATTTCAATATTGTTTCTTTGACTATCTTTTAATAGTTCAAACTGTAGGTTCCAAAAGACCAGGTGAATTAAATTTCCCTCAGTCTTTTTGCTCATATCTTCATCCTCCAGCTATAATTACATGCACCACAATTAGAGAATGCGCATGTAAGACTAAGGTTTTCTACAATCAAAGAGTGGAGACATGCTTTCAGTCTGCTTCAATCAGAGATAAATTTTTCAGACTCTTTAAGGGCCTACACCACAAAGAGTATTAATGCTATGGGAGAAACCTTGCCACATTGAAGTTTTTGTAGTATTACCTGTAATTGGCCAAGGATCCACCATATAATTCTGCTAAAATCTATAGACAAGACTACAGGTGAAACTGCTAGTATGGCTTACAGCACTGCAAAAGATAAAACACTGCAATTTAAAAATGAATGAAACCATCCTGATAGAAATATGAATGAGAAGTTATTTATCTGCCTAAGGAAATAGATAAATCTAATTCAAGTTATAGATAAAATAAGTCTTGAGGGAAGCCATCCTTTAGTAACTCCTTGCAGAAGATTGTTCTGGGTACAACTTGCTGTTGTGCACTAGGAACAAAAGTACACAAAAAACTTCACAAATTAATACTTAAACTCATTTCCTTAGCTATAGCAGTCCACAATATCTTTAAAATAATGTATTTTTTAACTTATAAACAAATAAAATGTATCCATCAATAAACCACCAGAGGGCAGTTATCAGTCACAAAATGTTATAACCTACACACTTGGCAAATTCATTTATCTTCCTCTATTTCTGGTTTTGTTTGTTCAGCCTTATGTGGCACACTTGTTCTCTTCCAGATTATCTGATCCTAGTAAAATGAAAAGTAAGATATGGGCTGTTTATATCATAGTATGAAGGCACAGGAAAATGTATTTTTTCTCATGTAAATACTTGTTATAGTTTATGTAAGAATTCCTGCAGTTGACTATCCTAATTCTCATTGAGTGAGTTACAATAATTCCTGAGTGAAGATCTCAGAATCTCAGATGCAGAATTTAGGACTCTGAAGGTAAATCGTGCAAACACATCTGTTAATTCTGTTGATTAAGCCTAAATGATCACTTAATAGGAATTTCAAACACACATTGATATGAAGTTTGAATTGTTCTGAGGACTCTTCTGTTATGAATCAAAGTGTGTGTCTAATATATTCACTCAATAGGTCTGAATTTCTGCAAAGAACTGAACAAAACCCGTAACACGTTACACCGTATTAGAAACCAGTGTCTACCCCCAGCAGTGTGAGTGCTGTATGGGTTAACACAATGTGTCTAGGATTACACCATATACAAAAGGACATTTTGTGAGGGAATGTTGAGAACACTAGTTAGAAACAAGAATTTAAATGTGTCAAAAAAAATAAGACACCTATGAGTTTATTATGGAAGGTGATAGAAAGTAGATGGCTAGAAAGAAAGCAGTAAAACTGACGTAACTGAATAATTCTGTCTGCTTAATTATGTTACCTTAATTATGTTTGTCCTCCATTTCTGAATACTTGCAGTTGCTGTTCTTTATTCATGCATATGAAATGGAGTACACCATGCAGTGCAAAATTAACTGGCTCAGGCTTATAAATACTTCTTATTTAAAAAAAGAAGTAATTACTAAGGCTTCTTGTCAGACAAGGAAAAGTTTCACCTATATTTCAATTGGGAATTAATTTTGCGTTCCCCTTTAAATAAGGATAGGCATCTGCGTATGACTACGCATCTGTAGTCTGAAATCACTTTCCTTATGACAGCAGCACTGCCCAGATGAAGCGTTCTGAATATCTAACCTCGTATTGAGTCACCATAAGGCTCAGTCTGGTGAGCTTTAACATACCAAAGGACTTTGGATGAAACCTGTAGGGGTTTTGGGGGGAGTAAGATTACATGCATGCTTAATATTTTTCAGCTATCAATCCTATACTTAGACATTCACATTTGGGTGATGTTTATCCTTCATCTGTTTTTCTCTACATTCTCTCACAGAATGGGAATACCCTCTATAAGATGTGTAGTCTGGGACTTATATTGAATAGTTGTTAAGTATTAGGTGAAATACCATTGATGTAGTCTGTGCATCTGTCCTGGAAACAATATATCCCAATTGAGAGCAATGAGAAGTTGTGCTTAAAAAAAAAAAGACAAATTCTCCGTTATCTCTGATCATGTTTTTCATTTTGTACAAGAAGCAATCAACAAAACAGTCTGAAAATGGATGGAGATCTGTACTAAAAAAAAAAATAATTCAGGACTTCACAAGTAGTTACACAGTCAAAAGTTTTGCATTTTGATAGAAGCATCCTTTAGTAAAACAAAGTGCTATTGAGCTACTCTGCAAATGCAATATTGGTTTTCAGTTTTACTGCAAAACTTTTCACATTTCCATATGCAAGATCTGGGAAGCTTCCTCAGTTTTACAGAGGGTTTGCTAACAACCTGCAGCAACATCTGCAGGAGCTGATCACCCACTTCCTGCTTAATTCAAAATGTGCAGAGTACTGTTCTCTGCTTCCCTAACCCACATATTAATTTAGATACAAGCCATGGTTTCAGGTTTCACAATTATGCTACTTTGGAGCTGCTCGAAGTAAGCAGGTAAACTTGCAACATTACTGAAAGTGCTTTTAATTATGCTGTTGTTAGACATCCTGTAACAACAGAGACATGAAGCTTATTGGAGACACTGCTCACATTCTGAAAACAAAATCCATAGAAAGTTTTTGATTATTGCCATTCTTAAGCCCAGACCCCACTTGCCCAGATACAACCCTGCTTTCTCTTTCCCTTTCTCATTCCCATTCCCTTTCCCATGCTCTTTCCCTTTCCTTCTCTCCTCTCCTCTCCTCTCCTCTCCTCTCCTCTCCTCTCCTCTCCTCTCCTCTCCTCTCCTCTCCTCTCCTCTCCTCTCCTCTCCTCTCCCTCTCCTCTCCTCTCCTCTCCTCTCCTCTCCTCTCCTCTCCTCTCCTCTCCTCTCCTCTCCTCCCCTCTCCTCCCCTCTCCTCCCTCTCCTCCCCTCTCCTCCCCTCTCCTCCCCTCTCCTCTCCTCTCCTCTCCTCTCCTCTCCTCTCCTCTCCTCTCCTCTCCTCTCGATTTTACTTTCTTTCTTTCAAAATATCTCTTTTTCGAGGTGATTTCTATTGTTGCAAGATAAAAGCTTTGTGTCAAGTAATCACATTCTGTTGCAATACAAGTTGAATTGATCATGAGAGTCTGTATCTTCAGCCAATGGATGCTGAACTGCAGGTGTGAGTGCTAAACATGTATGTCTTTTTTTTCCTTTGAGTACTTCTGTTCTGCTTAGGTTGTTAATGCCATTATTTGTCTATGTGCCAGTCTTTCACCCAAGCCATATCAATAGCTTGGTATTTAGAGAGGGGAATGAATAGAGACATGTATTTTCACCTGTAACACCCTTGCACCTGAGTGCAATTTATTTTATGATTTTGAAGAGGAATGGGGGGACTGGATCTGGACAAAGTCCTGGTTCCCATGATTCTTATCCCAGTTAATTACTTCTTGCCTCTGTTACTCCAATAAGGATTCTAGCAGTGGTGGGAATTCTCTACAATTCACCACTTATTTCTGGATTAGCATCTCAGGGTAGCATAATAGAATCATAGAATAATTAGGGTTGGAAAGGACCTTAAGATCATCAAGTTCCAACCCCCTGCCATAGGCAAGGACACCTCACACTAAACCATGTCACCAAAGGCTCTGTTCAACCTAGCCTTGAACACTGCCAGGGATGGAGCATTCACAACTTCCTTGGGCAACCCATTCCAGTGCCTCACCACCCTTACAGTAAAGAACTTCCTCCTTATATCCAATCTAAACTTCCCCTGTTTAAGTTTGAACCCATTACCCCTTGTCCTGTCACTACGGTCCCTAATGAAGAGTCCCTCCCCAGCACCCTTATATGCCACCTTCAGATACTGGAAGGCAGCTATGAGGTCTCCATGCAGCCTACTCTTCTCCAGGCTGAACAGCTCCAACTTTCTCAGCCTATCATCATACGGGAGGTGCTCCAGTCCCCTGATCATTCTCGTGGCCCTCCTCTGGACTTGTTCCAACAGTTCCATGTCCTTTTTATGTTGAGGGCACCAGAACTGCACACAATACTCCAAGTGAGGTCTCACAAGAGCAGAGTAGAGGGGCAGGATCACCTCCTTCAACCTGCTGGTCACACTCCTTTTGATGCAGCCCAGGATACAGTTGGCTTTCTGGGCTGCAAGCAGACACTGAAGCCAACTCATGTTCATTTTCTCATCAGCCAACACCCCCAAGTTCTTCTCTGCACGGCTGCTCTGAATCTCTTCTCTGCCCAACCTGTAGCTGTGCCTGGGATTGCTCCAACCCAGGTGTAGGACCTTGCATTTGGCATGGTTAAACTTCATGAGGTTAGCACCAGCCCACCTCACAAGCATGTCAAGGTCCCTCTGGATGGCATTCCTTCCCTCCAGCATATCAACTGAACCACACAGCTTGGTGTCATTGGCAAACTTGCTGAGGGCACACTCAATCCCACTGTCCATGTCAGCTACAAAGTTGTTAAACAAGACCGGTCCCACCACTGATCCCTGAGGGACACCACTCGTTACTGGTCTCCAGCTGGATTTTGAGCCATTGACTATAACTCTCTGCGTGTGGCCAACCAGACAGTTCTTTAGCCACCGGGTGGTCCACCTACCAAATTGATGTCTCTCCAATTTAGAAACAAGGATGCCATACGGGACAGTGTCGAATGCTTTGCACAAGTCCAGGTAGTCCAGGTCAACTGCTCTATTCCTGTCCCATCATTCTGCAGCCCCATCATAGAAGGCCACCAAATTGGTCAGGCAGGATTTTCCCTTAGTGAAGCCATGCTGGCTGTCATCAAGCACCTTGTTGTTTTTCATGTGCTTTAGCATGCCTTCCAGGAGAATCTGCTCCAAGATTTTGCCAGGCACAGAGGTGAGACTGACGGGTCTGTAGTTCCCTGGCTCATCCATTTTCCCCTACTTGAAAATGGGTTTATGTTTCCCTTTTTCAAGTCATTGGAAACTTCATCTGACTGCCATGATTTTTCAAATATCATGGACAGTGGCCTAGTAACTTCATTCACCAGCTCCTTCAGGACCCACAGATGGATTTCTTCAGGTTCCATGTACTTGTGCACGTTCAGGTTCTTAAGATGGTCTTGAACCAGATCCTCTCCTACAGTGGGCCTAAAGCCTTCATTCTCACAGTCCCTGAATCTGCTTTCCAAGACTTGTTTGGTGTGGTCAGAGCTTTTGGCAGTGAAGACCGAGGCAAATAAGTCATTAAGAAGCTCAGCCTTCTTCAAATCCAGGGTAGCCAGTTCTGATAGCTTCCAGAGAGGGCCTACGTTGTCCCTAGTCTTTCTTTTATTAGCAATGTGCCTATAGAATCCCTTAATGCAGCATCTCAGTAGAGAATTGAGGATTTTAGCAAGGTGAGAATGGATCTTTTTCCCATTGTGTCCTCAAACTTGTTTCTGACTACGTAAAGTATATGGCTTAAAACACCTGGACTTATTTTGGGGTTTTAACTAGTTTCTCTTGGAGTTCACACAAGAGAGGTATTAGGGTATTGTTAATGTGGAGGTTGATTTCTCTTGAGGTTGTTGAATACAGGATATCTGGATATGAAGGGCAGTTGGGATGTTTCTCTAGGTATTATGTCAGCTACAAAACAGGTATCAGTGTTTTTTCTTCACAAGCCAAGACTGCAAGAGTGAAAGTCACAAATTCTTCATCAAGCCAACTTCAGTGCCCTAAACTTCTGGATAAATAAACATTCTCTAATAATGTACATGACCTTTGCTCACTGCGTGTGTGGAAGTTGCTTGAAAAGGTTCCCCAAGAGCACAGAAGTGTTTGAAGTGTTCTGTGCATAGTTCTGCTGTAAGTGCTGATGTCCAGCACAATTAAAGAAGTTTAATATGACAAGCAGCAGTTTAATGGGATGTTTGGTACTTTCTATGGACTGTTACTCTGGCAACTTTATCTTAGTTGCAATACAGCTGCAGAGGTTTTGAGGAACTCGTTCCTTTTCATATAAGCTTTCATTTCTTTGTGAAGAGCTTCCGTTTCTGCATCTGTTTCTTCAGTGCAGCACAGCATGTGAGAAAACTTAAGATTCCCAAGAAGCAGGAAGAGGCTATCTGATCACTGAGCTGTTTGTTAGTGGTCAAAGCTACCACACAGTGATGGTCCTTAACACAGTTTCCTGTGATGAGAGTGCTTTGGATACATGTGAAGCCAGAATGTAGTTTGAATTTGTTTTCTCATTCTGAGCGTCCAGAGCTGACTTCAGTTCCTCTACCCACACAGAGCCTTTCCATGTCCTTAGTGTACCAAGTGTACACAAAAAGATGGAACTGGAGTCAGAATAAAATGCTCCCTTAAAAAGGGAAATAAAACACTACTGAAACATTTTGATATCTTTGGCTCCATGGGGCTGATTATAAGAGCTTTTTCACACTAAATGTCACCTTTCATACTAAATGTAACTCATCCCATTATTTTCAGTACTAGAATTAAAGCATTTTACACCCACATCAGTCTCAGTCATAAGTGTAGGCAATTACAACTCTAAAGGCAGTGAAGAGTCAGTTCTGATAGTTAAAAAATAAAAAGCACTGTTTACGTTAATACGATGATCATTCAGTTATTGTTAGATTCCAGCAGTGTATATAAATTAAAAGGGACAGCCTGTTCAGCCCTTATACTTAAAAATAAGTAATTAATCTAAAATGCATGTGATGTCCTTTCCTGGCTCAGTTTCCTATTGCCTGAATTTGGCTCCCAAGAGGCATCAGATGAAAGAAATATTATGCACAGAGACTTGGACAGACTTTTTACCTTAATCCTAAAAATTAGTTACAATAAAATAATGGTGTATGAAGACATAATGTATTTATGTAAACATATACACAACACTGTATTAGGGAAACAGTTAAAAAACTGTTAAAATATAGAAATTTGACAATATAATTAATACCAACTAACACGTCTTTAAAACAAAGCCAAATGAAAAAATAAAACTAAACAGAACACACCTTTCTGGCTTATTTTTTCATTAGAATCTGCTTGAAAGACTTCAGTTGCAGATACATGCTTAGATTGCCAGTGTTACTCATTTTTATCAGGGGTTTAGAACAATTAGACATCATAGCTGGTAAATAAAGACTATGAAGAGTTAAATGGGAACACAAAGTCCTCAGAGAGTCAGATATAACAAGAGAAAATCATGTGTAATCTCAGCTCATTTAGACAAAATTTGTCTTTACTCAAAGTACACATGTAGAATGAAGAAATGTAAACCACACCTGCAAAGAGTTGTGTAATGTCTTGGGAACAAATCTAGATTTTCTGAACAACTCCACAAATCAGTAAGGACAATGATGTGACAGGAAAGTCTAATGCATAATTGTTATCATCCTGTAATCCTAAATTCTTAGAGATTTACCTGTAAGGATTCTTCATATAGTTACAAAGGTTTTGAATAAAAGATTTTGCTAATGGGCCTTAGTTTGATATTCAGGTGTCTGCAATTCCAAAACAGGAGGAGGGATAACAACTGGAGAAAATACTGAAATGCCCTAGATGCAATCAGTAGAGATATGGCCAGATTAAGAATGGCTTGTAATATTCACCACTGCATGTGGCAGACAAGTGCATGCTGTGTGGAATTCCAGTGCCAGATTTTCTACAATGCTGTCAAAGTTGGAGAGATTACAGAAATAGCTACAAATTAATTGCTAGATGGAGATGGGGGGGGGGGGGGGGTAAGGAAATGCTTTGGGAAGAGACTAAAAGCTTTGGGTCTTTAAAGTTATCAAAATCTAGTAAGCAAAGGTAGAAATAAAACTAATAGAACCTGAAGCCTGATGATCTTGGGAAACAGTAAAATACAAATTTTAACAGTGACCGAACTCAACCAAACTCTGTAGTGGTATATTCCTTCTCTCATTTTCAAACAAGTGGGACATCTTGCTGGAACACAAGTTTTAGCCAAAATTGTATTTTAGTAGATCTCTAGTTGTTGGGCTCAATATAGGGCAAGTATTTTATATGTGATGTCTTCTAAAATATATGACAAGAAACAGGAGATATCATAACTTCAAGCATAAAGAAGCTGTTTGGTGCCCATCCACATTTATACTAGAACTTATTCATGCCATAAGTTTATTCTACTTTTTCAACATGAATCTTAAATCCATGGAAATTCCACTTTCAGTATTAGAAAGTGACACCTAACAAACGTTGCTGGCCTTTAAACACGTAATTTCTTGCCTTCTCCGTCACAGAAATGAAGAAAAAACATTTCCCTTTCTTCTTTGCCAGAGACTTAGGTATTAATTTTGTTTTCCCTCAGTCTTATCATATTCCCCTAAACAACCATAATTTGTTCAATGTATCTACGAATCAATGTTTTCTAGATCTCTAATCTTTCTCACTTTCTCCTATGGACTCTCTCCAACTGGCACACATTAACCCTGTGGTAGCCTCCCCCCCCTACAAAGTGTAAGGATTATTTTACTTGACTTCTATATTATGCTTTTGAATAAAATTATTCAAAGATGTGTGAATAAAAAAATATGTGATACCATACAACTTTAATCTTGGCATACCTTAAATTGTAAGGGTCTGCTTTTGCAAGATGACTGTTTCTTAACAAAAGAACCAAAGAATTCACCAATGTCATCATCAGCATTGGAACTTTCAGTATTCTGCTGTTTAAGTAATGGAGGAATTTAAAAGGTTTCAAATGCAGTGCTGCTGACACACGTGTTGACAGGTTACTCCAAGCGTATCCAAAGCCCAGCATATCCAAAATTTTTTGAGTTCTTTCTTGGTAACAGAAAAAACGGTCAAGGCTTTGTAATTTCGCTTTGATTTCATGTGACGCATGAGATGTCCTTCAAATAGTTGTTGATTCCCCTTCTACTTCTCTCAAAAACAGATTCTTAGACTCCTAAAGAGCTAAAGAGAGCTCTTTCAGTAGTTTCTATAACTTTCAGTCTTGGTATTAAGCATTACTACATATTTGTCCCTGTTCTGTGTTCAAACCACTTTTTTTCTAAAACAGAAGTGAAAGTGTATTTTTCTTGAGATTTTTTTCCACTATACAGGTGTGAACTTGAAGAAAATCTCCAGAAAAAAAAAAGGGGTTCTTTTCAGTTTCAATTGGTTTAACTGAACTGTGAATTTTGTTATTCCTTCTTCTCTCTTCTTAGATTTTGCTGGACTTCCCTCTGTACAGCTAGGGACAATTCTTTCTGAGTACCTTGAAATCCACTCATGATACTTGAAAGAAAACTAGTTCTCATGGCATCATATCCAAATAGTGGTATCATTTGGTTGTGTTGAATAACTTCTCTCAGTGTGAACTTTCAAAGCAGTGGTTACTATGGTTGTACACAGAGCCTGAATTCAGTGCAGCACACATGCATACATACCAACCCACTCATGTATTATGGTATCTGTGCCTGATGCACTGCATCATCGTGTTTGTTAGGCTGCATCTGTTTGTGTAGCTTCTGTGCAGCTTCTCAAACTACCACTTTTCTGGTATGGGCTTGCTAGGAAATTAAGTCCAGCCTTTTACAACTTAGGTTACAAATTTATTTGAAGATGTACAGAGACTATTATACCTCTTAATCTGTGCCAAAATATCTTTTCATCCATCATCCCTTCCCTTGAAACTCTGTATCTGAGCAAGGTAAACTCCAGCAAGACTGCATCAGTGCTCACATGATGATCTGCTCATCTGCAGCTGATCTTTTCAAGTAATTTGTAGAATTAAGTGATAATTCAGTTTTAAGACAGCTTAAATAGTGGATGAACTGATATTTTTGTGTCTTATTCATATCTTGGCAAAAAAGCTTTCAAGGCCTTCTATACATTCTTCTAGGCAGAGTCTCTCTGGCAAGATAAGGCACCAAATATATCTAAGTGAGTTCAATAAAATGTGTTTGCTTTGGGGTGTGTGCAGTACTGATACTGCATCCTAATGCTTCATGTAAACAGTGACGCTCCTTCCTCAGTTGTTTGCTTGGTAAACTCAGACTGTCCTTTTTTTCAGACCCTAGAAATGAAGGTTTGAAACCGATAGTACCTCCCTCAGCAGCACTTTCCCTGCCTGTACCTCCACCACACCCTGCTATGCAGTTGCCATCTCCTCCATCAGCCTCTCACCCATCTCTGCAGGCCCAAGCAGCTCCTAACCTGCCTCCCAGAAACATCAAGCCCAGCTTTGAAACAATGTAAGTGAACTTAAACCCAAAGGTCTGTATTTTCTCACCTTTTTCTATTACGTTGTTCATGCAGTAGCAGATTAAAGTTGCAGGTGTCCCGGATTTCTGTGGCAGTGAGCTCCCACACCACTTTCCTTGTCCTACCCTGTCCCTGGACTGTTTGGAATTAGGTTTGGTTAGATTGAACCCTCCATCTATTCAGTTGTTTCCCCAAATTGTCTTATCTGTAAAAGCACTTTTTTCTGCCTTGTTGGTAAGGGGAGGAGGGAGGGAACAGATACCCCTCTAGGTTCATTACATCAGAACATTTCAAGGGCTTCATACACTGGTAGAAAATTATTTGTATCAGTAACTAAAGCTTTCCCCTGACTTTTTCTGGGGAAAGAGGACCAGGAGGGTCAGGTCTATTGGCTGATACCCCAGGAAACAGCTTTGCAAGCCAGAGATACTGAGCTCAGTGCTGGTTGTGAAACTGTACCAAGGGCTGTGCTGTGGCCTGTTGTGATAACACTGAAAAGCCTCTGTCACATATAGGGCTGTTTTCTACATCCTTCCTCAAAGAGCTGCATACAAAATGGGAACCTCTCTGATGAAGAGCTAAGCCCACTTCAGTCTAGTGTCAAAACTGACTAGAAACAAGCTGATCCTGAATAATGACCCTCTCTCTGGCCAGTGGTTATGGCAAATAGCAGGAAACAGACAACAGGGAAAATATATTAGGCATTAGACAGGTGTGTATTAGCATATACCCCATCCAGCAGCAGGAGCACTCTCTGCAGCCCCTGCTGCAGCTCCCCAGACACCCTCCTTGCCAAGTGCTTGGGATCCAAGTGTGCCCTCTTTGTCTTCAGGAATCTGGAAAATTTACTTACAGATTGTCCTTCCACTCTCCTGTTCCTGTGTGCCCTTTGGAGCCTCCCTTCTCCTGAAAATGTGTGCGTGGATGCTGACACTATTCCTTCCCCCCTCTGTCTTGGTTGCTTTCTCCATCAGGCCAATTTTAAAACATCACATTCTGCTTTCAAGTCCTTTCTTTGATTACATTTCTTTGTTGATGGCTGTCAGCTCTAGTTTTCTTTCAACTAACATAAGGTATTTTAAAGTTAAAAGTCCCTGATATTATTATTAGTTACATTCTCAATTCTTGCTTCTCTCAGTTTGACATCACTTTTAAATCTAAAAGCATCAGAGACTTTTACCTGGGCTAACTTTATACCACTGTTTCTCTTATCCCTTGTTCCAACTTTAAGCTCTGCAAGTCAAGGAGCATATTTTAGAGCTATATTTAACAAGAAGCAAAACTCTGGCATTCTGCTTATGAATTGTGTAAGAAGCATGCACCTGTGAAGATGGTTAAAAAGCCCAAAAGATTCTTTGCGTTCTGTCAGCCCATCTGCCTATTATATTTTTTCATACAATTTTCATTTGTAAACAAATAGCATAGATAAGTTCTTCTCCATAGAGTGCCTTTGGCTCATTTTCTCCTTTTATATTCAGAATCTAGGTGTCCCCAGGGGGGTTGGGGAGCTACAGTTAAGAAGAACAATTAGTGAAACTTGTGGGTACTTAATTAGCATACAAGGCTCCACAGCCTGTACACCCATTGTATAAAATAGCTGAAAAAAACACCAGAACAATGATGCTTGAAAATGCAATCTTCATAGGTTTCACATGTCCATTTTTACCTATTTACAGAAGTCCAGAAAATGAAGAAAATTATGATGATGTTGAATTTGTTTCACAGGGTAAGATGCATACATTTTAATTAATGGCAGCTGTAAGAGGCTGTAAGCATACTGTATTTACAAGATAAGCAAAAGGAAATGGTATTTGTGAGTGACTTGTGTTACTAATTATGCTGTTTCTGCAGTTTTATCCTTGAAGTTAGTTATAACACTAACTGTTCTATAATTAATATGACAGACTCTCAGGAACTTCTTTAAATATCCCCCTTTTATTCAGTTGGAAGTATGCTGGGACTATAAATTACCAGGTTTTCAAATCTGAACCAAAAGGAATGCTGCTCTTCCAGAGCTGAAGTTGCGTACTCTGGTGAAACAGGCATTGTTTTATACTTGATTAAAAAAAAAAAAAATTGTTGACTGTGCTTTTAATGTCTCTTTGTGGTCTGCCTTCAATAAAAGGCAGTGAGTCACTGTGTTGTACCAGGAGCAGCCGGAGAAGCAGATTGTGACACAAAGAATTTCAATCTGCCTTCTGATCTCTCCTCTGGAGGACTTGGTTTGTGCCAGGCACAGTATGCATCATTTAGTGTGCTAGCCATCCCTGCCATACAGCAATGTAAGCTGTGGAGCTGAAACTGAGCCCAAGCTCTTTTCTCACCTAACTGCCGGCAGAGTAAGGAGGAAGGAGGAAATTCAGTTTCTTCTCCTGCAGCTCAGGGTAGAGGCTGGCTTAGCAGAAGAGCCTTTGCCTCCATACTCCATATTCAGCTGTGGGCCTGGTGCAAGCAAGTTCTTTGAGGTCTATTTGGATTTATGAGATTTTTAATAACTACTTTCTTGCATGAATAGGCATTTTGTAAACAAATAGCATAGGTAAGTTCGTCATTGTCACTAAAGAATCTTTAAAAAAAAATTCCACTTTTGAAAATACACGGTGAAATATGCTGTTTTGTAGATATTTCTAGTTTACAGTGTATTACAAAAGCAAACTGAAAAAACCCTCTGATTTTTGCATCCATACCCCTATTAAAAGCCAGAAGCCTGCACATATTTCTACTTAATGTCACTGGTATTAGTAGCAATTTGTAAATAGTTAATGCTAGAATGAATTATTTTCTGTACATCAAAAAATAAATACCCTGTTTTCATTTTTTGTCATATAGGTCATCAAAACACAAAGGAGGTAAGTGTTATCATCCATAACAAACCTATCCTTTTAGCACAAACTTACAGATTTAGTAAAATCCTTTCAGCACATTAGAAAACTAATTGCTGAATGAATCCAGTATATTGACAGTCAGTTGCAGAAACACTTACTTATTGTGAAGTACAGAAATAAAACCGGTTAAGTGGAGAAAACTGGAACTAATTATGAAAGCTGGCTAGACACCAGAAATTGATTTTTAAAAAGCAAAATCACCCGTTCTATTTCCACTAATATTTTGCTTCACTAAAATTTTCCAGAAACAAGAACAGCTTAAACCACAACATTGTTTTATTCTAGTAATAAACCTCTTGTTTCAGTTCAGCACAGGTTTGTACTGGTGCCTTTAAGTAGATATATTAGATGTATTAGGACTAAAGCAGTCTCTGAGACCTTCATCTGAGTCCCATGTAGATCCCTACTGTTCCAGTTTAACTACTGCTAACCCTAGTACCTTCATCATGACAGTGCAATAATCAACACAGATAAAGGCTTTCCAGGACTAACACTGCACTTGAAACATCCACTTTGGATTAAACAATGTGCTAGTATGATTATAACCAGGACTTCATAGATGCAGTATAATAAAAACTAAGGCAGAAAAAAAGGAATAGTGGGTTTGAATAATATAGTAACTTGGTTTGGGATGGTTAAACTTGTTTGTATTTTCATTTTGCTGGAAATGTTTTCATATAGTTTTTATGAAGCTTACATAGCAGGTCCAGTTTCCTCATGTCTTTCCATTCAAAACTGAATTTTTCTTACAGGGCCAAGAAAGTGATGGTGAGATGTATGAAGACATAAATGACATCAGGTAGTAATTTTAAACTCTAGAACCTATTGTATCTTTGTTACTAAAAGCTTGCTAACAAAGTTATTTCACCTGGCACAAAAGAGTGATCCCACTGCAGTCCCTGCCAGGCATTGTTGCGTTCATTCATTTTGCCTAGAGAAAGTCCAGTTGATCTCAGGTTTTTTCCTACTTAGATCTGCTATGCCCTGGGCTGCAATAAAATCATGTGATTACTATGAACAAGGTAACAAAAGTCTGATTTCTGATCTAATGAACATATCTGAATCACTGCTTGGAATTATAGCCTAGGAGGAAAAGTAAGCTCAGCCCCTATTGTCCCAGATAGAGCTTTTGTTGTGGTTGTTTTTCTTGTATTCTTGATAAATGTTCTTAGAACTCATATGAAAGGCTGGATTTACAATTTACTCACGGCCTGAGTCCTCTACCATAGGTACTGAGACAGAATATGAACTCGACCTATTATTCTGCCATTTAGTCCCTTCCTTTGAGAAGTCTCTTGTCCTGCTAATGTCTAAATGTATGGGATTCACTGTAGGACAACAAAGAAAAGCTAATTCCCCTCAAATTAGTAACAGTCTAAAGTTCTTTGTTGAAGATGTAGAATGACTTTCAGCAAAAACTTATTAGTTCCCTCTGAAAACAGATAATTTTAAAATTACATAATCAAAGCAAGTAATCCTTTTTCAGTCTTCTTTTTTTTAATATAATTTAAGCATATTAGTTTAGCTAAAGTACCAAAAAAGGAAGAGGAGGGACCCACACTCAGTCATTTCCATAGCGTCTGTAAAGCACAGCTCTTCCAGTGAAACCATTGGCACCAAATGGCAGAGCTGTAGCTATAGTCCTAATTACATCCCAGGGCCTAGATCTCAGTACCATCCAGTACCTGAGGCACAGAAGGCAATGTACCCTGGTGTGATAGGTATATTTGTGATGTGGTGCAGAAGACTGACTGTAATTTATGTAGAATGCAATTAGGTTTATAACCACAGTCCAGTGGTAGCTCAGGCTCTATTTCAGGCTGCATCAACCACTGATGGCCTGAGTAAACATTTAACAGCTGCAGTCAGTGCCACAGCAACCAGACAGCTACCAGTTTCCAAACTTGATTTCTAAAATTAGCTCAGAAATGTTTAAATATGCACATAGAGCCAGTTTTTTACCTCCAGATAAACTTCTCTGGTATATTGTCCTCTTAAGGACAGCCACTTTAAATTATACTTACAATATAAGATAAAGCGGTGCTTACTGTACCTGTTGCATCCAGACTAGGGTTTGGAATCTGTAGCCTTGATGTCAGTCTTTTTCCAACTGCATATAGTTCTTTGTTAACCTTGGAAAAGGTGGCTTTAGTGAGATTTGTTTCACACTTACGTTCAATCCTGGCAATGAACTTTCAGATCATCAAGAGAAAAAGAGAAGAAGTGGGACAAGGAAGAAAAGAGAAGAATGGACCAAGAGAAGAAGGAACAAAAGGAAAGAGAAAAGAAAGAGCAGGAAATAAGGAAGAAGTTCAAAGTAAGCTTTTTGTTTTGTAATCTAACCAAAGACATGTAAGAAGCATTGTTTAGCATTGTCAAGTTCAAAATACACTTTTCAGCTAGAAACAAACCATTTGTTATGATAGGTAGTTCAAGAACCTGGATGAATTCTGAATAAAGGTTTAAGTTACCCTTTTATGTTTGGCATAGGCTGGAGTTCAGGATCTGTACTGAGGGCAAAGTCAGTTTCAGTGCTTATACTGTTTTCATTAAACTCCCTTCTCACATTCTTTTTATGTAAAAAATGTCTTAAAAACATTTCCTTTCACTTTTCTGTTTAAAAAGCATTTACATCACTAATATCTTCAAAAGTCCTTAATAAAAGTGGAAATTGGATCACATATACTTAATGGGTTTTGCTTCGCTGGAGTCAAATACAACTGTGTCCAGCCCTTAAGAGATTTCAACATTATACTACAATACATTACCCTTTCCTTGGTCTAAAGGGACCAGCTAGGGGCTACATGATGAGATGGTTCTTTCTGGTTTGTATAATCTTCATAAAGCTGGTGCCGCATGCTACCACAGTCTACAAACCTGCCAGTCATTCTCTGTTGACTAATGCCTGTTCACTGTGCTGCACTGTACTGCTTTCAGCATCGTTGTACATAGTGGGCAGCTTTGTTTTTCTTCATATTACACTCTCTGTGTACACGGTAAAACCATGATGATTCTCTCACATCATAGCCTTGGTCTGCTGTGGAGAGACTGCCATGAGCTGAGGAGCAAATACTGAAGGAAAATAGTAATAGTTAATAATAGTGGGTTAGGTGGTGTTTGGCAGGCCCCAAGTCTATTTTTCAAATCACACCACAGGAATGAAGGCATTAGTGCACAGAATGCGTGCGCACTGCAGATTGCTCTCTTGCAGCCATTAAGGTATGTTGTTATTCTTAAATGCAGACAAATACATTTTAATGTATATTTTCTTTCACATTTCTTCACTGCCTGAGCTAGTCTGTAATTGTCAAAGGCCACTAGCCTCTGCAAAATCACATATATCTTAAAGACACAGATACTAAATCCAAAATGGTTTCTTCATAACATGTACTAAAGATTTCACAAAGAGAATCCTGAATTCCAGTAGACATTGTGATCATCTCTTGTGAGTACTTGCAGGATCATTTACAGACCAGAATCGTAAACACAGGACATTATGTGGTAGGCATATTTATGTTAATGCACATTTACTCATACAATCTGTATCAGCAACAGTGTGGCAGCAGGGCCAGGGCAGTGATCACCCCCCTGTACTGGGCAGTGGTGAGGCTGCACCTGAAATCGTGGTTTGACCCCTTCACTAAAGAGACATTGAGGTGCTGGAGCAGGTCCAGAAAATGGCAAAGAGGCTGAAATGGGGGTGTTTAGTGTGGAAGCTGAGGGGATCACTTACCACTCTCTACAACTACTCTTGCCCCAAGTAACAAGTGATTGATTGTTGGTTTTTTGTTTGCTTGTGAGTTCTTTTATTTTTTTATTTTTTTAGGTCCCAGTTCAGACCACTGCTGCAGAGATTACTTAGCTCTGGTTAATCCTTACTCTTTTGCTCTTCAGAAGCTTTTACTTTTCTATCTGAAAACGGAAGCTATTTAAGACCTCACAAAACTCTACTCTTTCCTGACTTACCTAATTTACTACTGATATGTTGATTCATATTGGAAAAAATTTTCACAGAAAGGGTTGTCTAGTACTGGAACAGGCTGTCCAGGGAAGTGATGGAGTCACCATCTCTGTGGGTACTTTAAAGGGATGTAGATGTGGCACTTCAGAATGTGGTTTAGCGGTGGACCTGTCAGTGCTAGTTTAACACTTAAACTCAATGATCTTAAGGGTCTTTTCCAACCTGAAAAATTCTGTGATTCTAGGAGTAGTTCTGCTGGAGCTACATGGAGCTGCCCACTGGAATGAAATACGTGTAGATTTTGTGAACACGTAGAAGGCTCCATAGGTGGTTACTTTGTTGGGTTTAGGCTTTGTGTTTCTGTGATCTTGCCAGTCACTTCTTCAACTGCCCTACTGCTGTGCCATATCCCTATCTTTTAATCCGTGATTATTAATTTCAACTGGGTAGCTGGGGACAGGAGTCGTGCCTTTCTCTTTATTTGCCTAGACTATTTTAAATGTTAATGAAGCAAGTAATCAGTATTTTAGATTGGATATAAGGAAGAAGTTCTTTACTGTAAGGGTGATGAGGCACAAGAATGGGTTGCCCAAGGAAGTTGTGAATGCTCCATCCCTGGTGGTGTTCAAGTCCAGGTTGGACAGAGCCTTGGGTGACATGGTTTAATGTGAGGTGTCCCTGCCCATGGCAGGGGGGTTGGAACTGGATGATCTTAAGGTCCTTTCCAACCCTAACTCTTCTATGATTCTATGATTTTATTGTAATTATTTTCTCTTTTGTCTGAATGTTTCGGAAATAACATAGGTTTTCCACATCTACAATTTCTTCTGTTGCTTCTTCTCTGCAGTTAACAGGACCCATCCAAGTCCTTCATCAGGCACGAGCTTGTGCTGACCACAAGGGAGGGAAGAACGAGCTGACTGTCAAACAGGGGGATGAGATTGAAATAATTCGCCTCAATGACAACCCAGAAGGAAAGTGGCTGGGGAGGATAAATGGATGTTGTGAGTTCTGTTTCTTCCCTGAGTTCCTGAATGTTTTTACTGTAAGACAGCAAACATGTAAGCATTACACCAAGGAGTATTAAAAAATATCATAGATGTTCTTAAAATAGAAGCAGAGAATATGGAGCACTGCTCGAAGTGTTTGTCTTGTTCCTATTCCTTACTCATTTATAGATTTTACTTTGTCTGAAATCCAAGATCTGTCTCTAATAGCATAAACGTCATCAGTGGACCTATGAGCATGATAAGGAGTTTATGATCTGGCTTCTGGGTTATAGCAAAGACATTAAAAGACTGAGCCATAAAATCAATGAAAACTATTAAAGCACTTGCTTCTTTTTTAAAGAGACTAAAACGATAGTCAGTTCAGTAAGACACTTCACACCTGTAGAGCTGAACAATACCAGCTGAGTACTTTGTAGTGCTGGACGTAAAAAAATATTAAGGAACTGGAGCATGTCTTACACAAAGAGATGCTAAGAAAGCCAGGACTGTTCAGCCTGGTAAAGGGAAAGCTCAGAGGGGGATATTATAATTGTTCATAAATATCTGATGGGAAGGTATAAAGAACATGGAGCCAGGATCTTTCTATTGTCCCAAGAGAATTGATAGACACAAGAGGCATAGACTGAAACCTGTGAAATTCTGCATGAACATCAGGAAACACTTTTACTGTCAGGGTGACCAAGCAAGGGAGCAGGTTGCCAAAAGAGGTGGTAGAGCCTCCATCCATGGAGATTTCCAAAACCTGATGGGACAGAGTCCTGAGCAACCTGCTTTAGCAGATCCTGCTTGGGCAGGGAGGTTGGCCAAGATGATCTCAAGAGGCAAGTTCCAATATCAGCTTTTCTGTGCTACTTTGAAGTTTCATTAATAAGTCTTTAGCATGGATCATTTTGTACACAGCAAAACAAATGTTGGTGAGGGCTAGAAGAAGGGTATCGTCTTGAGAACGTGCAGTCAATTAATTAATACATCTTTAATTAATTTACTTTTCATAAACCAATTCTTGCATCAGCAAAAACAAGATGCACAGGGCTTCGGAGTGACAAGTGTCAATGGTACAGTCAAATTTGTTTCACCAGATGCCAGTAATGGTCTGTGAAGAAGACCAAACAACAGAGGAAAATCAGTTTTGATCATTGAAATAAGAGAAAAGTTACAGATCTGGGGAGAAACACAGTAAAAACTGGGTTTACTCAGAAATGGGGGGGGGGAGGGATTTTCCATTTTCAGGAAATGCAGAAACATTTTTTCACATTCAGAAAAATCCATTTGTGCTCCCTTCTATACAGGCAGTACACTTGTCTAAAAGTCCTCTTAACATAGACAGAGTTCCCAATCCCAGGCCAACTGCTTTGCTGTAGGTTTCTCCTGATCCATGCCACCCAGGGATATAACCAGACATTTTTTTACAAAAAACCCAGGCATAAGAGGATAGAAATACAGCTTCAGCATGTCTACCAGCGTGAAGCAAAATCAGTGCAAACAAAGTGCATCTCCCTCGTAATGCCCTGTCGGAATCTTTATGTCATGGACTGCCTAAAACACTCCATGATGCTGCAGTGATACCAAGGTTAGCTGATAAAGGGAGCTTGCCCAGTCATTCCTGGAATTTGCACAGAATATTCTTCTGCTGTACCTGAGAAACAAATAAAGGTGAAGTTAACTTGACACCAGCTGAGGACGGTTTGGGTGTAGATCTGGGACAGGTCTGAGATTTGTATTTGTGTAGACAGATGCAGACCCAAGCTGAGGCTACTTGGAATGAGACACTTCTTTGAAAGTTTTCAAAGATCATGTAGAACAATTCAACCACTGGTTCTGAACCTTCTGTTAAACACATCCCTATACCATGAGCTTCAAAACTACCTCTGCATAATCACGTTTTCATTTATTTAGATGGATACATTAAAACAACCATGGTGGAGATCGATTATGATTCTTTAAGAAGAAAGCAACAACAGTCTACCAGAGCTTCTGTGAAATGTCCAGAGAGTGACCAAGAAGTGTATGATGATGTTGGAGAGCAGGACAGTATTAGCAAGTATGTATAAGGAATGAATGAAAATGAACCAATGATTCACCCCAGTCAGCCTAAAGAGGGGAAGGTTTACAACAGGAAAGTAGACTCTTGTTACCAAAGAACAGCCATTTATATAAGAAACATGTAACAGCTATTCAGACTGACATAGTCAGAGGACCAAGGATGGATTCTGGAATCCAGCATCTATAACCGTTGATACTCAGGAGAAATCCATACTGTTGGGAGAGGACCTATAGCCTAGCAGTCCAAAAGAGAATAAAATGCAAAAAATGCAGGATTACAAATCAGATCTGACTTCAGGCTGGCATTCTTTCAGCAGCCAATATAGTTTCGTGTCTGATATTTTCCCAGGTTGCTCAGTATCAGTTTTCCTCCCTGCACATTGGTCTCATGGCATTGTAACCTAGCCAGAAGTGTTGCTTTAGTTGTTCCAGGTTTTAGGAAAAACTGAGCATTAGGTACTTCATTGCAGAAGTATCTTTGGTCAACCAATTTCACTATGGCAAACATTACAATTAACTACCTCAATGCAAGGAATTCAGAAAATTTATCGAATCCCAAAGCAAACAAGAATATTTGCACTGTTATACACTAAAATAACAGTGTAAGGAACTTGGAAGGATGAATGAATGGCTCATGAAATCCTTTAAGATGTATTTTGCCATTTTTATCTTCTCTAGTGATGAATAGCATTCTGTTCAGTTCACAAGCATGAGTTGTTGGAAGGTTTGACATACATTAGCATGTTTTGAAAGCACTGTAAGAATGTCATCCTAAAAAAAGCCTATTGATCAAATAGTATTGTTAATATTCCAAAATATTCCTAGTGACTACTAAGGCTGTTGTATTTTAGGATATCTTGGCACAAGAGTTCAACAAAATATGTAAAAGTTTGAGAAAGGCTCTGACCTAGAAATAATGCCAGCTACTGTGTAGCTACCAGGTTTTTTTAATTACGGTTGGAATACTGGGCTAATATGGAATCCTCAAAATGTTAGAAACATGGAGTTAGAGGTAAAGCATCACCCAATGAAAGCTAGTTGAGCATTAAGTTGATTTGTTTAACATTTCCTCTCCAGAAAATCCCCTTATAAGGGATTATTCTAAATGATGTGGATGCACTCTCTAGTGTTCAAATTATATTTTTATCCCCATCAAGTTTGACTTCATGAGTTCCTGAGATCCTTTCCAACATGAAATATCTTATGATCCTAAGTCCTATTTTGTACTTTAGTTTGAAGACAGCAACACGAATATAAAATATGTTCTAAATACATTAAATCGCTATAGCTGTAGACATCAATTTGCATTTCTTTGAAAATGACACTTTATTGGAAATTGCTAACAGTTGCTAACAATTACTAACAATTAGGACCAAATGTTCTGCTCATATGAAAATGCACACCTTCATTAGCTTGAAATATCTGCTTTGATTTATGCAAATAGAGAATTTGCTTCACAGTTACTTATAAAATACTGTCTTTTATATTAACTAAACACGGTACCATTAACTGTCTCTCATTCTCCTTTGATTTACTGTGAATGAAATTTTATAATACTCTTTTCTGATTTGTAAATAATTATTTCCAAGAAAAAGAACAGTATTTTTTCCTACTTTACCTGAACCTACTTAATCTTTCCTCATCTAAGAGCTAGTTTACTTAGGAATTAGATGGCACCTTTACTTTAGCATTAGTGAGAATGCAACTAGCATTTGACTGTAAGAAACTAGTGTGCATGTGGTGAAAACAGAGAGAGAAAAAAGAACTGGGACATTTAGCTGTTGCCCATATAGAACACAAAAGCATGCCTGAGCTTCCAGTGCAGAACCTGTAGTGCTCAACTGGCAATGTAGATGAGTACCAAAGCCAAATTGCTGAGAAGCGGTGGGTGATCAGGGGTTTTTCATTTTCCAAAGGATGACTGTTTTTCTCTAAAATGTCTCTCACTTGCTTTTCCAGTAACAGTGCTGGACAAAGTGGATCTGGAAGTAAGTTCTACATACAATTTTGAGGAGGAATGGTTTCTGCATACCGCTTACCTTCAAATCTGCACTTTCCAAATAAGACAGTAATTATCCATAACCATGCTAAATATTAGCTAACAGGCAACAAACAAGGAAGTATAGAGGCTAAATTCACTTTCTTTCCACATATGGGAACTTGGGTTGATAAAGATACTGTGAATCAGAAGCATGCCAGAAGATGATAAAACTAATTTCTTTTTGTGAAGGTAAATCATCCTACAAAATGGCACATACATAACTGGCAAAATATTAACACGAGCAAGAGCTTTTGTGCAGGAGAAATTTAGTTCTGAAATAGCCAGTAATACTGCCAATTAAAGCTGAATTTTGCTGACAGAGTAAATGGAACTTCAGTTTCACTGATACTCTGGAGTCCTAACTGGTATGACTGCAGCTGTTTCACACTGTCAAGAATGCACCTTCAAACAGTTTCCCCTTTGGTAGCACATGTATTTTCAGAGGATTCTCTGTTGATCACAAGAGCACAGCTCATCTTCTCAGCATAGAGTTTAGATACGAGTCATGGCAGAAGCATCCCCTGGCAGTGCTGAATGAAGTTGCTGCCAGCTAAGTACAGGTTTCAGTGATTAATCTGGCCAGAGGCTAGAACTGGACACGGAAAATGAGCTAACCCTGCACTGAAGGAGGTGGGGCTGAAAGGTCCAAAGACAAAAAAAAAAAAAAAAAAAAAAGACCAAAATGGGGAGCTTACATTGCATTTGCCTCTTTCTTTTGTGGGTGAGCACAAGATGTCAGTTGTTGAAAATGTTCATCTGACATCTTCCATCATCACTCGAGTCACACACAGAAAGGTAAAAACCATCAGTCATCATAAGGACTGGGCCAAAATTAGCCATTTAGAACTTCATGGAATACAGTGTAAATGCATTTGTTTCCAGTATTTATGCTGTTGTGATTGGCAGTAGCACATTTAAATGCTGTGAATGGCATTCCTAACTGGCATAAGTCTAAATCACTGTTTTAATAAATACTGGTTTACAAAAAGGTTCCATTTATAAGGATACTGAACAAGTTGCACACACATCTGACATACTAAAGAGGCCAGTAATGAATACCCTATTCATTAGCATTTAATATAATCCATTAATTCATGTTTGATCTGTTAAAGGTATGTTCTCACCTCCTCCTTCTGATAAAGATATTTATGATGGGATTAACGATGAAGATGCTGTGACCAGGTATGTTTTTGTATCATTTTGCTTCTTTAGCAGAGTGTTTTCATTTCAGTTTTTAGTGTTTTTAAATTAGGAATAATAATTAGCAAGTATTAGAATGATCAGGAATATATATATTGCTGGATATATATCAGTATGGGTTCATGAAGCAAAGAAAAGGGCTCTTTGGTCTTTTGGAGTGGTTTTGTCATTATTTTTGATATGTCAGCAAAAGCAGCTGCAGTCATGAAAATCCACGAATTCCCAACTAGACAGAATAGCTCTGAAATGAGATCAACAAAGTAGAATGCTAGCTTTTGGAGTAACAACATGAAAACAGTAAGCCACTAGATTAATATCCAAACCTACAAATACATCTCAATATCTACAAATGATAACATACATATTTATAGTTCAGCATTTGAGTGTTTAGCATTTAGGTAGGAGTCCTCGCTTTGTGGTATAGGCACCGTTGCCATTAATGAGAATTATGTGCATCAATGGAGAATTTAAACTGGACCTTTTAAAAAGAATGTTACATTTTACATTGTGATAATTGCATCCATACTCCAAAGGTCTGTATCACAGGATGAAGATAAGAACGGTATCTGGTCCTGGGGAATCTTGAAGAGGCTAAAAGTCAAAGATGACAAAAAGAAAAGTGTACGAGAAAAACCAACCAAAGTCAATGTGGCAGAAGATAATGGAAATTTGTTGTAAGAGTCTGCCAGGAAATCACAGTGCACATTAACTAATTAAAAAAAAATTGATCACATGCTACTAACCTGTTCTTACAGCAACCTAATGAATCATGTATGAAATTGCAGCTCAGGATGATACTTTTCTGCAAAACCACTGACCTCCTTTCTTTTCACCTCTATAATATAGCTGTTTGCTTAATAAGCTGCATTTGTTGCATAAGTCTGGTAATTAAAATTGCCTTTTTTTTTTTTTTCTGGTGAAGAGTGCCAAAATAATGCATCATCTTTGTGCCACTCTGGTGATGTAAGTTTTCTGCATCCTCAGTTTAAATGTACTTTGCTCACCAGTACAATGTATCTGAGACAAACTGGCAAACCTAGTGCCATAATCCAAATTTTAAGAATACTGTGTTCAACCGAATAATGCAAAGATTGTCTTTTACCCATCTTGCCTATAGGTTAGATAAGCAACTGCTTGTTGCTATCTTCTCTCATTCAGTTATGAATCATTTTCCTTTGATTTATTGGTAAAAATTTGTTTAGTCCACGAGTATTCCTGGTGTCAGAAGAGCTTCAAAATGTCTGGAGATTACTTGCAGCCGTTGTTGAAAGTTTTTTAAATTACTTAAATGATGCAAAAGCCTATTAATCTGATATAAATACTTAATGAGAACCTTTTTTTACAGCATGCCTCCTTCAACAAAACAGTTTGGAAAAGGTAATTAACAGCCTATTGTTCAGTCTCCATATTGATTCCCAATCTTCTTTTTTTTTTTTTTTCTTTTGTATACATTACTCTGTATTATGCTGGTCACAAAAATACATTCAAGGAAGGAAATAGGATTTCCCACTTCTTAGCCAGTTCCAGTAAACAAATTTCAAATATTGTGACTGATTTGTCTACAGACAAGGAGATACATATACACTGCAAGCTCTCTGGAAAACAATTTAATGGAATTTTTTTAAGAAGCTGAGATTTTTCTATGTGAGATTTATACTATTTTGTTTTATTTGACATTAGTATGAACAGCTAGCTTTGGAAAGAAGTACTTACTGCAAGACTTCAAAAGTAAAAAGAGATGCTTGTTGCTATTTTTATCACTTACAGTGTCTTTGTGAGAGAATCTATACTCGCAAATATCAGCTCAGCCTTGAAATGAAAAGCAAGTTCTTACAATTTTTGAGGCTTTTTCTAGAACTGAGTTCTAAACCTTTTATTTTCCACTGTGATTCTTCTTGCCATTGGTTTGATGAGTTCAACAATTGCTTCCTCTTTACAAATACGTTGAATGTGATTCAAAGTATATTCTTGGGTAAGATTTCTTTTCGCTGCTTTGGCATTGCAAGATGGTCTAAACCCTAACATGTATGTCACTTATTTGCACTGCTAAGCAGCACTGCATTGACCACAGTGCCATAGAAGTGCCTGTGTGTACGTTAAAATCAAACTCCAAAATTATACTTTGATGCAATACGGTGGGAAATGGACTCATTAAAATGAAGATTAAATGCTATTAAATTAGCCAACATGTGCTAAAACTTGCCTCAGCATCAAAAGATTAACATATCAGTGAATACCTGTTATTATTAATAAAGAGTCTTCTGAAAAGGTTAGCTGGTATATGTTTTCACAGTACATTGTGCAAAACAGAGAAGCCCCAGTTACTATAGAGAGTAAATGGTTACAGTGCCATAGATTGTAACACAATGTATTCACTTCTCAAGGATTGCATAATGATTTTCCATTCTTTTCAAACTTTTGTTTCAGATTGTGAAGACAATGATGTTTATGATGATGTAGATTCTTCAGACTTCTCTCCTCCTCTGCCTGACCTCAAGCAAAAGAAAATGGAAATCTCTCCCCTGATTAGAAATCTGTAATACACTGAAAAACATTTTCAAAGTATTTACTACAGGCACACTGCTACTAATGCGTGCTTTATTTGGCGTTGTTAAGTTTTATTCTCATGACTCTGCTGTTGACAATGGAAGTGGAATATTCCCTGCTTCCATTTCAGAGTGAAATAATAATTAGACTACAGAAAAAATAAGCATGCATTGAATTTCAACAAATTTAGTCATTGATGGACAAGAGAGAAATGAATGCATGGCCTAACAGTACTTTGCTGTAGATTTTCTGCATGTAGTTCTTTTCCTATCAGAATTTGGGGACTGATATGATAAGTACTTGATTTCAGCTGCTGCAATGTTTTAAGAGAAAAGCAGACAGTGTGCTGTTATAGGTATGAAATGCATATAGCAGTGTAAAGTTCAGCTTGAAGAACTTCTATCCCTGTATCAGGAAGTTATGGCCATCTCTGAAGCACAGATGTGTTATGAGTAGAGATGCATCTATGAAGATGACTGCAACATGTCACAGTCTGTTGTACTAACTCCGTTCAGGTGGAGCTAAAGCATGCACTACAATAATCTAGTCTGGAGGCATTAAAACAGAGATAGCTCTTTGAATTCTGTATACAAAGGAAAAGACATAGCCTTCCTAAGCTAAATCTAGGCTAGTCCACACACAGACATACATTCATTATCAGTGAAACTGTCATCTGCAACTCCTAAAGAGATCAGGAAGTATCAAAAAGTAGGGTCAGACTTTGAACTTGCATGTATGGCATCAGGAGTTAGGGCACGAAACTCTTCCATGCTCACTGGCATAAGTCAACAGTATTGGGGATGTGGAAAAACCAAATGAACTTGAAATGGATCATGCAATGCAGATCCCCTTGTGTATCAAGGTCTTCTATGGGCGCACAGAACTAACGGAGCTACTGTACAAAAGGCCACGAGGTTCCAGCTTCCTCCAGAGTGGGACGTGTTATTCAGGCTATTATCCAAAGATGTATAGGCTTCACAAAATTTGCACCTTGCCTAGAGATTCTAAAGTGATGGGTATAATCTACCTAAACTATTTTTGGTAGATTTAAAGTTCTTATTGCTCTAGCAGCTAGAAATGTCAAATAATTTTCCATATTCACTTATGTGATAGATATATTAACATCAGAACTCACTAAAAGAGAATACTAAGACAACCCCAACTTTTTATTTCTTTTGAAACCAAATCTGCATTGCATTATCTGTATTAGTTTTGCAGAGCAGCAAAAACATGTGAAACACACCTGAAGGCAAATGCATTTTCACTAAAATTATCAAAAAGTTTGTTAATATCTCAGATGTATTGTTAATTTAGTTTTTATTTGTAACCTCTTGTTTTAGTTCATCAAAATCAGCAAGGCTTGTAAAATATAAATCAGATGAAAAAGATGCACAAAAGTTTAAAAATACGGAAAGAGAAGAGAAACAGTTCAGAAAAAAGTTCAAAGTAAGTTTTGTTCACATAAAATATAAATACTAAAATATCTATATTGATTCCTCTAATTTGCATCTCTTTATTTGCCAGTAATCAATTATTTTGCCTTCAAATGTAAAGTATTAGTATTTGTAAAACTAGTTATCTGAGTATCTATAAGTACAAATGCAAGCATGGGCACATAATACACAGCCTAAACAATCTTTTGCCTTATTTTCAAAAATTAACTAATAAGTGGGAATATATTGGTCTAAGAAATGCACAATCATAAGCTTTATGTTGATCATTTTTAATCAGCATCTCTGTATTTTACTTTTGCAGTTTGAAGGTGAAATTAAAGTTATGTACTCCACCACAGCAGTCCAGGATTTGCCCGAGAGAAGATGGGGATCTAAAGACTTACAAGTTAAACCAGGGGAGTCTCTTGAAATTATAGAAAGTACAGATGATACCAAGGTCCTGTGCAGGAATGGAGAAGGAAAATGTAAGTTTTATTACAAAGCTGTAGTATAAATCAAATTATCAGAGAATGATTGAGTCAAGTTGCGTAAAAAATTTCTCTACCCTTCCACACTAAAGCAGAGTCTAGTATTTGTCCTTTTCTTTGCCTGGTGGTTGACAAGAGGCAAATTCTTGTAATTTTTATTATTTTAAGACAGGATTGTCTTAAAGCAATCAAAATTCCAACAGATACCAAATGAGAGAAAAAGTACAACGTAGTTATGTAAATCCTGCTTTGCATCAGCTGATATTAGCAGATGATTTTGTTGCTTCTGTCTTTATTTGCCAAAAAGAGCGTAGCTATAATACCCCACAGAAACTAGTAAAAGTAAAATCCTTGCTGCACCTCTGGGAAACATTTGCCCATTGATTGCAGCCAAGGGAACATCAGTAACAATATTCTTACTTTGGAAGCTTAATCTTTCCAAAAGGCTGTGTGGGAAAGTGCTTAGGAGTCTTTCCTCCATCCCCTAGCTGGTTCAAGGCATGCCTGCTTGTCTGGGGAGCTGCACAAGGTCGTCCAGTATTTCTT
This sequence comes from Neopsephotus bourkii, assembly GCF_033783945.1. Lineage (NCBI taxonomy): Eukaryota > Metazoa > Chordata > Aves > Psittaciformes > Psittacidae > Neopsephotus > Neopsephotus bourkii. The sequence goes on from NW_026901620.1 coordinate 413,540, forward strand.
CGAAACCCTTGGCTGGGGCCTGCACTGGCAGAAGTTTTTTGCATTTTTGAAGAAGTTTGGACTATTTACTACTGGTTTCAATTTATTAATGCATTTCTGTTATTTTTCAAATCTCCTAATGAAAATTCACTGTGTAGGAAGACTGCATCCAAAGGAGAAGCATTTTTCTGCTCACTTTACTTTTTACCTCTGACCAATGTAGATGACTGTCCAATGCTATATACCTCTCAGACACAGTCGCTTTCCTTCTATTTTTCCCTGCTTTGTACTCATCTGTTACAATCTGGATTATAGTCTTCTTCTTGGCAGGCCTGCAGGGTGAGGGAGAATTTCTTGCATGACAACACATATGTTTTTCAAAATATGGGCTACACTAGTAGCCACATCCTGAAGTGCAGCTTTCACTGCTGCATTTTTTGAATCAAGCTAATAACAAAGTAGAAAGTAGTTCATGTCAGCTGTTTCCCTCAGTCTTCAAAGCTTTTCAAATAGTGACAAGAGTGACTGCTTTGCTATGCATAAAAGAGCAAAACAAATAAAAATATCCTCCCTGGAAACCTCTGAATAGATCTCTTGTCAATTTTCACATTCATTAGTGAAGTTTGAATCCTACTTTAGTTAAGTGCCTGATGGTTTCAGTTATTTTCTCTAGTTGCACTAGTTTCTCATATCTTAAAGATATGATTTTACCTTCTGAAAGTCAAATAGACTGAAAATCAACAATTAAAGATGTTTTTGTTAATTTATTGCACATGAATTCTTGTGCTCCAGACCCTTCACCAGCTGCGTTGCTCTTCTCTGGACCCGCTCCAGTACCTCAGTGTCTCTCTTGTAGTGAAGGGCGCAAAACTGAACACAGAATTTGAGGTGTGGCCTCACCAGTGCCCAGTAGAGGGGGATGATCACTGCCCTGGCCCTGCTGGCCACACTATTGCTGTTACAGGCCAGGATGCTGTTGGCTTTCTTGGCTGCCTGGGCACAAGCTGGATCATGTTGAGCTCTGTCAGTCAGCACCCCCATGTCCTTTTCTACTGAGCAGCTTTCCAGCCACTGTGCCACAAGCCTGTATCATTGCATGGGGTTATTGTGACCCAAATGCAGGACACAGAACTTTGCCTTGTTGAACCTCATACCACTGTTCACAGCCCATTGATCTGGCCTGTCCAGATCCCTCTGCAGAGCTTCCATATCCTCCAGCAGATCAACCCTCTCACCTATCTTGGTGTCATCTGCACATTTACTGAGGGTGCACTGGATGCCCTCATCTAGGACATCACTAAACATGTTAAACAACACTGGGCCTAACACCGAGCCCTGAAGGACACCACTAGTGACTGACTGCCAACTAGATGTGACACCATTCACCACCACTCTTCGGACTCAGCCATCCATCCAGTTTCCAACCCAGCAAAGAATCCTCCTATCCAGGCCATGAGCAGCCAGTTTCTCCAGGAGAATGCTGTGGGAGACAGTGTCAAGTGTTTTACTTAAATCCAAATACACAACGTCCACAGCCTTTCCCTCATCAACCAGGCATCACCTTACTGTAGAAGGAGATCAGGTGGCCCTTCATGAACCCATGCTGACTGGGCCTGATCCCTCTGTTTTCCTACACGTGCTTTATGACCTCACTCAGGATTATCTGCTCCATGACCTCCCCTGGCACAGAGCTCAGGCTCACAGGCCTGTAGTTTCTGGGGTTCCTTCCTGCCCTTTTTGTAGAGAGGTGTCATCTTGGCCAACCTCCAATCCCCTGGGACCTGCCCACTAGAACAGGACTGCTGATAGATGATGAGGAGTGGCTTAGCAAGCTCCTCTGCCAGCACTTTTGGGTGGAACCCATCTGGCCCCATAAACTTGTGTATGTCTAAGTGCAGCAGGAGGTTGCTAACCATTTCTTCCTGAATTATGGGCACTTGAATCAGCTCCCTGTCTCTGTCATCCAGTTCAGGGAACCGAGTATGCTGGGGATGGCTGTGTGACTATTAAAGACTGAGGCAAAGGCAGTATTAAGTACCTCAGCCTTGTCCTCATCCTCAATCACTAGGTTTCACACAGTATCCAGCAGAAGATAGAGGCTCTCTTTGGCCCTTCTTTTATTGTTAATATATTTTGAAAAAGCACTTTTTATTATCTTTGATGGCAGTGGCCAAATTTAGTTCCATCTGTGTCTTTGCCTTTCGAACTTCCTTTCTACACAGCCTAACAACATCCTTGTATTTTTCCTGGAGTGACAGTTATTCTTCCACAGGTAATAGATTCTCTTTTTTACCCTGAGTTCCAGCAATATCTTCTGTTCAGCCAGGCTGGCCTCTTCCACAGCAGTTTTATTTTTGGCATATAGGCGCTGCCACTCCTGTACCTTAAGGATTTCATTCTTGAAGAGTGTCCAGCCTTCCTGGACCTCTTTGACCTTCAGTAATGTTTCCCAAGGAATTCTGCCAACCAGTGTCATAAATAGGCTGAAGTCAGCCCTCTGGAAGTCTAAGGTAGAGATTTTGCTGACCTTCCTGATTTCTCCAAGGACCAAAAATTCAATCCGTTTGTGATTGCTTTGCCCAAGTTGGCTCCAAGTACTCACCAGTACTTCTCTGTTTGGAACAAGTCTAGCCAGGCATCCCCCCTAGTTGGCTGTCACCAGCTGTGTCAGGAAGTTATCTTCCATACTCTCCAAGAACCTCCTGGATTGTTTTTTCTCTGCTGTGTGCCACTTCCAGCAGACATCTGGTAGGGTGAGGTCCCCCACGACAACAAGGGCAAACAATCATGACACTTGTCCCAGTTGTTTGAAGAACACTTTATCTGTAGCTTCATCCTGGCTAGGTGTCCAGTCTTAAACAGAAGGTAGTGCAGATAAGTGTCAGATAAAATATGATCACATAGAATTAATGTCTTTCTAGGCAACCTTCAGGTCTAGCACAAGACAGAGGTTTAAAAGGCTTTAATGCATTACAGCTTTCACATAGCAAATTGCTAATCTACTTTATATATAGCATATTCTGGGGAAAAAACCCACCCTTACTTACATTTGAGATTTATAGCACTATCTGATATTACCTATTTTAAGGTGGAAATACACCAAGTTAAAATGAATTATGCGAATATTTCTTTATGAAGAAAAGCAGTATATAATAATTATTTATTACAATTTGCAGGACTATTGGAGATATTAGTCTTGGCAGATAATTTTTTCAATATTCCGTACAGGAATCATAGGACATTTCACATTGGCAATTCAAAGACTCTGCCAATATGACAACTTTTGGGAACAGTACTAGCTCATTGTGACTGACGCCAGTTTGCAAGGGAAGGTTTCTTCTACTAGTAAATATCTTCAAAAGTGCAATTCCAGTTAGAATAAAATTAGGGCTTAGATGTGAAAAAGGCTTAACATGAAATATGAGGTTATCTGGACATTACTGTGCATTTATATTAAAAGAAAAAAAAAAAAAAGACAGAGAGACTTAAGAGACTTTTATGTCTTGTGTATTAGAAAAGAAAAATTCCTCCAGGATCTGTAGACTGACCTGAAGGATTGCCACAAGAAATATTACCAGAAAACTGATACTTGCTATACTATATAATGGTTCTTCTAAGTACATGGAGCAGTATCGCCTCCAGGAATTAAAGGAAATTTACAAGTCAGACTAACAAATTTATTCTAAAACCTATGAATATTGTATGAACTACTAAAAACCTGACATTTTAGTATGACCACGTAAGCCTCCTAATGAATAAAAGAAGGAAATTTATATAATAATTTCAAATATAACACAAGATCATATTTCTCATTTTAGCATTGTCCTACTTTTGTATCAGTATATGTTTACCTATAAATATGTAATTACTGTTGCAGCTTTCTGTTTGCTTGCATGTTACACCAACTGACAAATATTTCTGTAGATATCTTTTACCAAAGATGCCAAGCATTTTTTTCAAGATGTTAGATATATTGAAGAATATATGCAGTTTTATCTGATTTAATTAGTAATGCAGCAGGCTAATAAAATATTTCACTAGTGAGCAGCTTTCCTAAGGTATTTCCATTATCTATATAAAAAGCTCTTATCAATATAATACAGTTAATGGTTAATTGGTGTATACATCTTGAAAGACATTTTGTCCTATATACATATTTCTGGGTTTTATTATTATAAATAATATGTGGTTATTGTTATACCACATTTTTGTGCTATAATTCATGAACTGTACTTTATTTTGTGTTAATGGCTATTATTTCACACCACTCTCATGCAACAAGGAAACTAAAATATGAGATGAAAACCTAATCTCACACAAATTGTATTACTATTTCCTCCTTTCAGCACTAAATTTGTACACAATGGAAACTACTGCAACAAAACAAGAAAAACGAGATTTTATGAATACGTGAGGTACCTGGCACAATAGTCATCTAACTGATTTTGGAGCTTCTGTAGTATTCTCATTCCCTATCTAAGGCATAGATGTATTAAACAAGCAAATAATGATTAAAACTAAAATTGGACATAGCATAACTTTCCTCAAGTATATACTTGAGTATATACAAGTATATACCTATTTTTTGTCATTATCCACCTATTATGTCTTTCTGTCTGAAACATCTAAAAGAGAAAAACTGTATTTCACTAGTGCTAGCAATAGAATAACATGAATATTTAATTAAATACTTATATATTTCAATTTTACAGATGGCTATGTTCTGAGGAGTGATTTAGTTCAGAAGTAAGTACAAAGTTATCTATTTGAAAAAATTTGTTGTAACACTCAATTTTGTTCTAAACTGTTAAATAAAAGTGAAACGTAGTTATTTTAGTATGTCATTCTAGTCCTGCAAATTAATTTCTTTTAATGGAGTTTAGATTTTTCAAGAATTAGTCACACACATCCATGTTGGAAATCTTCCAGGGCTCCATTCCTCATTGCTTAACCATAAGCTCTGGTTTAAATCATGAAAAATTACACAAATTAAACATCATTAGTACTAGAATCTATTACTGAACACTAAGTTACTGGGATTGAGTGTATTGGTTCCATTTTCAACTGTTTAACTAACATGGACCAATTTTTTTTAGGTTTAATATTATTTCAGTCTCATTGGGATTGAGCAGATTTGGCTCAGTGTTGCTCCGAATAATTGCATGGAGTTCAGCACTTAGATTCTAATTCAAAACTCTCACCAGACAAAGTCTGTCCATTTCCTTCAATGGGCTTTATATTAGACCCTTAAGCATCAAATCAGATGTCACTTTTAGAATTTAGGCCTGCAAACACTTATACACACATTTCTTATATGTATAAATAGCCTTACTGGCTTCCATGGGCCTATTCATGTATGTAAGTGACATACTGTAAAAATTCACAGACCATGTATCATTTATCAACATTACCTAAATTAATTAATTAAATAGCTGCTACTCCAAAACCATTATGGCATTGAGAAATACAGAAACAAATAAGAATTTCAAGGACATAATGATATTTTTTTGCTCATCTTTTCTAGTTTTCATTAAAAAAAAAAAATCAGTAAGCATTTAATTGTTTTATGGCAGTATCTCTGAGTTTTTTAGAATAGCTACTTAAAAGCTCAATCAAAAAAACTTTTAATGAAAAAAAGCCTGGCATGTTAGAAATATATAGAACTCTACCCTCTACTGAAAATCTTTTGACATGACCATCTTGTTCAACACAGTACTGTTACCATGAAGACTGCACTTTCCTAATTAGCTAATTAATTACTTCATAGCATGTCTGCACTATACCGGTATGCTATTTTGTATCTGCATGCAAGTAGTAATATCAACCCAAATCATTCTGTGATTCTATGGTCTGATGTCTCAATTTTTTACACACATTATTTTTCTTTTTTTAATTTACAGTGATGGAGAGATTTACGATGATATTGGTGATGGTATGTTGAACATTTCAAACAATACAATAACAGTATTCAATTACACCAAATAACTTTATTCTTGAGTTGAAGTAATATAATACTAATATTTTTTGCATTTTACTTCCATTTCAGATTGCATCTATGATAATGACTGAGGCAGAATTTTATTCAAGAGGTTCATTGAAGATCAAAATCTATTTCAGAGTTGCTAATTGGGAAAAAAAGAGAAGTCACTAAAGCCGATTACAAGTTAACTCAGTTACACTCTTACGAATGTACAATTAATATTTTTTTAGGATTTCAGGGTTCTTGCATTCCTTGCTTTGTGTGACATTTGAATTGCCATTTATCTGAGCAATCAAAATTCAGGGAATATGAGCTAAAGTTAAAGTTACCATATTCCACTTTCTTTCCACATTTATGATAGTCTATGTAAAAACACTTCTTCAATTACTTATACCCAGAGAGGCTAGTTCAGGTCTATGAAGGATACAGATGACAATAACCCCTGGGAACAGGTTTTACTTTGATTCTGGTCTATTAAACACCAGAGACTCCCACTCTGGGGAGGACAGTATCCTGAAAAGAAATGCTTCCTTTAGTGATAACATCCTGTTGTGAAAACAGGAAATCAAAAGTGGGCATCGGAGAAGACAATACATTGCTGACCTGCCATTCCAACTGCAGTAGCGTTAGCTACACTGACATGTACAGCCATGTACCATCACTGCTCAAGTTGCTTTTTCTGTGTTGTACTAATGATAGAATATAATTCTCTTAAGGTTCATTTGACCATTCTGTAAGTACTTTTTGACTAACAGTAAAATAGTAACAATGCTATCTGTCTTACATACAGCACTCTGAGATATAAACCACAGAACAGCATAGTATAGGCTATAGATTATAGTATAGCATTGCTCAAAATATATTCAGAACATTTAGGTCAAGATTTAGTTCCTATTTAGTTTGAAGATATGTTGCTGTTGCCACTATAGTAACTTAGGCACTAAAATGGACCTATAAACTGATGATAAATTGATTGGAAATAACTTAGAGGTTAAATATATGTTTTGATAATACCTTTTTCATCTAAGTACTGTATTTTAGACTTGGCTGAATGAGAGTATAGAAATGACATTTATCCCTAAGAATCATTGTGATGGTGTTCTCTGAATGAGCAAGTAGCAAACGAAAGTAAAATGAACAATGAATCATAATAATAAATATCACTTTGCACTTACATATCCAAACTCTCTGGAAATCAAAAGACAGTTACAGTGAACTCCCAGTAAAGAGGGTGAGCATGCACAGAAAATGGAATGTATACTTTTAATGTGTGATGCTTTCTCTGTAATGCAAGATAATAAAAAACCTGTAATAACCAAAGTGGCTGGATCAGTGTAAGCAACTCCTCCTGATAATCAAGGCTCCTATAATCCTCAAGGGAAGTAAAACACACTGTGCAAACCAGTGCAATGTAGCAAACCAGCAAGTTTAGCTTATAAATACAACATTTTTGGCTCTGTTGAAGTCAGTGAGTTTTGGTCTTGTCTTCAGTGGTGCTGAGATTTCATCTTACACAAGTGCCTTTTACTGACAGTTCAAAATACAGTAAATCTTGAAGGAGGTATAATGCTATGGGGATATCAAACTTAAAATTAACTGTTGAGATAATAGCCTATAAGCTGTTTTATACTGTATTTAAAATCACTTATAATGCACTGAAAATCTATATGTAAACTTGAGATTCCTGTTCTGTATTTGCTATTCAAACCAGCATCCAGGCATACAAATACCAGTTTTCTTTGTAAACATCAGCACCAGCACCCAAATTTTAAAAATTACCTTATTATACCGAGTGAAATGAACGCATTTGGTTATTTGACTATATTGCTGCTGGTGGTTTATTTATTTTTCAAGGGCATTCAAGAGGGTATCCTCATCAAAGCAGTGATACACCAAAGAACTGAGAAGGAAGGCAGACATTTAGAAATACACAACCACTTGTTAGTTTTACACAGTTAGTTGTCGCAAAAGATTCTGTTTCAAATTCTAGCATATATGCCCAGTCTTGGTTTAGTTTTAACTAATAGTAAATTTCACGTGTTGCACTAAGACCAACAAAGAAACTTCCCTTCTGAGTATAATTTATCTATCTTGTACTAAAGGACTTCAGTAGAATACAAACCTCTTTTGTACCCCTGAAAAAGAAGTGAACTTTATTCTTTGTGAGATTTTTCAGTCATATATTTTTTAATAGCTTTTAATGTTCTTAGCCTTGATGTGCTGTAGGTACTGTGTTTCCTTACTGAATGTATTGACTGAATTTGTCATACGATACATCAAATAACAAAAAGAAATAATCATAAGATTCTTTAAGCTAAAAATCTGTGTATTGTTTAAGCAGATCAAATATCAGGTGGTTGTTACAGGGTGTCTAAATGTATTTAAAAGGTACTACGCACTGAAAAATTACTGTATTGTATATTTTTTCTTTTCATTATTTTACAAACTTTGTTAACTGGATCCATTTTTTTTCTCTCTTCTGAATAAAAATGTGCTTTTTGACAAGAAATGTGGGTGCACCATTTTCTGCCAAAGTAGAACAACAGCTGAACAGTAACTTCTGAAAATTATCACTGTGTGTCTAGCAGAATGAGAACCGGCTTTATTGGCAGCATAACTACAATACGGCATTTCTTTGTCAGTAATTACTATCCAAAAAGTGAAAGCAGAAAATCTTCCAGGCAGAAAAATCTATACTTAGGCAGTTTAATAAAGTCAGTACTTTAAGGGCTTCTCACCTGTAATTTATTTTGTTATCTTTTGAAGAACATAAAGAAAAAAAAGGAAAACTGTTCTCTCTGGTTACTCTTCCCTCCCCAAACTCGGTCTGTGATCCTGGAATATTTGGCTTCTCCTGCTAAAACATTCAGCAGTGAAAACATCAAAATATTGACATAAAAATTAGACTTCAGCATGAACACCACAGCTATGGTGAAAAGAGATGTTTTCATCTGTGTTTTACCTCTATGCTGCACCAGTAAACAAGCTAAGCAAAACCAAAACTGGGAGTGCAATAAAGGCTTCTCTAATTCAGGAGCTTTAGAGCATTTCTCTGCTGTTAGCACAGGCTCTGGACTGCAGGAATGCAGCTGATCTCCTGTGCATTCCTGTGTAAGAGGTTTATATTCCTGATCCACATAATTGCAGATCCCTTGGCTACTTCTCCCACTGTAGTAACAAAACTCCTCTATGTGTGATGTTGTTGCACAATCCACCTCAGCTGTGAAGATCAGTGCTTTAGCGAGGGAAGGAAACTCAGTGGAGGAACCTAGATTCACTGTGTGTGAATTATATTACCTCTCACCACAACATTACTTCATGACAGCTATACGCATAAACATAAACATGTTTGTGCATACACGTATGTGTATCTCTGGATGTGTATATTTTCTGTCAAGTAAAACAACCTCTGAGGAAACTAATGGACCTTTAGAAGGACTTCTGTACAGCAGCTCCAGACCATGTCACATGGAAAAGCTTTTGGATGTAGCTTTTCTACAAAGTGAAGCACTTAAATCCTAGGAGGTGCAATAAATCAGTTTGTATTTGCACAGTTTCCGCTCTGTCTACTTGTGTGGATGTGTCTTTAACTGTGTGCACAGTCTATAATTACATGAGGGCTCAGTATTTTTTTCCACAGGATCCCTGCCTCATTTAGTGCATGAGCTGGATGAAAGTTAACAGAAAAGGCAGTTGTTAGCCCTGCTTATACAGTTTCTGGACACTCCTCTATTTAGTGCAAATCTTCCCAAACCCATGCTGCACCCAGAATTAGTTTCTCATGGCATTTGTCACAATGATATCTCGTATTTCCTATGCACAGTAATGGATTTATCATGAGAGAGGAAAATACTGTATCCCTGTTTTTGGTGTATGAAAGCAAGGCACAAACAGAAAACAATTTGTGGCACATACCCATTAATCCTGGATATAAAAACAAACTGCTAAAGCTAAATTAATTATATTTTTTGTACTTTCCAAGATTAGTTCTCTCACTATTTTCCATCTCTTTGCCTCTACTTGTGATTAAACACCTTGTGTTTAAAAAGTATTAGCATCCCAAATGAGTATTTTTAATATACCATGCTCACAGTAATAAAAACAGGGCAAATAGGCGATACTGATTAAAAGTGAATTTAAGCAATAGTTTACATAACATTCTGAAACTTAATGAAAACTGAGGACAAATTCTAGAAGTGAGTGGTCTACACTGTCCCCTCCACTTACACCCAACCTACATATTGACAGCAAGTTTGTTGGCATGGTTTTGAGTCAGGTCTATGGCTTTTGGCAGAATTAAAACCTTTCGTGTATACGGTTTGGGGATATGCCAGGCTGAGACACCCAAACCAGTTCTGAAAGGATTAACTTATTTATCAGAAGCCATTCACCCAGGATTGCAGCTAAGCCTTCCAAGCCTGCCACCTCGACTACTTAGTCTGACAAAGAAACAAGGTAGGGGTGCACCTGAAGGGTCACTCTAACCAGTTTCCATCACTGAAGCCAGCTGGAAGGTATCTCTGTGCCACAGCCCAGTTAGCCACAGCACTGCAGAAGGACACTACAGCATGTTGTAGTGTTGTGCAGAACAGCTCCCTGTTAGCCCCAGGTCCCCTTCTCTGCTTGGGTGGAGCAAAATTGCAATGATCTCACAAAGCCTTTCTTCTCTGTCTTTCATTCTAGCTAGCTGGCTCCTGAACATACGTAAAGTTTGTTAAATTATCTCCACTTGCCGCCTTCTAAAGCACTTTGAGAGGATTAAGTCGTTATTAAAAGTATAGAGTTTCTTGCTCAAGGCTTTTTATATTGTGGGCCTCATTGAAAAGAATATGGGAAACTATATTTTCTTTCTTGACACACTGACACATAAATATTGCTTAAACTTAAAGCTTTTACTGTAAGGCAGAAAGGAAGTATGCAAAACATCAACACAAATGTGAATGAAATGTGAATTAGATGGATACCAAGGGTTTTAAGAAACATTATACGATTTGCATTACTTCATTAATATTGCCAAATCCTGCAGCTCAAGCATCATGAGACAGACAAAGAAAAGGAAAATCAGCACTGGCTTATTTTCCTGCCTTTTAATTCTTTTTTTGGCCCGATTCCTGATTTTCAAGGTCTTAGCAGGAAAAGCTGCCTGATCCCTCATTTGCGTGTGGGTGCGCTTCAGGTGGAAACGTACACAAACTAGAGACACAGAAACCAGGACTCCAGTCCCCTTTTCTTGATGACAGAAGGGACACACTGCCAGACTCCCTTGCCTTCTCCTGCATCTCAGCTTCTCCCAAGTTCTCCTGCCCTGGACAATGCTGTCAAGAAGTTTCCATCTCATGCAGGTAAGACCAGTTTCTTCTTCTGTATTGATACAAAGACACCCTTAGTTTTGTATTTTCATTGCCTCCTTTCACCACCTGAGAAGTTCTCTGTACTCTTTGACTTGCTTTCTCAATTACTTCCTGTTCCCTATAATTATTTCTCTTTTCCTTCATCCTCTGACCATGCTGTTCTGCCCTTTGCCTTTCTGCTTCCTTATTCCTTTCTCTTTTCATCCTTTTAAACTGTTCCCCTTCTTTTTCATTCCTGCCCCTGGCTCTTTCACTTTTATCCCAGTTTTAAAAGCTGCTCTGTTTAAATGCTCCTTTTTTTTTATGTGCAAGATTCCTAACTCTGTGGGTGACACCAACAGAGGTTTTATGAGTCACCAACCACTGAGAAGACTTAGAATTCTTGTATTTTGTGCTCTACACTGTTTATCCCATAGCATTTTAAATCAGGCCAAACATACCTTACTTCTGCCCTCAGTATTTTGGGGAGGTTTTTTCAGTACTTAAGTTTGGATGATATATGTAAATAAATTTAGTTTACTCAAATTTATTTACAGTTTAATAAAAAATAAATTGAAAAAAAGAAAAAAAGAATGCATTTTCTAGCCCAACCCTTTTCTTTTTCTGCTCCTGTATTCATAGACATTTACTTGTTACCAGCTATCTAAGGGACTGAAGCCTGTTCTAATGATAACCACTGACTGCTGAGCATCTCAGCTATCCAAATATTTCAGTATGGATACCATGATATATAACAGCACTGCTATTAAAGTGTTAGCCAGCCCTTGTCAGCCCATGGCCAAGGAAAATATTAAAATTAAATTAAAAAAAAAAGACCATGAAGACCTATAAAAAAGCAGCTTCTGCTGCCACATGGATTTTGAATTCAATGGTGATAAATTATCCTTACATGCAGCTCAAGCACTATTGCTGGAGCTTATTCGGACCGAAACGCTTAACATCTGTGGTTTTTAAAGATTTTTTTTCCTCAGGTCTAATTAATATGCCAACCATACCCAAACTCAACACCTGTTGCTTTTCACAGCTTCAGTACAATTACGCAGCACAAAATGCTGTGAACGATCTTCCATGAGAAGGAGCCTGTGCGTAAGGTTGCACTAATTAACAATCTAGTTAGCAATCTGCCTAGTTAATCAGGAAGACTTGCTGCATCACTTGACATTCTGTTATATTGCAGCTGGTTATTGTTGCTTTAGTTTGACACTTACTGCTACTCTTCATACTTTTCTGCCATGCGCTGTATGGTCATTTTTCTAATTTCTTCCTTTTCTGGATACTGAAGGAGTTATTAACATTCCACCTAGCTGCAATCAATTCAGGTTGGTTTTTTTTTATTACTAGTTTATATTTCTAGCTGGATTTAAGGGTATATATTAATGAATTAACTTAGATTATGCTGTTTTTTAAAATCAGAGCAATTCCAGAAAAAAAAGAAAAAAAAATACCTGAGATTAACATTTTATTAGGATTTTTTTTTTTTTTTAGCCAAAGCACATTGCTTTTGCAAGTTGTATTACTGATACTTACAAAATTATCTACAGAACTCCTTTTCCATAATAATATATGTACAAATACACATATTGTAAAGGCTGGCACAGGGAAATATTAGGAATATTCCACATCACTCAGGAGCACAATCACATCCCAGAAAGCAAATCCAGTGGAAGCAGCCTCTCTGGGGAGCAAACTGCAAATTGCCCCTTACAGAAAAAGCTGATTGGTAAGCATGAAACTAAAAGCAACAAGTTAAAAAATCAACACATGGCTCAAATGTTCAACAAAAAATATTCAGCATCCACCTAGAGCTCATGTTTATGCACTAGAGTCCTCTTTGCTTCATTTATTCTCTGCAGTGCCCCCCCCCCCCTACCTATATCCAGACACAGCTGAGGCACAATAGCTGCACCCATATTCATCACTTAAAGCAGTGCCAGGAAACAAACATCCCTGGGCACTGGACACTGATGGTCTTTTCTGTGACTCTGGCCAAACCAAATAGTTTTGGCTCAGGACCAGTGTGAGGCTGTACAGAGATGGCCCAGCACATATTTACAGGATCTCCATATCACCATGTCCTTTCCAAGCAACCCCATGGGCCAGCTGGATTCCCAAGGGACCAGATGTGTGTAAAATGCATGCTTGCACATTGCCCTTGTGTTTCAGAATCACTGTCCTTCCTGATATTCCAAGGTCTGCTAGGTTTTCAATCAAGGTCTGGACATGTTCATACTTTCTTGGATCCTCTGGCAGGGTTCAGGGCAAAGACACACTGTTCCCAGGAGGCAGTTGATTTTATATACAGGAAGAAGGACCTTTCCTATTTCTGCTCATTGCTGTATTATAGAGACACACAAAAGAAACCTTAAGAATGTCTCATTAAAGGACTTCAATTTATGTAGATCAAGCTAGCCAGTAGGGTCACCTTTTCCCCCTAGTTTCCTTTCCTGCATCTTCTGAAGACTTTTTAATTTTCAGCACAACCCTCTCCCTAGTTGATCCTAGCAGTTCCCATTGCACAACAAAAGCACACAAACACTGAGCTGCAGCTGCACCTGCACCCTCCCACAGACTGCTCCATATCACTGGCTGGAGATGCAGTGTGCAGGCTCATACTGTTACACACACATTGTGCAGCACATGGTGGTCTGAGAATGCATGTGCCGGGCAGGTCTGCTCTAATGCCTCTGTGTCACTTTAAGAGTGACCACTGGAAGTACAGAACTCCAAACAACTTAGTTTGATATGCTGCACTTTTGCCTAACAGCTAAAAAATGTGTGATGATCTGTATTTGATTGTCTCAGAATGTAGAAATTCTAAACTAAAAGCCCACTAGCACCTTTCTTGACCTGACCCTGAGTTTCTGCTGAGCCAGACACTTTTACAGCCTGAGATTACTTAACATAAGAAAAACCAGGCTGAGTGATTCTTGCAGCATCAAATGGACAAACTACCCTATGGTCATCTTTGGTGCAAAAGCCCCCATCCACCCCACAGCATATAGAAACATTTTAATATGTTTTGGAGATTAATGTGCCTTTGCAAAACTGCAGATGAGTTGTTACGTGCTCGTACATTGTGCTTTGCAGGTGGGAACGGAAGTATGCCAGCAGCTCATAGAAGCACAGAATCATAGAATAGTTAGGGTTGGAAAAGACCTTAAGATCATTTAGTTCCTAACTCCCTACCCATGGGAGGGAGACATGTCATCCAAGGCTCTGTCAGCCTGGCTTTGAACACCAACAGGGACCGAGCATTTACAACTTCCTTGGGCAACCCATTCCAGTGCCTCACCACCCTTACAGTAAAGAACTTCCGCCTTTTACCCAGTCTAAACTTCCTCTGTTTATATTTTAACCCATTACCCCTTGTCCTGTCACTACAGTCCCTCGTGAAGAGACCCTCCCCAGCATCTTATAAGCCCCCTTCAGATACTGGAAGGCTGCTTTGAGGTCTCCACACAGCCTTTTTTTCTCCAGGCTGAACAGCTCCAACTTTCTCAGCCTATCTTCATATGGGAAGTGCTCCAGTCCCCTGATCATCCTCGTGGCCCTCCTCTGCACTTGTTCCAAAGTTCCATGTCCTTTTTATGATAAGGACACCAGAACTGCACACAGTACTCCAAGTGAGGTCTCATGAGGGCAGAGTAGAGGGGCAGGATCACCTCCTTCAACCTGCTGGTCATGCTCCTCTTGATATGGCACAGGATACAGTTGGCTTTCTGGGCTGCGAGTACACACTCCTGGCTCATGTCAGGTTTCTCATCAACCAACACCCCCAAGTCCTTCTCTGCAGGGCTGCTCTGAATCTCTTCTCTGCCCAGCCTGTAGCTGTGCCTGGGATTGCTCCGACCCAGGTGTAGGACCTTGCACTTAGCGTGGTTAAACTTCATGAGGTTGGCATCAGCCCACCTCACAAGCGTGTCAAGGTCCCTCTGGATGGCATTCCTTCCCTCCAGCATATCAACTGAACCACACAGCTTGGTGTCATCAGCAAACTTGCTGAGGGCGCACTCAATCCCACTGTCCATGTCAACGACAAAGATGTTAAAAAAGACCGGTTCCAACACTGATCCCTGAGGGACACCACTCGTTACTGGTCTCCAGCTGGACACTGAGCCATTGACCACAATTCTTTGCATATGGCCATCCAGCCAGCTCTTTATCCACTGAGTGGCTCATCTATCAAATTGATGTCTCTCCAATTTAAAGACAAGGATATAATGCGGGACAGTGTCAAACCCTTTGCACAGGTCCAGGTAGATGACATGAACTGCTCTATCCCTGTCCATCTTTTCCATAGCCCCATCACAGAAGGACACCAAATGGGTCATGCAGGATTTCCCCTTAGTGAAGCCATGCTGGCTGTCATGAAAGACCCTGTTGTTTTTCGTGCACCTTAGCATGCCTTCCAGGAGAATCTGCTCCAAGATTTTGCCAGGCACAGAGGTGAGACTGACTGGTCTGTAGGTCCCTGGGTCATCCATTTTCCCATTCTTGAAAATGGGGGTTATATTTCCCTTTTTCCAGTCATCAGGAGCTTCACCTGACTGCCATGATTTTTCAAATATGCTTGACAGTGGCTTAGCGACTTCTTTCACCAGCTCCTTCAGGACCCGCAGATGGCGGAGGTGGGGAAATAAGCTGCTAAGCCACTATCCATATTTGAAAAAAATGATGGAAGTCATATAAATTCTGCTTTCATACCATATCCCTGGCTTCAGGAGACCTACTTATCTATATAAAGAAGTTATTTTCACATAAAATTACAAACTAAGAAGTAAAATTTTACTAGTCTGATTCCCCATTTGGCCATTAAAACATATGTTCTTTAATGTTATTTAAGTTTATTTCTTGCAAGTTTACTTATTGCAATTTAGACACTGAAAACCAAAAATAATGAGTCAGAGGCCACCTTATGCTGGATCAATTGGAATTTGTGACACAGATAAGCCATCAGACCAGTGAACAAGTTAAGTTTTCTCTTTGGTATTAATTTTCCCCTCTAAAATGACAAAATAGCTCCCCTCCACCTCAACCTTTTTTCTCCTCCTTCTTACTCAGGAGCAGCAGTGGCTGATGAAAATGTGTAGAAAATTTGATACATACGGAATCTTTATAATTTTTTATTTAATCTTTTGCGATTCTTTTCCAACATTCTTGGGGGAACAAAACATGGAAAAAGTTAAAAATAGATCCTGAAATGTCCTCTCACAGGGAGAGGAGTCTTCATACCAGCAATGACTATGACATTTTCAAGGCTGGATTTTCAAGGCTGGACTCACTTTTCAGCATGCTTTTTTTTTTTTTTTTCTTCCCAGGAGCTCCCTTATATCTAAGTGGTAGTTATGAGTGGTGCATACTTCGAATTTTCCGTTTCGCCATAACAAAACCTTAAAATTCTGGAGCCCAGAGAATTAGGGTTAGTAAGGGAAATATTTCTATTATTAAAAAGTGTCTGCAGGAAGAAAGCTGCAAAAGAGTACCCTGGAGTTTAAACCTTACTCCTTCCTTGCTTCTCCCTTGTTGCAAGATGCTGTTTCTTCTAAAATACATGGTGTCTCTTTGCATCTGTAAGGGAAGAACTAAGTGCTGAATAGCATTAGCCCTTAGCATGAGGGTCCAGAGCATTTTATATGCAGTTTACAAGTTCAGATCCAATTCAGAAATTTAGCAGCAGGGCAACACTTCAGAGGTGCTTCAGAATTTATGTGAAATTAACCAATCCCAGCAGAATTTGTAATAAACAGGATGCAACGTTACTACCGTAAGCAACAGTTCATCTGACATTTTTCAAGAACTCAAGGGCTCCCCAGACATGAAATTTTAAAGGACACCCCTGACGCATATTGATGAAGCTATTCAAGGAAGTTTCATTCACTTTGGTCCTGTGTGATGGATAGATGAAATTTTATTGTTTAGACCTCTTAACTTTGGGTAAACCTGGGGTTCCTCAGGATCATTATCTTTATATATAAAATAAAATCAAAATGAGAAAGTTGTTGAAAATTGCATTTTAAATTAAATATACTTGACATGTTCCTATTAAAACAGGATTCTTTATTTGCCACAAACTGATATCCCAGAGTTTTTATACTCTGGCTTTGTAAACTGTTATTTTAACCTCCTAAATGAGTATTAATGTTTTGGAAGTGCACCAGTCCTCATAAAAATTGAGATGAAATTTAAATGTTCATGTATACCTAATCAAATCTTCATGAGTAATGCAGGACCTGAACTGAAGGATCTCGAGAGAGAAGGGAAAACTTAGTGTGGAAAATGACGAGTACAAAGCAGGAAAACAATTACCTGAGCTTGTGAAGCTACTTTTATACAGCTGGCTACTCCTACATTTCAATTTGATTACTGCTTGCTGCTTTTGTCCCTGAGAATCTGGAAGCCTGTGTGAAAGAACTTGCCTTGTCTATGGCTGTCTGAAGTGTCAGAACATGATGTAAGGTGCTACCTCCTCGTTTAAACTTTTGCCTAAAAAGGACAAGAGCAAGTATATGTAAGCATACTGTTTCTTTTCTTGAGACTTCTTTTCGAGTTCTGAGTTGTTTTTTTCTTTTGCATATATAGACGTCTTATTAGGTAAGTTTAACAAATATCAAGGTAAGAGATCAATGCTTCAGACTGCAGAGAGACCCACTGCATAAATCAAGAAAGCCGTGAGAAGACACTTCCCTGGTTTTAGTTACTTCACACATTAAAAAGCAGAGTGCAGGAAAAAGCCTGTGTACAAAGCTAATGGTCATGCAGCATTCACGTGAATTACTGTATCATCATAAGGCAAGTGCAGCTTAGAAAGGGAAAACTAAGCGGGCAAACCGCATATAAACAAAATCAAAGGGCAAAAAGTAATTTCACTTGACAGACCAAACCCTTCTGATGTGGTGACAGCACAGTTTCTGTAGTAAGTCAGCTTCCAGCACGGCAAGCTCTCCAGGACAAGGAGTTCGCCACGTTCTATGGCGCAGCGTGAAAACCCCCTCAGACCTCCCTGAGTTCCAGCCTTTCGGGGCTGAGCTGCGCGAGAAGCCCCGCAGCGAACCGCGGCGCTGGCTGCGGCCCTCGACACCGCGCGGCTCTGAGGCGGCTGCTGTTCCTCCGTCACCACGGAGGGTGCCCACCCCGCCATTCGGAGCCGCGGAAACCCTGCCACAAACAGGCGGAGCCGCCTGCGACCGCCTCGGTGAGGCGGAGGGGCGGGAGCTCTCACCGGTCCTCCGGTGCTTGAGCTCCCACATCGGCGTCACCAGCGCCGCTACACCCCGGCAGAGGCAGCGGCTCAACCAGCACCGCCCAGCCGGGTCCGGCCCTGCCTCGCCTCAGCCGGCCCTGCGTCGCGGCGGAAGCGGAGGGAGGGGAGGAGCGGCGGAGGGGTGCCGGCCGTGGCGGCGGCTCCGTGGGTTGCTCCTCGCGAGAGCGGGCGAGGTTTCCGGTGTTGTGACTGCGGGGCCGTAAACATGGCGGTGAGTCTCCGCGCCCGGTCGTTGAGGCACCTCCGCATCCGAGGTAAGGGGCCAGAGCAGGCCGCGGCCGCACGCTGTGCCCTGGCCCGCTCTAGCACCACACTGCTGCCCAGCCGCACCCTCCCTTCTTTTCCTCCCCTTCTTCTCCGGCTTCCTCCTCTCCGTCAGCATAACGCGCTTCTCTCTCCCTGTCCCTGCAGGTCGGAACGACAGCGGCGAGGAGAACGTCTCCCTCGATCTCAGCCGAGGTACAGTCTGGGGGCCGGCGGGGAGCGGAGGTGCCGCCTGCCCCTCCCTGCGCGCCCGCGGCGGAGGGCGGGGGGAGCCGCCGGCGGCGAGCGGCCTGGTGCTGCGGTGCGGCCGCGGGAGCCCGGAGAGCGGTGGGGGGAGGTGGAGCAGTAGCGGGGTGCCTGTGCCCACCACCGGTGGGCTACCCGGCGACCTGTAGTGAGCGGCACTGCCCGTAGGTGGAAGCCTTTGCTCACCCGTGTCGGGAACTGTGGGGCCGTAGCGTTGGCCGTCCCTGGCCGCAGACGAGCGTAACTCCTACGTGGGGGCATCGGTTCCCCGGCCGCTCCTGGGGTTATTTCCAGAGGGCTTTGTAGACGGAGCTCTATGTTTACAGCTGCCGTACCGCAGGAGTCGGCCTCGCCGCCGGGACTCCCTCCGCCTGCGGGTCCGCTCGGCGGGTCGGGCGCTGTGGCCCGGGGGAGCACTTCTGCGGTGGGGCTGGACCTGCCCCCATACCTTGTCGTAGAACCCTGCCTGTCCTATGCCGGCTGGCCACCGTGTTTGCCGTGAGCCGCTTGCGGTTAGACCAGAGGGCACTTATCTCCCGTTTACTTGTTAAATTGTTTCAAACATCCTCCACTAATCTCAGATGTATGGGGAGGAACGGGGACACAGATAAGAGGAAGGAAGAAACAATAACATCTGCTACACACCAGCTGATTTCGTCTCAGGCAAATAGGAACTTGTTCCCTACCCAAATACGTAGTTTATCTTGCCGTGCTGAGGGCCAGGGTAAGGGTTAGATCTCTCAAGGAGCTGAATAAAATGCAGAAAACGAACTGGCGTACTAGAAGCAATGACTGTTCTTGGGGAAGAAAATCTTTGTCTGGGGGAGGGAATAAATTTCATGGTTGTAGTATAACTGTTCTGTTTCAGGAGATCAGGGCTGGAGCTATCCTGAATAGGTCCATTTTACGAGGAAGGAGGCAGGGAAGTGATAGAATCAATGAGACGACTGTGAAATGTAAAGGAAGTACAAATATTAGCAGCATCAATCAAGTTTTCAGTTTAGTAAGAGGCTGTATCAGCAATTCCACCTCTACTTCCCTTTTCCCTCAGTATGATCAGTGTTCAGAATTTTTTTTATGAAACAGTTTTGCCATGGGCTGAAAGCTATCTCTCTGTGTACATATGTTTGCACGTGTATTTTTGTTCCTGGGAAAAAGTGCTGAGGTTTTTTCAGCTTGAAGAAATGGGCTCTTACGTTTCCTCCCACCCTGTATCCAAATGGACATGACTGTGTTAGTGAGACACTGTCTTTAAAATTAAAACAAGTGAAACTTTAGTCAACAAAATGTATGACAAAGGCCTTAACAGTTTGAGCACATGCCACAGTTATTAGTGTAAGCAGTGTTACCTGTTCATGAAATTTAAAGTATTGGGATTTTAATGAATGGTTTAGTAATTTTTGATGTTTTGTAGCATGCTGAATTGTTTTGGTGTGGAAGAGCAATACACAAAATTTAAATTCTGGAGTGGTATTTTTTACATGTGCTCTGTTTGAAATCTTTTACTTGGAATTTGATAAGTGACTATTATTATGGTATTGATTTTTGCCATGAGGTGTTTTCAGCCACCTACTGATTCCACGAGACAGTAGTAGTAGCAGTGCAACTGTGTATCATACTATAAAATAGGCTCTCAGGTAAGATGCAAAATAATTTTTTAGTACAATAAAAAAAAGATGTTTTGCACTGTGACTCTGTATAGCCCCTATTTAAAAATGTTGTGGTAATTGCAACCGATTAAGAAACTGCTTTATATTTAGTTGTGAACCAGTTACCAAAAAAGTAAGGGGTTTGGTTTTTTGTCAGAGAAACCACAGTTGACTGATCAGTAGTCATATAGCTATCCATGATAGTTATTAACCTCATTTTAAAGAGAAAGCAAAAGTAAAAAGTTAAAAAGTCTCAGCAGGACATTAACTAACCTAGATCATAACTTGATTTCCACACTGAGCACAATGTTTTTTTTTCCAGCTGTTGCAGTAGTTACGTAAGTGATTAGTTTAAATATTTTAAATTGCTAGCCTCATTCTGTACTGGTAATACACTGATTTGATTCACTGTGTTGAGTGGATCACATAGTTTTCCACAAGGCTTATGTTTTCTGTAACTTTAAAGAATATTCTAGTGGGTTTTGTTTCCCTGGTCAGCTGAATTTTGTTTTGATTAACATGAAATATCTGATTTGGGCAAAGAAGAAAATCACCATAAACAGTGCCTCAGACATATGGTTCTAGTTATAGTGTCCTCTTTATTACAAACATGTGAAATTATGTTGGTATTGCCTTGTTTTAAACAGATTGCTATTAGTGATGGCTTGGCAAACATGACTTAGCATTCAAGTTAGACCTTTGCTAGTCCATACCTGTGGACTGTGTACTAACTACACTGTTTCCATGCAAGAGGCCAGTGCTGTTATTAAGTATTTCAGAACTAATAATAGATGTGGGGAGGATGTTAGCCCTGTTTGTGCTGCTTTGAGTACTACTTCTTCCTGGCTTTTTGTGCAGTAAGGCTGGGGGAATGCTTTGCTTCTTTCTGCTTATCTGCCTTTCTCTGTGTGCTTTTTGTTTGCTCTTTCCTTTGCTGCTGTAGTTTGAGGGTTGCCCATGTTTTCCCAGGACTCACCATGTTTACCATAGCTTGTATAGTATGGTTTCACTCTTTAGAGCCATCTTGGTGCCCTGCCATTTTAAAAATGGTGCATAATAATGCTTATGAAATGCATTTTATATGATGGTGCACTGCATGTATATGTGTGTGAACTCCTGTGTATAAGACTACACTGGTTAAAGATTATAATGTAAAGTCTTATGGTTTGCTGTTCCTCATAGTTTTGGGGATTTTTTTCTCCTTGGTGTTTTTGGTTGTTGCTGGAGTTTTGTGGGGTTTTTTTGTGGTGATTTGGGTTTGTTTTGTGTGTGTGTGGTTTTTTGTTTTGTTTTGTTCTTTTCCTTTTAACTTATGGGCCACTCAGTCCAGGCTGGCCTCCATCTTTTAAGAGGATTCTGGTAAATCTGTAATTTTTTCAAAAGAAATTCTTTTGGGACAGTAATTTTCTAAAGAAAATTAGTTTGCTGAAAGGATGATCAACTCTGGAAAAATCGTCCCCAGCACATGTTCTGTTGATTACAAATTCCAGTTAATAACTGAGGTTTGGAGTGCTCAGGTTTTGGCCTTGTGTCATATTACCTGCTCAGAATAGAACAGAAAAGGAAAAGGAGGACAGACTTGCCACCCGTGCAACTCCCATTACAGTCATCTGGAAGGAATTAGCAGTGGGATGAGGCAGATTGGTTTAATTAGACTACTGAAATCAACCTTGTAACTTCTTAAGGCCAGAAAGGACAATTGGAGTTATCGACTAGGTTAGTGCATTCAGTAGGAATTTTTGCATTGAGTCTGGTCATGGTTGTGTATGTCATCACAGCACAAGTATTACGTGATTTTAGCATAATTCATCTTGGTTTCTGACTGTTTTACAGATATTCCAAACCAAATTACAGAAACGTATATACCTTCCAAAGGTTTAGCCTCTGTAAAAGGCTGTATAATCCACACATCATTTGCTGCTCTTTTCTTGCCTTGGTGCCTGAATCTTCCTATTCTCTTGGGTGACCATCATCTCTGACTTTGTTCTGATTTTCAGCACTTGTCCTTGGTGAAGGCCCAAGTAGTTTAGAACTTGCATAGTTGAAGAACCATGTCTCACAGTGCTTTATCTGTAATCAGGCTCCTTTAAATGTCCTTCCTTCAAGAGATCCCAGTTTTCTTGGATTTCTGTAGCTCTGAGCCTGCAAGTGGCTGTTAACAACTTTTCAGAAGCTTTAGAGAGATGCAAGAGTGCCAAGTGATGATGGTCAGGTACTGTTCATGTCTCTGTCTTCATTTCTTCCTTTTTGGGGGTAACAGTTTTCACTTTCTGGTACTGTACTTCTTAATTAACTGAAATGTACCTGTATCCAACATCAGTACTTTATTATTCATAAACATGCATTATGAGGTAGTACTTAGATGTAGCAGTTCTGTTCGTACAGCCAGCTCTCTCTGCTTTGTAAATGTTGAGTCTTCTAACTACAACATGAGGCAGATATGAACAAAGTAGTTGAGGAAACTGACTTTTTCTGCCTAAGAATGTGTTTCACAAAATTGGCTATTGTTCTCTACAGAGTTAACCATTTTCCTTCTTTGCCTCTACTATCCATCATTTCCTCCTATCATGTGGGTAAAAGTAAAAGATACAGGAGCTCCATATAATTTGAGATCTGAACTGTATTATTTTTTGTACCGTGCTTTCATCACTTTAAACGATGTTGCATTTGATTCCATGTGCCCACATGGCAAAATATAATGCATTGCATGCAGGGCAAACATCTCGGGATGCTATTTGCAGTTTACAGCCCACAAAAATGTCGGGCATTTTTAAGGGTTATTTGCGGGATAGTCAGAGAAGGCTAGATGAATTTAGTTTCCAAATTGAGCTTGAGATTTGACCATGCTGTTCGCAGCTTCCTGCATCAGTATGGAAGAAGCAGGGAGGGACACTGCGCACCTGTCTGGTACTGAGAGCCCAAGTAGTGGGGGAGGGAAAAATCCCCACCCATTTTGGAGTTGACTGCTTGTAGCAAGGCAGTGGGGAACTGGGGCATAATGTTAACTTCCTTGGTGGCTCAAAGGCAGTTGTTCCATACTACTGGCAAGACTGTTACCTGGAGCCTCTTGGGTTTTTTTTTTATACTCTTGAAGTATGTATTCTGGCTTGAAAAGGAAGCAGTGGGGCTCCAGTGCACTGTCAAAACATTACCTTAAAAATACCCAAATAAACAAAATGTGTGGGTACTTTTCACCCTGGCTTTGCAGTATGCCATCACTGTGATAAGTAACCGTAGCAGGATACTTGTGTTAGATCCACACAGAGAAATAGCTCATTTTTTGCTCCCTCATTTGTGAATCTGTAACAAAAGCTGTAATAGGAGCAAGAAGGTAATTAATAGCTTCTTTTCTTTTTTTTTTTTCATTTTTTTTCTGAAATATAGAAAAGCAGCTTGAAAAACAGCTGAAGAGAGGTATTACTTGTCTTGCTGTCTGAGAAATGTTTTTCTGCATTATTCTTGTATATTGTTTTGTTCATATGTGGAATGATTGGTAATGTTGGCCTGCCAACTCTTGGGGTAACGTGTTACTTTTTGGTAGGTTAGAGAGGTACAGGTGCAGAATGAAGCGTGCACTTAGCTTTCCTG
Source organism: Neopsephotus bourkii (assembly GCF_033783945.1). Classification (NCBI taxonomy): domain Eukaryota; kingdom Metazoa; phylum Chordata; class Aves; order Psittaciformes; family Psittacidae; genus Neopsephotus; species Neopsephotus bourkii. Next base: position 437,858 of record NW_026901620.1, read on the forward strand.
TTTGTACTTGCCCTTTAGTTGACTATTGTTTTGGTGACTAGAGTGCACTGACCTGGTTAGATTAATGATTCTTGTGTACCTTTGGCTTTGCTTCCTAAAGCATTACTACTTTTACAGTTTTAAGACTTCAGAGCTAGTAAGAAGGTGTGTGCTTAGAATATTTTCACTTTTTATTTCTTGATAACAGGAACAATGTTTTTAATGAAGAACGAACGTAACAAAAGTCAACTTGAAAAAACCTTCTAACTTGCTTACCTAGTGTTAAGGTATCTAGGAAATGGGCACTACCATGTCTTTCAAGATCTGAATTCATACCTGTAAAGTTTTCATGCGCAGCATCTCTGGATTTGTTTCTGTGGGTGGGTTCTTTATTTTTTTCCTTCTGTGGTTCAGAGTGCTCAACAAATGTCAGCCTTCATTCTGGAGGACAGAGAATAAAATGACTGTCTAATATCTTGTGGTTCCTATTTATATTTGACAAAATTGTTCTGCCATTCAGATCGCTATAAATATCTTCCTAGGTGTTTAAGCTATGCTGTGTTTCCACAGCATTATAGTATTCTGCTTCCTACCCTCTCCCCAACACCCCACAGAGTTATTTGAGTCTTATTAAGTTTAGAAACTGTTGAAGTACCAATATCTCTAGTTCCTGCCTTCTTGATATGAATGTTTTAGTCTTTGTCATAAATGTTCCTAATTTTAGTTTCTTCCTTCCCTCCCTTCCCTTCCACCACCCCCACCCCCCTTTTGAGATTAACGCTATGCTTAGTTTCAGGATTTTTTTTTTTTTGTCTTTTTGTCAGAGCCTATCCAGTGTAGATGCTATGTAAAGAAACACACCCCTCATCATAATTACAGTAAATAAGGAAGCTATGTCAACGATGGCCTTCCCAGAAAGAAATACATAATTTATTTGCTCAATCTCATGACTTTCATGCATACTTTACCAATTACCCATCAATCTCATAAGTTTGCCCCTAGTAACAGAGAAGAGATGCACAACATCAGGTGGCAAGGATGGCAAAACAGTAAAAATGAGCTAGGATGGCTACTCACTGGTATTTGAAATGGCTGCAGTTGGTTAGTGTGGTCAAAATGAGAGGTACATTTCTATACAACATCTACATAAATTTCACAACAAATAAACTACAGCTGTTGATTTAAGACTACAGAATGATTAGTCAGAGATACTTATATATAGAAGTAAGGTATTTAAAGCAAAACAATATGGGCATGATTTCTGGAAAAAATATAAAAGTAACAAAGAATAATTTCATTAGTTGCTTCATGTAAAATGTGTAGTAAAAATACAGGGATTTTGTCTGGGTTTTTTTTTCAGCTGTGTAAAAGATTGTTTTTCTGCTTGAAGTGTACACAGACTACACAAAAATACATATATTAAATAGCTACTTCGTACAGATAGATTACTGTCAAGAACAGCTGTTGCCTGAAAGTTACTTAAAAAAAAAAAAAAAGATTGGATCTATAATCTTTTTCCTTTATTACCTTCTGAGCATCAGTGAAGTCAGAATTCAGCTTTAGTAACCTCATATCTAGAGAATTTAGGATGTTCTCATCTCCTCTATGCAAACCGTGTGTGATTCTCATGGGTACACTTACTTTTTTTTTTTTTTTTTTAATGACATATAAAGAAAAGAATTGCTTTGTGTTTTTTTTTTTTTTATGACATATAAAGAAAAGAAATGGAGAAAAGTTATTGTTTCCATAAACGGGGTGTTTCTATCTCAGTTTTTTAGGTTAGCTTGCTACTCCAGTAAGATAGATTTTTGTAAGTTGAAATTGACTAACAAATTAAGTGTATATGTGTTTATAAAGAATTGCACTTGTATGTTGTGAAATTCATGAATATGGTGCTTCCTGTCCCTTCTCTGAAAATTACCTTTCCAGGGGAAAGAGTGAAAGTCGAACAGTCACAGCAATAAGCAGATGAGACCTGTCCTGTCTCTGGTACAAAGGGCTGGAGTTCCCAAGCATCATGTGTCTGTTCACTATTCTAAAATCTTCTGGTTATAGCATTTTAAGGAGGGTAGCTGTCATATCACGCATTTGTCACAGTTTAAAGTTTTCCTGCTGCAGTTAGTGCTATTTGTGAATTTCTTGCAGTTTCTAGTTGTGTACCTTTATTAATGTTTGAGCATGTTATTATTTTGCTCCTTCCATGTCTTGCCAAATTTGCCTTCATGTCTTCATTGGTAAACCGAGCGATCGTACAGCCACTAGTGTGGCTAGGTTTTCCTTTTTTTTTTTTCTTAAATGACATCCTGTGTAGCAGCGTATTCCTGGGGACGGTGGCTGCCTCCTGACAGCTTGGAGTTTATCTGTAAGGGCCATTTAACTGGACAACATTATGAGTTTGGATTCTTAAGCAAGTTAAAATGATGCAGAGAAGAATCTGAATGTTAATTCGGAATATTCTCGAAGATACGATCATATTTCTCCCTTTCACAAATTTTTTTCTGATGTCAGTAATAGTGTTACCAACTTGCTTGTCAGTTTGGTAATATTCAGGGGAATACATGATCAGAATGCAGAGTTGGTGGCAGAAAGAAAAAGAAAATGGGTTGCAGGAGCTGAAGATGATTTTCTAAGCCATTACAATGAACTCACATTCACCATTCAAATTCATAGCTGATGTTTTGGAAGGTATTAATTTGATTTGTATACCAACATAACCAATGTTGTTAATCTGGGAAAGGCTTATTCTCCGTTTTTTTACTGGCTTTTGAGTGTAGGAACAGCTGTACTGCTTCAGCCTTGTGTACTGTCTCTGAAGTAGCTGATAATTGATGCAGAGGAGAGAGTACAACAACAAAGCAAAGAAACACATAGTCACCTGCTATGGAGTGTTCCCTGGCCTCCAGCATTTTGTGCCTCTGTGTTTATTTTGTTATCTCATTTCCTTCTATCTTCCTTTTGAACATCAAAACTTTTGAAAGTTTTAGAGAAAGTTCTAGAGTTTGTAACTGCATACTCTGGAATAATTTGTGTTTCTGTTTAATGCAAAGTGATAATGAGAGAAATTTTACTAGGAGACTATAATCCCCACTTGGTTTTAGTCATCATATGAAGACTGTATGTACCAAGAATGATTGCTAAGATTCTTGGCGTTAACATCATGTCTTGTTAGTGCAAATGTAAAGGGAGGACTAAATCAAACATTCGTTCTCTATGAATAGGCAAGTTACTTAAAGAACAGGGTTTTTTAAACTATTTTTACTATTGGTCTTTGGGGAAATTCATGCAGGTCAGTAGTTTGTGTACTGCTATAAAGCAGTGAAAGAATAATTTATGAAAAGATATATTATTTTTTGAATTGGCATTGTAGCTATTCTTTGGAATGGTACTTCAGTTTTCTCTGTGTTCAAAATCTAAAGTTATTTTAGGTTTAGCAATGCCAAATAATTTGTGGCCAATCTTCAGCTTTGTTCTCTGCTTCTGTTGAAGTAATAATGCTGTAGCTTTAGATGCTAGAAAAACTGTTAACATTTCAACTATAAAACCTGTTTTTCAGAAGTTTTAGCAGTAAAGCATTATTGTCTACAAATTTGGCATATAGGATCACACTCTGGGAATAACTAGCATAATTCCAAGTGCGGGGATGTAGGGATGGCTCTTCTACACATGTAATCTCAGGCTCTTGGTTAGAAATAACGCTGTAATTTGGAACTTGGTCCATATTTGAACTGCTGTCTTTGCTTCAGGATGACTGCAACACCAGAATGAGTATTTGCTGTCATCTTTATCCATACTTCAGAACATGAACAAAATTATCTTTTAATTTATAATACTCTATGCACATCTGCAAAAGAGAAATCTGTACAGTTACAATAGGCATTCAAACTTTACTTTCCTGTTTACTTACAGAAGGTTATATACATGCATGTCTAGATGTACAGAGCTAAGTAGGAAGCACTAGACGCCTAAATGTAATCATGGTAGAAGACTTTCTTCTTACCTGAGGTTCTACTTTGGATATACTATCTTTTGCACTGCTTACTAGTCATTAGACATTTCTTTCTTTTTTTTCTTAATAATGTGAAGGTTAATTTCCACCTGATTGATAGAGGAAGGAGAGTTCTTTGCTTTCTTTGCTGACTCCCATGAAAGAGACAAAGTGTGCTTTTCTCTGCATTACTGACCCACTTTAATCTAGTCACAGCTTTTTTTAAGTAGCAAGAATGAAAATAATCTGAGTTCTTAAGCTTTTTTCTTTCTGTTTTCATGAACCTGAACAACTTCTTTGTTATTGTATTCAAAATAAAGTGCTTTTTGTCTCATTTACCCATGGAAACTATAGGAATCAAATAGATCTCTAGGTACGTTCTACAGAAATCACTGGATTTGATCACCTGTACTTTTCAAGAGGATGCTCTCAATTTTTAAGATTCATTATACATTGTGTTTTCTTAAATCTTAAAATTATGAGAATTATTTCGCAAAACATAAGCATCACACTGTACCAATGCAAAGTATTTTTCACCTTACTGATTCAGGTGTGATAAAAGCATTTTAACGGTGATCATAGAGGATGTCTGGCTTAGTATTCGGTACATATTTCAATATAACAGTAACTACCTAAACTTAATACAGACTCTTTGTTGTATGTTTTTACCTTATATGTCTAGACTGAAGATGTATCTCCGTTTATATTACTGGGATTTTGAAAATCAGGTTGAAAGTAAATTGTTCACTAATTTTTTTTCAGTCTAGCACAGTGGAACTGGTGCATCAATATAAATAATTCAGGAGTCATGTCTGTTGTGCAGTTTGCTTTTTTGCTGCTTTCTCCCATTCTCAGAGGTTGTTTTTACGTGCAGTTTCCACATTTTGAATTAGATGTAAATTGAGAATACTTCATGTTATGAGATATTAAATAATTGTCCTGATTATTTTTTTAAGCAAGTTGGTGATGGCAGGATATGCCTCCTCACTGGTATTTGATTTCATTATTAAAGGCAAAAAGTGTTTTAGCAGATTACCTGCCATCTAGGCTTAGATAGACACCTTTAAGTAACTGATTTCTAATTTTTCATCACTTTTATTAACTGATAATTCATTGCCATTTCCGTAGGAATGGAGGAGAGTGCATTCATGTTTCTAGTTGATGTTTATTTCACTCCATTTGCTTAATTTTGGCAGCACGTAGTTTAATGAGCCACTAAGAGCAGCTTTGCAGCATATGGTTGCCTGTCACTTAGACTTTAAAAATCTCTAATGTAGAGGTGTACAGTAAGTTCACCAGGATCATCCATTTATTTCCTTCAGTCAGAGAAAGATATCTCTGGTATCCTTAACGATGAAATGCTGAACTGTACAACTTCCTCCTTTAAAGGGAGTCTTTAGGCACATTTAGTCTCTTATTTCACTTTTGGCACTATGATTCCAGTAGGTGTGATAGTTGCTAGTGCAGCCTCTCACTTGGAGAATTTACCTACTGTATGTAGATACTGTCCTAGCATCTACCAGATGATGCATATAAGTTATACATACCTCATGCCTGACTTATGCCTGACTTCAGAGTTCCTAAATTATTTGTTTGCTAGAGCCTACCATTCTTTTTGTTTGGTTTCGTTATTTTGGGTTGTGGGGTTTTCATGCATTACAAAATGGTTAACTGGCATGCTGCTAGTATACTGAACATTGTCAAAAAATCCCGCTAAATCTGTCAGGGGAAAAAAGTTGTCATTTGTGCTAATACAGCTATTGCTGGTCCTGTTTCATCCCTGCATTAGATGCAGTGCTGGCTGTTTTGTGTAGCTGGAGCTCTGTGGTATTCTTTCTCTTGGGAGAATAGGATCTGTCAGAACGCATCATGATTCTCACTGGGAAGAGCAATGTCACAGTCCTGTAGGGGTGAAAAAAAGGATTCAAGCCCTAAAAGGTTATGAGAGTTCAAAAACAAATCAACAGCACAACTTTGAAGACTTTTAATGTACATATATCTGTGAATTACTTTGAGTCATAGAGAATCATGGAATTCTTGAGGATAGGATTTTAAAAACACCAGTGTCCCTCTGTGCTGAAGATTATAATTATATGCACTGTATGTTAATTGGTGCAAACAGTTGTGGGTAAGAAACTGGTGTATCAGAAATACACAGAATAGGTATCTGCTGCTTGAAAGTGCTTGCTGTCCAAAAAAGAAAGCAGGTACGCAGTAAATGAGACAGTCATGATCAGCAAGCTAAGCTGTTGCGGAATACAAGTATGCTGGCTTGAAATGTTCATACATATCAAGTTTTCAGATGAGATTTGAGGCAAAGTGGCTTTGTGTACATCGGTGGGGACAATATGCCAAGTGTAAAGTGTGGGTTAAAAGGGAAGAGCCTGACTTTTTTTTCTAGTAGGTGCCTTCTGGAAAGGGTATGTCGCACTTCCACAGGTCTGCCTGTGAATGGCTTGTTAGCACAGCCACTTCTGCATGGGTTTTTGTAAGACTTTAGTTTGGCTCATATCACAGCAGAAAACTAACATAGCAAAAGAATTAAAACTATGCTGCTGTGTGAGTATTATTTTAATGTGAAGTTGATAGGTGCTGGAGTAGTTTAAAGGATAGGGTGTATCATATAGTCGGACAGAACAGAGAGAAGGAAAGCGCATCTTTCGGCAGAAGAAGTAACATCAGCTCAGTCATTTTGCTCAGCTCCACCCTTAAAGAAGTACCATGCCAAAGAATGTGAAGATACTTATCTTTTGCTATGGGCCAGCTTGAGATCATAGAATCATTTATGTTGGAAAAGACCTTTAAGATCATGGAGTTCAGCCATAAACGTTACACTGCCAAATCTACCACTAAACCATGTTGCCTGAGTGCGTCTTCAAAGTACCTTCAGGGATGGTGACTCAACCACTTCCCTGGGCAGCCTGTTCCAATGCTTGACAGCCATTTTGGTGAATAAATTTTTCTTTATGAGTCAGCATATCAGTAATAAATGAGGTGAGTCAGGAAAGAAGAGACTTTTGAGGGGTCTTAAAATTATAACAAGTAGCTTCTCTTTTTTTTTTTTTTTTTTGATAGGAAAGTAAAAACTTTTGAAGAGCTGAAGAGTAAGGGTTAACCAGAGCTAAGAATTCTCAGAAGCAGTGGTCTGAAGTGGGGTCCTAAAAAAAACACAGCAAACAAAACCCCATCATGCAACCAAACAAAAAAAAGACCCCAACAACCAAATAAAACCAAAAAGGCTTTGTCAACACCAGCACGAGCTGTTGAGAATGAATTGTTTCGGCCATGATGTTTCTTATTTTGGGAGATGACTTTCATTTTGTGCCATGTTTTTTCCATCTCTGCATTAATCAAAGTTCTTCAGTGTTGTTGCATGAGATTTTGTGACAGGAAGATATTCAGTGTTAGATCTAAACTTTGATTATGGGAAAGCCACGTGGTTTAGTTGATAGAATCCAGAATGTATTTAGTCTATTTTCAAGCCTATTTTAATGAAAGGACAGACTAGCAAGAGACTATATCTGAATTTGTGAAGTTGTGTTATTTTGTTAAAATTTTTTACATCTGCCACATGTGGAGCTCTGTTAAGCCTGCCTACCTTCCCTGTTGGCTTTATATTTGATAAAGATGAGTCATGCTTCAGTAACTAGTATATTTTCTACTTTTTTCTAATATATGATCATTTGCAAGAAGAGGAAAAACAGGATAGCCAGTCTTTCCTTGAAGTTAATATGTCACAATTTTTTTTGTTAACTTTTCTTGAAAGATATTTTTCGCAAGAAGGCGGTTCTGAAGTTTAAAACAAGACTTGAACTGGCAAGACTTGACTGAAAAAGTTTCTGCAGTCTTAGTTCTTTCTGAAGTAGTATGCTATTAGAGGGTATTTATTTCCTTACTACCATGTTTTATCTGCAGCAGTAGTGCTGTTGATACAATCAAAGCCTGAGCCAGCCAACGTGTTGTATTCATATTATCAATTTACCAGTGGAAACATCTGTTCTGTTCTGTTTTCCCACAGTGTTGTAGATTGTACACTGTAGTCCCCACTTTGCCTCAAATTACTTGTCTGCTAGTGAAGCTTCTGTGAAATACCTGGCTGCTCTGCTAAACACTATGAAGATTGCTTTCCTCAAACTTTTCTGTCCCTCTAGAAATGAGAAGTTTTTTCAGCACAGAGGACTGTATGAAGAGATATTGCTGTAACTGCAGTTTTTTACACACATGTAAAGCAATTTTATTGCTCATTTTAATTAGGTGGCCTCATTATAAAGGTCTGCCATTACTACAGATTTGTCAACATGGGAAGTGGTAGCATTGTCATGTCCTGGTTTCTTCATATCCCAGTGGGCTGCCTTTCTGCACAGCACATCTTGCTTCCTTCTGCATTAGTGCGCACTTTATCAGGTAGCTGAATGTAAGAGTTCACTGCCAGCAATGTATAAGAGGTTTTGTAGTCTGTCCGTCTAGCGAGCTGTGTTTCAGTGAAGGTTTACCTGAAGTATGTAGCCATTTGCACTTACAAAATTAAAACTTCTAAGCATATTTCTAGTAATTTAGAAAGTTATTGTTGCTACTTGTTGTCCAGGGAATTGAGGTAGAACGTTCTGGAGGGCGTTCCTCCACCCCCTGCCATTACCTAAGGCAGGCCAACGCATAGAAATCAGCCAAACTGTATTATAAAGAAACCAAATTACGACAAATTTTCCCTCCTGTTATGTTCCCTTGAAATTAGGGGCTGTGGTGTAGACTATTTGTAGTGCTGTAGCTGTCACAACTTGCTTGTTTTTAGTGTTTCTCTTGTTCTTGTTTTTATGGCTTATGCTATTGCAGACCTTTCAAACTGAGTTAAGCCCTGGGTAAGTAAACTCTGCAGAGGTATCCTGAACTTGGGATGGATCTAGTAAGATTTTCACTGTCTCTAATTTCTGTGATAGTATCAGATTTCTTGTTTTCAGTGGCTGGCCTGTGGGGATTCAAGGAGGTGCATGCGTGTGTTCCAATTTAAGTTCAGAGTTATTGGATGTAAGTTTCACTATGCATATTGTTCTGCAAGGTAGCTCTCAGCCTGCATTTGTGGCTGAGTATCCAACAACTGACAACTTATGGCAGTGACTTAGATTTGTGGAAGCTGGATAAGACTGAGATTGATGCCTCCGCAAAATCTCACTGATCCTTTGCAAAAAGTCAAGATTATGTGTTGTGGCAATAGCATGTCTGTACATGTGCTAATGTTTTGTTATAAAGAGCGTAGTCAATGGAACTGATTCCCCTTATGCTTGAGTAGGCATCTTGCAGCTAAGCAGGTTAACTGCTTTCAATTTCATTGGCTGATAGACAAGATCTCCATTGACTGTAATGCATTTACAGGTTTACACATCTTAATTCAGGTGTCTTATTCTTTAAATACTGTCTTGTACTCTTGATGGTAGTACATATAAAGGTTCTTGTCTTTGCAAATAAGATCCGGATGTATCCTGATAAGATGGCTAGTTATGCCTGCTTTTTCAAATTTGTTGGTTTTTAAAGTTTTTAAACTGCAGAAAGTGATTAAAAACTTAGCTTCATTTATAGAGAGATGGTGAAGGAGGTGCTTTGTTTATATCTCTGACACTTCTGATTCCTTTTGTGTTATGAAAAATGTACAAATATCCTTTCAGGATAAACCGAAGTAAAAAACTATGTGGTTTCTGCAAATTCAGCTGTATTACAAGGGGATTTAGGATAAATTCAGCTGTAGCTGTTCATACTGCAGTAGGAAGCAAGTTTCTTTTACTGAAGTTAGTGTGGGGCATCGCACACAAAACCCTTCTCGTTGCTGCTTTCCAGATGTCTGGTGTTTGGACTCTCCTGGCTTTTTCTAAAGGCTTCATTTTATGTAATGAGGTGTTTTTTCCCCCTTTTTTGGTAATGTGATACTAAGAACTCACATCTGCAGCATAGCCTTGATATGTCATTTATTTCAAACTACAGCACTGTTGATAGTATTGTGCCTATCATACAACGTCTATTTGATCCAAGACTGCACGAGAATCCAGCAGTCAAGTATCTCCCGTTGAAGACTGCCCTGCTGCAGTACCACTGTGTACAGAGCTTACTGCAGTTTGTGTTACAGTAGTTCTGTGTGCAGCTCTCTGTGCCCAGCCCCACTCTGTGCTGTTTTCCCACTCTGCCACAAGTCCCCCCAACCTTATTCCCAAAGGTGAAGCAATATTGTCTCTTCTCACCATGTTTGGTAACCCTTTTCCATTTCTCAGACCAAAATGCAAGGTCATCAGTTGGTGTTTGAATCCTCATTTGTGGTTTTGGCTGAGCTTTTTTTGCAGTTGGGATAGTGGACCCTGAGGAAGAAAGAGCATGATGTTCCTAGTCCCCATATATCTTGTAGTTCACTTCCCATGTCACTCGAAAGTTCTAGCTCTCTAGTTGCGGTTTAGGGTGATTTAGGTTAATATGGAAAGCAGAAAAGCGCCTTGTTTTCCCCAAATCCCATCAACCCTTTCTCAGGAGGGAAAAAAAGAGTCAAGTGGTGCGGCAGTAACATGCTATCGTTTTACTGTTGTCTTTATATTTACTTCTTGTCTTTAAATTTCAAGGGGGTTAAGGATAAAGCTCTTCAGTTACAAGACATTAGGACTGGAGTTTCATACACTAAATGAATATCTTTGTTAGTTGTAAATGGAAGATACTGATTAAAATCTGCTTTAAAATAGAAGTATCTGTTTTCTGTGGGCTTTAGCATTCATTCTAGAGAGCTTGGTATGCCTGATTTTGGTTCTAAACATAAATCAAATTGATCCTTCTTGAGGTGAAAATGAACAGCATCCTTTATTAAGAGCTGGAGAGAGCTGTTACATTTAGAAAACTGCATGGTGAGTGCATGTGTAGATTTTTTACTTTAACTGCATTTGCTAATAACCTGTTTTCTTTTGCAGAACCTTCTGATAATATGAGAGAAATTCTCCAAAATGTAGCCAAATTGCAAGGCGTTTCAAATATGAGAAAACTAGGTCACTTGAATAATTTTACTAAGGTAAGAGCTTAAATGGTGTCATAAAACAAATGGTGGGTTAAGTTGCACAGAAAGTCAAAGATTGCTTCCTGCTTCACAGAACTGAATAAAAAATGTGAAATGCCAACTCCATTGATGTAAACTGACAGTGTGGTAAGGTTGAGGACTCTGTCAGTGGGTATGATGTGGTGGTTAGGTTGCCAATAGAATAGTAAGAGCAACTTTCACTGCAGTTTTCCAATGAAAAAAAAGACTTAAAGGGGCGACTTCTAGTCTGTATTGTTGATCTTTGAGGTGCTTTTTCCAAATACATACGTCCAAATCATAGGAATGTGACAAGTACTTGCCTGAAAGTACGATGGATATGTTGGAAGCTGTCATTGCGAATTGACAGGCAAGAATTAAAAACCTACTGCAGGATGAGGGTGTAGGCTGAAGAAAGAGGCCAGGAAAGGCCTTCAGAAGGAGAGCAAGTACCATATTTTTATTTTTTTTTTTGTCACTGAGGAACCTGTAGAGATGAGCAGAGAGAGCTGATGGGAGATAAGTAGTGGGTTAGGAAAATGGTGTTGTAGCATGCTGAATGATTGTGGTTGGACCAGCATTCCATTTATCAAAACGGGAAAAATGCTCCTAGTCCGTGAGCTAGGAGATGTTTTTGAGCTTCAGTGTGAGTATTGCCTTAATGGATGGACTGATACTTGAAAAGAATTGTACACATTTCTGACAGAGCACTACAGATGCGGCAGTGTGCATGAAGATGATACTGCAATCAGTGGTAGCCAAGCAACAAGGTAGTTGAGGGGAATTTTGTGGAGAAATTAAGATTAAAAGCTAGTAATGAATCATTAAGTAAGATAACCTGGAGGCTACTTGACATTTTTGAGGCAATCTCAGGTGAAAGAACAAATGCTCAGGGGTGGGTTTGAGGGACCAATTGGTATGAGGAAGACAAAATGCATGATAAACGTTGAAGTAGACATGCTTGTTGGCTGTTAAAAGTGCTCCTTGTAAGATTGAACTGCTCTTCAGTGGTATTATTTGCGATTCAGTTAGCAAGAGGTACTGAGGACAAAATCACTAGTAAATAAATCTATCTTCTAATGCATTATAACAAATCTGTAAATGCTTCATTTCTTGAGTTGGTCCAGAGCGCATGTAGTTGCACAGCATTCACTGAGGAACTGAAATCAGTTATAGTGAAATCTCTTCTTTGGGTCATTGCCTCGTTCTGTCTGTCAGACATCCACAATTGACAAAATGTTGCTGTTTTTATTGAGATTCCAAACTGTGTTTCAAGACAGCCCTTTACTCTGATAGAAAAGGATGATACGTAACTAACTGTTTCCTTTTTGTGCTAATCTGAAAACTTTTGAATGTGAGTGCTTCCAAATTCTGTAGTTGAGATTCATGATTCCCAGTGAAAAGGCAATATTCAAGCTATGGGTGTTAAAATAGTGTTGATTTTACTACTGAAAAATCATATGTTAAGCCCCCTTAGATGTGGTAAAGTTGTAAAGATGCATATTGTAATCAGAGGATGAACCAAAAACTCCTTTAAAAAGATAGTTTTGAAAAATTGAATTATTTCATAATTGAATATTTGAAGAATATGCTCTTTATACTTAACCTAGTGTTAAAAATGGAAAATACTTAAAAAACACAAGGAAGATTTTAATAAATTGGAGTTAAGACTGGCAAGGAAGTATGAATTCGTGAAAAACAACTTGCCAAAGTGTAGTATTACTTTTGAAGACAGACTGTAGTTCCTAACCTGGTTTTGATTGTGAATCAGAGTGACCCTATATGTGGGAATCATCGTACTCTATTTAATGTTGAACACGTTCTTAGAGTCATCTCCCTGGAATATCTGCTTTATAAATGTTTGCCTTTTACATTTGGGTTTGAAAACTCTTCGTATTTTTGTTTCAGCTGTAAATGCAGTTATGAAAGTAGATGAAGGTTGCAAATTGTACTGTGTTATCTGCCTTGTGGTTGGAGCAATTCTGTGTTTTTCATTCCAGTGGTTAAGAGTGAAAGCCTGGAGCTTGGGGGAGATAGTTTTATTTCCTTTTTGCACTCTGGCCTTCTACCATGAATTGAAATAGTCTCAGTTCACCCTTTGTGAGATAGGAGTGTGGAGAAGATAGATGTGCTAAGCCCTGAGATGCTTGTATCATGTCTTCGAATAACGTTAAAGCTGAACTTGATTTGTTTGTAAATTCTTGCATTTTCTGATCCATTTTGAAAGGCTACTAGTTGTCTAGGGTATTTGTCCTGTAGACAGGAAAGGACCTTTCAAAAATTTTAAATAGCATATTTCTGATAAAGTAATACAGAAAATATATAAGATTTAACCCTCCTGCTGGAAATACTATTCTTGTTAAGAGAAAATGTCAGCACCAGTCTAAACAGTTGCTGCCCACTGCCCCAGATTTTTCCTTCAAAGACTGAGCAGATCTCACATTTGGAAGAAATACTTTTTTGGTCAAGGGAAGCAAAATGTGTGTATTAATGTAAAAACAAATACTGTAAGTTAATGTGGACTTTCCTGACAGAGACTGTGATAGATATCTTGAAATTAATATAAAACTTGATGTCTCAGGTATGTTAGGTTCAGGTTTCTTTCCTTGAAAGAGGACTAGATTTTTGAGTTGGGGTTTGTTACTTATACCCCATTGTTGTTGTTTTTTTTTAAGGAGAAAGAAACAAATCACACAATGGTTTGGATTGGAAGGGACCTTAAAGCTCATGTGGTTGCAACCCCCCTGCCACAGGCAGCAGCATCTTCCACTAGACCAGGTTGCTCCAAGCCCTGTCCAACCTGGCCTTGAACACTGCCGGGGGTGGGACAGCCACAGATTCTTCTGGGCAAATCACCCTTCAGAAATTACTGAGCTAGACTCCAGATTTTATGCAGAAGTTAAATATATAAAACTTATTAAAATAATAATGAATGATCAGCAGTCAACAGGATTTGTTACTTTGTCTGCAAGGATGATACCATAAGGTGGATAGTTTTTTTGAAGCTTGCATTCTTAATTGGTGTAACTCCCTTTCATTTGTCTTTCCCTTTAAGGAAAGCGTTAACAAGTAATAGTCAAGTCCCCACAGCAATCATGCTTACTGTGCAAAGTAAGCTTAACATGATGTTTTAGAAAAACTTGCATTTCATTCATCAAATTTTACCTAAAACTTCTTAATAAAAAGCTTACTGCTCGCATTCTTGACACTGGCTGCAGAACATAGGTTGTTCTCACCCATCAGGCACTGTAAGGTTTCTGCTCCAAGAAATTAGCATTTCCAGTCTAGTGATACTCAGGCTGTGGAAAGGTATACTTAATGTTGAGCAGTGGAAAACATAGAAATTTTTTTCCTCATCTGGTGCTTATCACCTAAAAAAGTGAAGCTGCAGTTTGTGGGGAAAATTACACCCCAACCCGTGTTAGACAAAAATAATTATGTTCCTTTCAAACCAACTGTATGACTTTTTAAGCTAACCTGAATTCTAACATGAAAACTGTTTGAGGATTGGCCTCCAGTAAATGGTCAGTGATACCTTCAGTTGTCACAGCAGTTCACAAGCTCGGTATGTGCCTTTGGCTTCTGTAAGCTGAGTAGAATTGCCCATGTTTCATTTATATGGCCACTACATAGGGTGAGCACCTTGAAGTTTCCCAGCTTCTGCTGATTAATACCAAAACATCATGGTTACTTCTTTGGGGTTTTCCCCACCCCCATGAGAAGCAGTAAGTGATAAATTACTGAAAACCAGAACTGTACAATTCTATTTACCTAGTGGAAAATATATTTTGAACTATTTATTTAGAATCCTTTATTATAGAAGGTTTATCCCACTGTTAGCTTCTGAGAGATCCTCTATATCTTTTTTAAAACTGAAAGTGTATTTAGATAATGAACAGGAAAAAAAAAAAAGATCCACAGGTGGTGTTTATAGGGATTTCTACCTTTAGTTCAAAAAGAAAGGTATTCTTTACAGACAAAATGAACCTTAATTCATTTTAGCTTAAGCATAGCAATGTGACATGGCAAATAATATTCTAAATCTTCTAAAAACGAATTCATCATTATTTAATGTGTCTCTGCTTTTCTGCTGTATATATCTGTTAGGTTTTGACTATGCTGCTGAATTTCACTCTACAGATATAGACGGAGTTTGGGGCTACTCTATAGCTTTCACAGATTCTGTCTCTGTCCGATTCATAGTCTCATTTTAGAGTCTCATTTGTCCACTGCAAACCCCAGGTATCTTAGAATCTGAATGTAGTACTGACTGACTGTAACATTCATCCATGTAGCTAAACCACAGTGGGCAAAACTTGAAATCTCAAGATGAATCTTGTAGCAGATATAAACACAACAACTGCTTAGGGGCATTGAGATGTGGAACAAACCTGGAGAATTAATGGGTATAAATCCAGAGTCCACAATTTCAGTAGAGGCTTCTCTTCAGACTAGAATCTACTGAGTAGTTTTCTCATAAATATTATCAGTGGTGATTGAAACTGTATCTTCAAAATTACAGTGTAATAATTACATTTGGATGCACAAACTAATATTCTACTTTTACCTAGTAATTGCTGTGACTATGCTGTTGAATATAAATCTGAATGGTCTTGGTGTGCGCTTAGCTTGTGTATGCTGTTGACCTCCTGTGGTTTTGTTGTTTTGAGCTACTGTTTCCAAGACATGTTGATGTGTTACTCATATTGCTATGACTCATCCAAGTAGCATGAAAAGCTCATAGCTGACAGTAAACATGAAAAAAACCTCTTCACTGTGAGTTAGTCACTGTCTGGCCTAGTGTAAGTACCATTTTGTCCTAATATTAATTCATACTCCCAAAAAGTCTGTGCTATTGCCATACATTTACTATTGTATCAAACATTTTCAATTTTAGAGTTGACTTAGAAGTTTTAACAAGCAAAGTATTTTCTATGTGTTTATGTGTGTATATATATAGAAATAAGTAACATTTATTGTGTATATATAAAAATATATACCTTTTTCAAGATATATTTATATGGAAATACAAACATATTTGCATAATTCCAGGCATTTACATGATATGATAATCAACAGCCATTTTCATGAAATACAGCAATGTATAGCCAAACGCAGATTTTAATATTCTGGTACTCCTTGACTATGACATGCACATTAATTTTTAATGTTACAGTTAAGCATATGACAGTTACTTGGATTTGTCAGGAATTCAGCCATCTAAAAAAGTTACTGCATTTTGGGCCATAATCATTGACCTGCTTAATGTTCTTTGAATATTAAATGAGACAAAAGTGGCAAAGTTTTCCTTATGATGTGTTTAAGACCAGGCATTTATAAATGAAAAAAATACCCAAAGATATTGAGAGTACCCAAAGCTGAACAGTATCTTCTTTTTAGCAGCTTCATGACCTTTTTTTTTTCTCCTTTAAGCATGTATCAACCCAATCTTTTTTTTTTTCACCTGGACCAAATGAACCCAGTGTCGTCTTAGCCTTCATGGGTGCATTGGGTACATTTTCTAGCTGCCTTGTGCATTCTTCTGCTCTACTTTTCCCAGATTGTCTGCTCTTAAAATTTTACAGTTTTGAGAGCAGCTTGGGAAATGATGAAAAAATTAATCTCAAACATAGTGCAGTCTTGTGAGTATTTCTAAGGGTAAAAATTACTCTTCTTTTTTTTTTTTTTGGTTTTTGGTGGTGGTTTTTTTTTGTGAATTTGCATCACATTGGTTCATTTAATTTATAGTTCACAGGAACTTAGAAATCTTGCTTCTTTTTTTGAATTTCATTTTTGTATTTAACATTCTGAATGCTTTCAACACATCTTTCTGTGTTGGACTTGCTTCGGTTTTTGTCTTATTCATATGTGATCCCTAAAGGATCCGTTCCTTTTATTTAATTGAATTTTCTTACTGAGTTTGGTCACTCCTTTCAAATTACTGAAACATTTTGCATTCTGATCTTGCTGTTTGTCTTTTAAAGCCTTTTCTAGCTGGAAGTCCTGTAACTGCACTACTGTATGTAAATTGCAAAGAAAGCTAATACATAAGTAATGATGGTCCATTGGAATGAGAATAATACCTAAAAAAAGATAATCTTATACTTTTTTTTTTTTGGCCATTTTATCTGTTCATTCTCTGAAATGTTTCACATGTGTTCATAGGCATCATCAAACACTTTGATAATTATTATCAATACATTTAGATATCTGCATCCACAAAGCAGTTAAAGTTAGTGAAAGTTGTAACTGTCATCAGGTTACATGACCATGTTTGAGTTGCAAGGTAAGATTAAATTGTTGGGTTTCTTTCTGTGTCAGTGGGGATGTATGCAGTGGGAGCATATATAGAAGAAAACGGTATTGAGGAGCTAATAATCTCACTATATGTATTTGGTAAGAGTGCTTACTGAGAACTAGACTAGAGATGTTCCAGTGGACTTGAATGCTCATTAGCAGCAAGTTAGGTGGGTTCTTGGAACACAGCTGCTTTAGTTTCATCTCAGGACTACTGAAGATGAAAACCAATGGTGAGTGCAGTGATGGGAGACTTGCTTCAGGAATGCAGTAGTGCACAAACTAGCAGCTTTCTTAAGAATGTTTTTTCCTGCATCAAAATTACAATTCTGTAGGAGTTTTTAAAGTAGGAAAGAAACACTGTTGAGGGTAATGTGGAATGTTAAATGAGCATTTCTCCTTTGTGCTGGGGTGGAATGATGGGCAGATGTTCAGATGTATGAATGATTAGCCTAAACAACTATTGATGTACTTGTCTGAAACTGAACAATGAACTGTTTTTACTCACTATCTTCTCACACTGTGTTGCTTACACTCTGCCAGCCAATTTTTACAGTTCATAAGGTGCCAATAGAAATGCTAAAGCAGCACTGGTGGCCTTAGGCAGCCCAACAACATGGCATAAATATAGATTGATGCTAGGAAGTGACATATTCTTATAACCAGTTAATACACCAATTGTCTTTTATTATCAATTAAATTTGAATGGTGGTGGAAAAAAATATATAACTTGCCTTCTGTTTTATAATAATCTTTGGTTATAGCCACTGTTAAGAAAAATGCAAAATCCAAAATATTTCAATTAACTGAGATTATGTGGACCCAGATGTGGAGCTGATCCAGGCCAATTTAATAATCTGTCTCATTAACAGTGTTGGATTTCAACATTATCACTATGCATTTTTCTCACAGTACAAAAAGTTGTATCTTAAACTGTGATGTGATCCTTGGAAGAATTTGTACTTGTTGAACATAAACCAAAGTATTGTTTCAATTTAAACCATCAATCTAATAAAATAGGTTTAATTAAAAGCAGAGTTTCTGCAATATGCTGGTTTTTCAGATGAACGTGAAGAGTAGAATAGGAGCATGGAACATGTTTAATATTTGAACTTACAGTAGCCTTACTTTAACTGTTTAGTTTTTTTTATTATTGTTGTTAGCAGTAAATACATACAAAGAATGTGGCACAGGTTTTGATATATTCTAATGTGTTCTAATATTTTCACTAGTTAGCACAAATGCTTCCTGAGTTCCTCACTGAGGAGAAGCTGTTAATATTGTGCTGGCTTAGAACTGAACACGTGCCTGTTTTGAAAAGAGAGGACAAAGTGCAAAGCTATTGCAATCAGCATTAGTCACTTGAGATTTTGCAAGTGCTTTGAAAAGTGCTTTGGGATTTGGATGTGATAAGTATTTTAGCATTTTAGCTAGGGGTAGTAAGTGCGATTTCTTTGCTGCTCTTGCAAAAGAGAACAGCATCAGCTCTTCTTACAGAAGGGACTGTTTTCTTTCCTTAGGAGGCTAAAACATTGGCATGCGCTACATTCCTCCTTTTGAAATTGGTTTTAAATGTAAAAGCTACACTTGTAAATTTTCAGTCTTGTGTTCAGAATGGATAGATATAGTTGAAATGTTCAGAATTTACAACAGTCTGTAGGTGCCGTTTTGTATGCGTTGATTCAGCCTTTGTACTGGTGTTTTTCAGAGGTACAAGTTCTATAGAATTGAAGGCAGGCTAGGCCAAATTTTAGTTACAGAACACTTATCCTTGGCAATGCCTTCTGGTTTTAATTTTTTTTTTTTTTTTCTAAGACCTCTGCTGCTGTAGCTAAACATAATAGTAGACCAGCAGTGTCAATCTTTGCTTCATGACTCTCACCTGAGAGTTCACACTTCTTGAATGTGGATGTGACTTCAGTCTCTCTCATCTCTCTTCAGGTTACCAATTGCCAAACTAGCTACTTGGAGTTGAAAAACTGACCAGTAGGCACCTTACACAATTGTGCAAGCTTTCTTCTAGTATAGGAGGCCGCAAATTTGTGTGTCAATGATGTATATAGGAACAGAAAAGTGACAGCAGAAATTCTCAAGGAAGTCTGAAGTTGGTATGCTTCTCCTTGCCATGAATGAAGTTCCTCAGGTTTCTTTGAATGCATTGCCAGATATCTACAGTTTTACATAATTATTTTGAAAAAGTTACAAATAATACATGTTTTGTGTTTTTGTTTTTGTTCTTTTTTATTTTCAGCTGCTTTGTAATATTGGCCATGCTGAAGAAAAGCTAGGTTTTACGTATGACAGCATCATAATATGGTAAGTAGTAAGGAACACTAGAGTAATACTAGGGTACTTTAATTTTTCTAAGTGCAATTAACTAAACTTTATTTCTGAGCTAGTATTTTGTTTCCCTAATGAGTTTAAATTTCCGAATTCAAACATATACCTTACAAATATTCTGGGTTAAATCAGAAATAGATTATCACTTTGAGGCATTTCTTACTTATATTCTCCATAGAGTAAAAATACTTCCAAGTATTTCTGGACTTGCAGAAAGCACTTTCAGTGAAAATGAGCACCTACAGAATTTAGAGCATGCCTTTGATGTAGCATCAGGATTTAAGGATAAACATTTGTGTTGTGTTTGTGTATATGTGTCTGTAACATTGCTTTTCCTGCTACTAAAATGCCCTGTGTATGTACTTCCAAGTGGAATTTTCCTGTATTTTATGGCGGTTTCTGACAGACAGTAGTAACAACATGCTTATTTCCAGAACTTCTGTGGTTTTATGCAAACATTAGTAAATTTGTCCTGAGACTCAACATAGGTGGCAGAAACAGCTAAGATCTAGTATTTAATATGATTTTTGTCTTCTTCGAATTTAGTTATCAAACTTAGAAAACATAGTCACTCTTCAAGTAAAATGTTGGAAATACTTGTGTAACGTCTTGTGGAAATATTGTAAGTTCTTTTTTAAAAAGAATTGTTTTTTCTTGCTAGAATTAAGAAAACTAAGAAAAATGTTAGTGTATTTTTGTGAATGCATATTTTGCTGTAAGCTTTAATAAGTTCTCTTCTGATCTTATGTAATCTGTTATGGTGCTTTATGATGGTACTACACATCACTTAAGAGTGTAACTTCAAAATTCAGAGTTCTTTCGTAAATATTTTTAAATACAAGCCTTAAAAGGTTATGCAAATCAAGTGTTTGTTTTTATAGGCATAAGTTTGCAGAAAGATCTGCTAATCCAAACACAATTACAGATATTGATGTTCTCAGCAGGCACATGAAGAAAAATAGCCTTCTCCTTAGAAAAATGCCAAAAATGGCTTCTCAAAAAAAAACAAACAACCCCCCACAAACCCAAAAAACCACCAACCCCCCAAAACCCAAAAGACAGCCAAACACAAACAAAGTCTAAAAACATATATCAAGAAAGTTACCTTGGTTAGTGTTATTTTGGTCAGTCCGGTGGGTCCTTTGTGTATGTACACTAGAAGTAAATTTTTAATGTGTGTATGTTGTTTATTGTGCTGTGGTGTTAATTTTCAAACTCAAAGATTCCACTCAGATACTAACATTTTAACAACCATAATCATGCAGATTTGTGGTTCTTCAGAAATATTTATAGGATGGGTCGTTTTCATGAGATACTGACTTTTCAGGCAAACTTAAAAGTTGCTGGAGTTACAGGCATTCTGTGGTAGTTTCTGTTTGCACATTGTTATATAGCAAAACACGCAGATATTTTGAGTAACTTGCAAATATCTGAAGTTTTTAATAGATTTTGGAAGTGACCTTCAGGTAGGCTAAGTATATATGTTCCTTTGGACTTAACATGCAAGTGCTATAATTTGCTCTGCTGATGTTCACAACATTATCTTGGATTTCCCTAGGGAAACCTTTTTGTGCTACAGAGCAAACTTGGTTTTCTTTGAAAATGTGAAAAGTTATTTGGACGCAGGAAGTACCTTGTGAGTTTTCCGTTTTTGTGAGGTATAAATGGCTAGTCTGAGTGCATTAAACTGGAAGGGAATTATGATTTCAAGAATAATTTTAGATTCCCTATATAGTCGTAGGGTTTGGGGTCAGTAACCGTCGTAGACTGTTTACCCAAACGGAAGACGGTCACAATCTGCAATAATTGTGATTGCCCTCAAGTTAGAAATCTGTTTCTTAGAACTCATTTTCTTTTTAGCATTTTGTTAGGTGCCTAATTTTAGTTTCTTCCTACCAGCAGATGGAGATAATAGTGACACCTTGTGTTGTCATTCCCAGTGTAGATGGGTCTTCCCAGTTCCCAGAGCACCATACCATTGACAGATGAGAGGAAGCCTTGAGCCATGAAGAAAATGGAGTGTTGGTAGGCCTCAGAAACTTTTGAGGTCTTTTAGAAATATGCCAAGAGGTTTTAGACATGAAAGCAAAATTCAGGATATTCACTATTACCTGACTGGATCAAACAGGATTTGTCAAAACTGTGACTATCTTTGCATAGTGAGTAAATGAGGTGCTTTAAAAGTAGGTGCAGGAGTGATACTGTAATAGGTATTGAATATCCTTTCTTATTCCATTCTTTATTAGCTCTTCCAGACTTTTTGTCACTCTCAATGTTTATCACCCTTAATTCTGTCTTAAATTATTTTCATTTCTGCAGTGACATTAAAAATACTAGGGCAAGTAGTATTGTACTTAGTTTTTCTCTTACAGAATCATGATGGCTTTTTGGCACTTTAAACCAAATAGGTGCATGTGGAATTTGCATATCAATTTTCTTGATCTGATGGCTCTTTTAGGGCCATATAGTATGAGTTTATAACACAGTTTTTGTATTGACGTATGGGAAGTTACATCTAACAATCTTAAATTTGCTTCACCATTTTGTTAACTGTGCTTACAGATAATTTTTAAGTTCCCTTGGTGTTTTCTATCACCCCATCCTATTCTTATTAATATAAATAATGTTGTCATGTGTATTTCTGCACACCCACCCAGCCTGCTTCCTCCAAATCAGTTATTGTACACTAAATACTGCCTACAAAAAGAGATAGTGAACTTGGGTAAAAAATGGGGGCGAAGACTTGCCAGGGCAAAAATCTTCCACTCACCTCTGCTCTTCCATTATTTTTTCATATTTTGATTCGTGATACTACTTTTCATCGTTCTATGATCTCTTTATATCTCTTAATATAGTCTTCGGTAACATCTTATGCCTTTTTATATATTATTGTAATAACTCCTTTCAAGTCTTTAAGAAGAGTAGTAGAATATAGTTTGTGTAAACTGTACTGGGTGCTTCACATGGCTAACCAGTTTTATTTTGAGGTAATTTTACTTTGAGATCATTAACTGGCCTCTGGATGCCTTTTAGAATCCTTTTTGTATAGACCTGTTTATTGCCATTTCTCCATCATGGCCACAACCGTTTATAATATGGTGCTATCAAATATATGCAGGTAGTTCGTGTGAAGCTTGGTGCGCTGCTGACAATACTTACTGACATTTCCTCCGGTTCTTCCCTAATTTTCATTTCTTGGTCTCAAAGGAGAAGAAAATGCTTGTATCAGTCGTGCCTCTGTCAGTCTCTCACTTGCTCCGCTCCTTCTTCTTTTTCTTTGGGGTTATCCAGGGGATATGATTTAATTTTTCAGGTTTTCTCCTTGTGGCACAGCTGAAGAGTCAGAACATGTAGATGCATACAGCCAAATACACATAGGTTTTCTTACATATCATTTTTTCTGTCTCCTGTAGCATGTGTTTGTTGTCTTTATAAGGTCAGGTTTCTTTCAGGTTTTTACAGTTCAGTCAGTAACTGGTGATGTTTTTTGTGTGGGGTTTTTTTTTTTTGTTATTGGGGTTTTTTACTGGAGATATTTTTGTTCACCCTTATATATATATATATATATATATATATATATATGACACTTATATATGTCACTGCTTTCATTGTACCCTTACGGATTTTATGGCCTTTATTTTAGGTCTGTTATCTTTCTGGCTAGCTGTCTGTATGTTTTCATTGCATTCTCACTGTTTAAAGATAGTGACACATCCCTTTTTGGTACCTTCTGCTTTTAGATTTTGGATCTCATGATAGCATCCTATGTAGTGGTTTCACTGTTGCAAATTCTTAAGTTAACTTCTGCCTAGAAATTAAGAGCATCCTTGTGAGATTTAGAATGAGTTTTGAAAATAGTGATTGCATTTGAAAAACTATTTGTCTAAAGATTGGTTTGGTCTGCCATTCAGAAGATGTTTCCTCTCAAATATAAAAGTACTTGGGGGAGGAAAGGGGGAGGGGAATGGGGGATGTGATGGAAGATGGAAAAATATCACTGAGTAGAACTGGGTCTTAAGTGCTCATTCCTCAGACTTCCATCTCTGGAAAGCTGCAAAACTAGAAACAATTTTTTATCTGTGATGTAAAGAATACCAGTTATCCAGTGAGCACCATTGAAGAGTTGCTTGTCTGCTTTTCTTGAACAACTTTGGAAGTCTTTTATCCAGTACAGCTTTTTCTAGAGAAAGAATTTTTCTTAACCTCACTGTATAGAGAATGTTTCTAATTTGCGTCTAGCTCAGCTTAAGGAAACAGAGTCAATTAGTGGCACTCTTTTTATATAAGAATCATACTTGATACAATAGCACCAGGTTTTTTCCTGAAGTAATTTCCTATGTCGTGCTGAAAGTAATAATCGGTTAATCTTTATTTGCGTCTAGTGTTGCAGCCTTTCTACTCTGTCTAGATACCACCTGAAAGTAGGTTCCTGTTGCAGTGACTTTTCAACAGGCCAGTTCTTCTCCAGAACTAATCAGAAGAGTTTTGGCATTGGAGTAGCCGATAGCTGTGCATGACGATCCTAGAATAAGAAAGGAAAAAAAATTAAGCCATTTGTTTATCACATGCTGGAGTATTTACATTCTTAGATGTCCACTGAAAGAATCCTACTAAAATACATTATAGGGACGTTGGGGTATTTCCCCTGCCCTGTGTAGTCAAGGAAAAAAGGGTGAATTTTTTGAGGTCCTTCAAAAGGACAGTGTGTTGTTTAATACTTTCTTATCTCAAGAGGCCTTCGGTATCTTATTTCCTTTTACGTAGATAGTGAATTTAGGAATTACATTGTGATGGCAGTTTTGATGACAGTTCTGTTTAGGAAAGCTCACTTCAGAGCAAGCAAAATGCTTTTAAAATCTGAATAAAGAGAAATAATGTTTTGGTTACATGTTAAAATGAAGTATGTAGAAATCTGTGCAGTGTGGGACTGCTTAAGTTACGACTGTCATATTTCATGCAAAAATAACGTGGTGCCATATCATCTTTAGTGGGTGGTGCATATAATTACTTAGGGTGCAGATTTGTCTCTTTGTCAGATTTGTCTCTTTTTTGTCAGGTTTGTCTCAAAACATTGTTTTGAGGACCCATGCTTATGGGTTGGAAGTCTAGCAGAGGAGGAAATGTGCTCTGATAATTTTCTTTGACTAATACTGTGCTCAGCTGTTTTGTTAAATAACAAGTTGTATACAGGTCTTGGTCGTGTATTATTTCATGGATGTACAAGCTGTTCCCTGGGGAATGAGGGGGCTGGAAATCGGTTTGTGGCATGTTCAGATTGTTATATCTGTATCTGCTGGCAGGGGAAAGATTTGGCTTCCAGTCTGTATGTGTAAGTATCTCAGAGTTGGAAAGTTAATGCAGAACACTTTTTCTTTTTTTAAAAAAACTTTTATTTCTCTTTTTTTTTTTTTTTAAGCAGGCTTTTTATTTTAAATGAGTAGATAGTAGCTGCAGACAGTGAAGTCAACTTGCTGCTAAGCAGTTGTTTGTCCCCCTTGATTTCTTCACTGTAGCCTGAGGTTAGCTTTACTGAATGAAGCAAAAGAGGTGCGAGCAGCAGGATTGCGAGCTCTCCGCTACCTAATTCGAGACTCCAGTATTCTGCAAAAGGTCCTGAAGTTGAAAGTGGATTACTTGATAGCCAGGTAATTTTTCTCTTCTTTCTTTTGTAAATAGTACAATTGTAAATCACTTATTTTTTCACAGTTGAGACAGTTTTTTTAATATCCTCTTACATTCTTGACTTATAGTTTTCTAAAAGCCATTTTTCTTCAATGAGAATAACATCCTTTAGAAATAGAAGGAAAACATATTACACAAGCTAATACAAACAATGATACTATGAGTAATACAAATTTCTGTTTTCAATCATAAATGCCATTAATCATAAATTAATTGTGATGTTCTTAGAAGGTTGAAGCATCAATAATTTTAATGTGTTAAGTTTTATGGGATATGTGATTCTTATCATCAGGCTTTGGAGCCTCTAGTACGAAAGTAGCTCATGCTCAAGAATTTGTATTTTAAGTATAAGCCATGATTCAAGAGAAGAGTAGCAACAGGCACACTAGCAATGAGACGGTAAGAATGATAAGTAGATGTAAATGTTAGCATTTCTATTGCTTCCTTAATTAAAATCTTCTTGGTTTTTAATATACTGATACAGATGTGTGTTTGTGCTTATAAATATATATACATAGTCAGTTTTAGTGTACTGTTTCATCTTCTTGGAGTAAAAAGACTTTTCTGATCCCAGAACACACACAAAACATGTTGATGTGAAACATTGCTAATACTTTGTTTAGTCTCATTTGAAATGACAAATGTCATTACGCCGTGCCATAGTATATTTGAGGACTTTCTAATGATTTAATTTTAATGAAGATACCTGAAAGAGTATAAACCAAAGCTAATTGACCAATCAAAGTATGCTTGCTGAAAGGCAGAATTCTTAAACAATCAGTCATAATACTACTTTTATTCTGTTTATTCCATTTCATAAGTATTAACACAAATTGTTAACAGTTAAGGTGGAAGTTGATGTTATAAACAAAATGTGTTTTTTTTTTTTTTTTAAACTTGTTTTAGGTGCATTGACATACAGCAGAGTAATGAAGTTGAAAGAACACAAGCACTTCGATTAGTCAGAAAGGTAAAACCTAATATATGGTCTTACCAGCTATGCCTGTCAGTCATACTGACTCCTGGTTTTCTTCATCAGCAGTTTTTTTTACACAGTCTCTAATACCATACTTTGATTTGAGAAGAAATTATAGCTGATATTTCAAAAGATAGAAGGAAGGATAGCACTGACACTTGCTTTGAATTTAATCTCTCACCACTGAGGATCTTGAGTGGGGTAGAAGAATACTGCTAATTTTCCTTTGATAGAGATCAAACTGGACAAGACTTGGGAAAAACTTCTCAAATAGTGAATGCAAGGGTATAAGAACCATATATTAAGTTTCATCTAATGACTTATATTTCTTGCAAAGTGTGTTTTAAGGATCTGTGAGTCAAGGATGGGAGATTCTCTGCCATTTGAGAAACGAGACAAATTGGTAATGCTGGAATAATCGGTTGAAGGAATGTTTCTAGCCTTATTGCTTTATCCATACAGGTTCATGTTACTCGTAGTTCTTAAATACACAATGTGACGCAGGTAGTCTGTGGTGGTTACTGCATGGTGTACCCACAGATTTGAGATGTTCGAAGCTGGTAGCCGCATTTGCAAGTTCATTTTAGAGAAATTGGCATATACAGCTATGTAAGATATTCTGCCTTTATACTGGACTTACTTACTGTTTATTGTGCATATATTCTTCTACTGAGCATCTTAGCAAAAACAACCTCAAGTAAAGTTTTAAGTAGTTGGAAGAATGGTTCCCCAGGAACATTGTGTGTTTAATCTGTTTTGTGAGTATATATATATATATTTTTAGCTATATATATTTAAGTTGAAAATATGGAAGTGTGATGTGCAATTTCGTCTCGTATAATAAGCTCACTTGGTTTCTGTCTTGTAGAAGAGGTAATATGTTTGATTAACTGTTGCACCAAAAACTGCAGCACTACCCCCCTTGCCCTCCAAACTCAAACAAAAAACATTACCATAAAGCAATTGGTCCTTGTGGAAGTCACAATTTATAAAAGTTCTTTGCTAATCTGCTTTAAAAAGAGAGCTTCAGTGTGAAGTCAGAATAACTTAAATGAGAAGAGGAATGGAAACAGATTTATAATTGGTTTTATTTGGGTCAGAGCAATGTTCTTATGCTTCCTGGACTTTTTTGGACTTTTCTTAGTAGATCAAAGACTTCTGTCTTGCTTGAATTATACGAGATGAAGCAAGAAAAGTAACTCGATTAGTTTGATTTGAAGAAATGATCCTGAAAGATAAGCATTTAAAAGATTGTAGAGCTGACCACCAGTTATGCTTTTTCCTCCGTCACTGTAGAAGGATGCTGTGCATTGGATGCATATTCTTTGATGCTGAGAACTCTGTTGATGAAAGATGTTTCCCAACACCTATTGCTACTTAGAACATTCTTTGTTTTCTTAAAAGGCATTGTCAGACAAACAAAAAGCCAGCTCACCTGCCTGCCAGTAAAATTAACAACTTTTACATGTCATATCTGAGTTAAGCATGCGTTGGCTTAGGGCAGTCAGTACTTGAGAAAGCTCACTCTCACAGGAAATACTGTGGCACACATCCCAAATGGCACATTCCATATTTTCACACTTTTCTTTTTTGTTACCGTCTCTTGCCCCTTTCCCATGTCTCCATCACTCTCAGTATCTTGAACTCAGTGTCTTGTTGTCAGGATTTCTAAAAGCTTATATAAAGGTCTAGAAGAGGACAGCACATGGCAGATTAAAACAGAGTTAATTCATTTGTGCAGGAGCCATTCAAGAGCTGAACTGGGTTCCACCAGCATCACAGAACTATTTTCAGTTTCAAATTCTCGATGTGATTCTTTAACCTTATCTTTGATAGAAAAATTGCTTAAATTAGGATAGATAC
The DNA here is from genome assembly GCF_033783945.1 of Neopsephotus bourkii. Taxonomy (NCBI): domain Eukaryota; kingdom Metazoa; phylum Chordata; class Aves; order Psittaciformes; family Psittacidae; genus Neopsephotus; species Neopsephotus bourkii. Next base: position 466,013 of record NW_026901620.1, read on the forward strand.
AAAATTTCAGAATTGAAATATTCTCACACTTTCTTTTCATAGAGTAGAAAAAAATATAAAACATCCTGTTTAATGAATTTATAAAGTGTATGTAATAAATTTCTTTTTAAAATATATGCAGGAAGAGAAAGATAATTTTAAATTTTTTAAATTTAATCTCTGATTTTTTTTTAAAGGTTTTGTGTGCTCACTATCTCTTGACTGTAGTCACATCTGTATTTCCTAGTAGGAGCTTTGCAGTTTAGCAGTATCTTCAGCCATGAAAAGGACATAAAGTTGCTTCAGAAATTATTTCTCCATCTACTAGAAGTCAATAAGACCATTTTTTTTTAATAATTTAATAGGAGGATTTTTTTATTTTCAAAGCAGAAGTCAGGGTTAGGTACAGTATGAGCCACCTTCTTTCTTCCTCTTCCTTAGAGAAATCTTTATAAATACCAAAGAGATAGTCTTTGTTACTTATTTCATCGTAGCTGCTTGTAAGTAGTCTTGCATCACCTGTCCTTGGTCTTTAGAACTTCATTTCAATACCTAGAGCGGAACGAAAGCAAATGTGAAAGCTTATATTTATTCTACTAATGTAGAAGTAGATTGGTATGCTCATTCTACTGCTAATTCTTTTTACTTCATGACATTGTAAAAGTGAAAGACTCTGTGGGTGGGGAAAAGTTTGTTTTTTCTTTAGAGTCTTATCTTAAAGCTTCCTGTTTTGTGGGTGACAACATTATACACGACAAGAAGTTTCTCAAAAACACATTTCAAAAATGAACTTGTTAAAGTGTTACGGTGTATTTGTCAAAATGGTTGATTTCTTCTTATTTTGACACACTTTGCAAAGAAGGCAGAACAGTTTATCCCCTTTATCTGAACAGATACCTATGAGACACTGAAGGGACCTGTAAAGTGAATATTTGGGAAAACAATTTTGGAAAAATAATGAAGATAAGCTTGCTTTTGTTGGCAGTAAAAGGAATATTAAACAAAACCTTTGGAAACTAGCTTTAAGTATTTAGATGTTTGGATTTTTTTTTTAATTTATCTTTTTGTTCTACTTTTTTGTTGGGTTTTTTTTTTTTTTTTGCATCTCCCTTTCATTTATTAGTAGAAAAAAAAAAAAGAAAGTTACATGGTTTAGTGGGCTGTAACACATGATGTTGTTCCCTTTTTAAGCAGTCAGATAACTTACTTCCTCCTTTGTAGTACATCTGGTTGGTGCTGTTCATGTTCCACAGTAAAAAGGATATGTAATTTTCGCAAACTGTGAAAAAATGTAAAGAGTTACTCAGCCTTTGCAGTCAAAGCCTCATTTGAGGGTGGACAAGGAGTTGGTGGCATTGGTTGGGTGTTCTGGTGCAGGGCTTTTTTGCTTTTAATGTGTTCACAGAGGTTTGCTCCTGGATCTGGTGCAAATTCTGATCATCCTAAACTAGCAGCTGAGGATTTCCATAATGCAGGACCCTTCAGTAGTGTAAAGGAGCATTGGCTTTTACATACATGCCTTTTTTTTTTTAATGAAGGATTGGTTTCTTTAATTGGACGCGGGTCTTTTTTTCATCTTTGCTTTCAGTTTAATCTGTTTGAAATGTGTGCAGCAATCTAAGGATCTCTGTATGAAACAGCAGATTTTAGTCTTGGCTAATGAAACAGTTGAATAGGTATTGAAGAATCTGCTATGGTATGAATTAATCTAGGAGAGTTTGTAATTTACTGTGTCATTGCATAGTATTCATTGTCGATAAAGAAATTACTGGAAAAAGAAGTATAAAAAAGGTATCCATAGTTCTCACTGCAACAGTCATATTTTTAACCCTTTCCTATTATGAAAATATAATACAAAACCAAAAAAGTCAAGCAGGAAGAGGATGGTAAAGTAAACTGGCAAAGAATTTCAAGAGCAAAAAAAATAATTCTGAGGATTGGCCAGGTATAACCAAGTAATAAATGGAGTATAGTCTCGTATCTAGGAAACAGGTTGCTAGTGAATCTCTTAAGTACATTTAGAGAAATACTGTGAAGAAACCAGAGGGCTTTTTCTTTCATTTTTGGCAGATGATCACTGTGAATGCATCATTGTTCCCCAGTTCTATTACTAATTCTTTGATAGCAGTTGGAAATGATGGTCTTCAAGAAAGAGACAGAATGGTTCGAGCATGTATAGCCATTATCTGTGAACTAGGTAAGATAACTGAAAGCTAATTAAGAAAAAATTTTATGTGATTGTCATCAGTTTTTAAGAGCTTCTTTTCTGTGGGTTTGTGTTGAATAGATGATATTCAAATAATTGAGGGCATAATCACATGTTAAATACTCTTAATGTCAGTTTCATGGATTTTAGTCATTAGTTTGATATAAACTGAAACCACTTTAAAATCAAAATCTTCTAAGTAGCTGAATATTTCAGGTGCTGTTCTTTCCTTTAACACTTGCCAATTTTTAGTTTACATTAAAAACATTTCCCTGCTGCAGCTGATGTTTCTAAAGCGAATGGACTGAAAGTAGGGAGAATTCCATGCGTGAAACACTGACAAATGTACAGGATTTTGGAGAACTACAAAACATCTTCCTTAATTTTTTTTTACAGTGAGTGCTGTGGCTTGCTGGCTTTTGGAAGTCAGTGTATGTGTCCACCATGTAAAGGCTATCTGAATGGGGGCTTATCCCATCTCCCTATAGTTGTCTGTTGGTGCTGATTTTCAAAGTTTCAGAGTAAATGAGTATGAAATAATTTCAGCAGTGTTTTGAAGACAGACTTCTGTTTTAAAGAAATAAGTAATCTGTTACTCTTTGGGGTTAGTATAAAATATTTATACTAGAATATAAAAAATACTATAATAATATATACCTTTCACAATCTCGGTTCATTGCTAATGCCAGTCAGTTCCATTAAAAGCTTTACATCTGCCTCAGCAGTGTTCAGGAAGAAAAATATAAATGTATTAAACAGACAAGTTTGTCATATTTAAGCCATGAAATGTGCTGTGTTTTTTTCCTACCACTGGTCAAAGTGATGTGTTTTTCTTTATTTAGCACTTCAGAATCCAGAGGTGGTGGCTCTTCGGGGTGGTTTAAGTACCATCTTGAAAAATGTGATTGATTGTCAGCTGAGCAGAATAAATGAGGCTCTCATAACTACAGTTTTGCACCTCATTAATCATCCAAAGACCCGACAGTATGTGCGAGCAGATGTAGAATTAGAGGTGGGTTCAGTTTTACTTATTTGGTGACAGAAATTAAACATTGTATTACTAATGAAAATGTTTAAGATTTAATCTCGGATTTCACCTTCTGTGTTAGTGCAAAATCTTTAAAATACAATATTTTAGGCTAAGACCTTTGTGATTTATGAAGCAGGAATAGCATGACAGATTGGAGTGGGACTGAGGAAAGGGCAAGACCTGTTTGACTGTATTCTGGTGTGAAAGTAATGTATGTAATGTATGTCTTTTTTTCTTTTTTCTTTTTTTTTTTCCTTTTTTTTTTGTTTAGCGAATTTTAGCTCCTTACACGGATTTTCACTACAGGCATAATCCAGATACAGCAGAAGGACAAGTCAAGTAAGTGCTAGTGCTGCTACTTGTGCTGTCAGATGGTTTCGTGGTACTAGAATTGAACTGTTTTTCTTTCCAAAGTGAAAATAAAAGCATTGACCTAATACTAAGCAAACATTTAACATTTAAAAGGGCTTGCATAGCCCAGAGAGGAGAAGGTCCTGGGACATGCTTCCTCAAATAGCAGCCTTTCTGGTACCTAAGAAGATGGTGTACCCTGGGCCCTTCATAGAATCATAGAATAGTTAGGGTTGAAAAGGACCTCAAGATCATCAAGTTCAAACTTCCTGCCATGGGTAGGGACACCTCACTCTAAACCATACCACCCAAGGCCTCATCCAACCTGGCCTTGAACACTGCCAGGGATGGAGCATTCACAACCTCCCTAGGGCAACCTGTTCCAGTGCCTCACCACCCTAACAGAAAGAATTTCCTCCTTATATCCAATCTAAACTTCCCCTGTTTTAAGTTTGAACCCATTACCCTTTGTCCTATCACTACAGTCCCTAATGAAGAGTCCCTCCCCAGCATCCCTATAGGACCCCTTCAGATACTGGAAGGCTGCTATGAGGTCTCCACGTAGCCTTCTCTTCTCCAGGCTGAACAGCTCCAACTTTCTCAGCCTGTCTTCATATGGGAGGTGCTCCAGTCCCCTGATCATCCTCGTGGCCCTCCTCTGGACTTGTTCCAACAGTTCCATGTCCTTTTTATGTTGAGGACACCAGAACTGCACACAGTACTCCAAGTGAGGTCTCACAAGAGCAGAGTAGAGGGGCAGGATCACCTCCTTCGACCTGCTGGTCACGCTTCTTTTGATGCAGCCCAGGATACGGTTGGCTTTCTGGGCTGCAAGCACACACTGCTGTCTCATGTTCATTTTCTCATCAACTAGCACCCCCAAGTCCTTCTCTGCAGGGCTGCTCTGAATCTCTTCTCTGCCCAGCCTGTAGCTGTGTCTGGGATTGCTCCAACCCAGGTGTAGGACCTTGCACTTGGCATGGTTAAACTTCATGAGATTGGCATCAGCCCACCTCACAAGTGTGTCAGTGTCCCTCTGGATGGCATTCCTTCCCTCCAGCGTATCAACTGAACCACACAGCTTGGTGTCATTGGCAAACTTGATGAGGGCGCACTCAATCCCACTGTCCATGTCAGCGACGAAGATGTTAAACATGACCAGTCCCAACACCGATCCCTGAGAGACACCACTCGTTACTGGTCTCCAGTTGGACATAGAGCCATTGACCACAACTCTGTGTGTGCAGCCATCCAGCCAGTTCTTTATCCACCGATGGTGGTGAATGGTGGGAGTACAGGAAGCAACAGGGCGAAGCTGAAACGAGGGAGTTTCCAACCTGATGTAAGGAGTGAGAAGGGAGGTGTGTGGAATTTTCTGTGGGGCTAGTTAAGTGTTAGAATGAGCTGTGCAGCAACGTCCTGTAGCCTTGATGCTTTAGAGTTACTAAAACCCAAGTCTGGAGCTTAGCCTGGTCTGGTGTCGTGGTTTAAGCCCAGACAGGAACACAACCTTGCAGCTTCTTGCTCACCCCCCCACTTCTTCAACACCCTCACTCCTGGAGGGACAGGGAGGAGGCCTGAAAGAATGTAAACGCTGTGGGTTGAGATAAGAACAGCCCAGTAACTAAGGTACAGTACAAAACCACAATTACTACCACTAATAATAAGGGAAATAACAAGGGGAAGGAATATAAAACTAAAAGAGGAAAAGAAATCAATAAACCCAAGTGCTGCACCAGTAGCTCACCACCCACCAACCGATACCCAGGCTGACCTGAGGCGCAATCTGGGCCTTCCAGGTAGCTCTGTTCAGTTCATATACTGAGCATGAAATGCTGAAACCAGGACATCCTGTCTGATTGCTGGTAAGTTCTTTGTCCAGCTTTTTGTATTAGAGAGCTCCTGACATTGCTTCCAACTTGAATTATTCAGTTTTTTTTAATTACCAAATGTCATTAGATGCTTAGGTCCGGATAACCAAGTAAGATCCAGATCTTTAGATCCCTGATGTAGACTTGCTGTCAGGGGAGGTGCAGGGTGATTCATCTGACCACATATAGGTGTTTACTTTGTGATGTTATCCTCCTACCATGGAAACTTCCCTGAAAAAGGGGAAGTAACAGAAATTCTAATCTTTCTCTCTGTGCGTGTTTGTGTACACATTGCATAAATACATATACACACATACATGCATATGTAAACAATCTCACTCTGGATTTTGTAACCCATCTAAGATCTGTTAACTACTTTTTACTTCCTACATTAGAAACACTGGTTGGTTTTTAATAATTAACTGTGCTGTGACATTTGCTGTTTTAATGACAGGGAGGACAGAGAAGCACGTTTCCTAGCTAGTAAAATGGGAATAGTGGCAGCATTTCGATCATGGGCAGGTAAGATTTTTTGTTTGTTTGAAGCTGGATGATTGGAAGGTGAATTTTATTTTCTAGTATGCAAGAGTGTTTTGAGAGACAGTCTGTCTAATTTGATATTTCTAATTTCTGAGAATACCTTCCTACAATGCTACTGATGTGTTTTGGTATTGTAAATTTTGAGGACACATACATAGTTTACTTTGACAAGACACAACTTCGCCACCTCCTATGTAGAATGCTTTGTAAGTTGTATCTTGCTGGTAGTTCTTGACACCTGCTGAGTGAGAGGATGTTGAAAGTAACATCATATGGTAAGAATTTGCCCTTGAGATCATTCTGCAAGTGTAAATAAGAAATCTTTTTCTGTGTGAGGAGATACTACCAGTTCCATTACTGCGTGCTTCTACTAGGTGTCATAGCTGAAAGAAAGCTGCAGATGGACATAGTTCGTGATTTTTTGTGAAGACACTTGTAAATTGAAAAAGCATTTTTTTTTCCTCCTAAATCCTGTCTCTGCAATATTATTATTATAATACCTTACATGAAGATACTGCCTTAGGGACTGGGACTGCTCATTCTTTTAGACAAGATGTTGTCTTGCAAATAAACTTTATTAGTTCATATGATAATTTACCAAAACTTTGAGTAGGGTTTTTGCAGGCTATCCTTCCTAAAGATTCAAACTGTATAGAGAGCCTTCTTCATTGTAAGGCTATTTGCTGTGCCTTTTAATGTTCTGAAAATGATCACTAAGCTTCTTTTAATATCCTGCTATCCTTCAAAAAGTTTTTACATGCCTTCTCACTTGTTTGGGGAGGAAGCTTCAGAAGTTTGTGACAACTTTGGAATTTTAGGAAGCAGTTTCTGGTAGTAAGGAAGATGCAGCGACTCTTCTCAGACGCTTAGAACTAATTATATATGCCTGAAACTTCAAGTGGCTGAAGAAACAATAGTCTTGGAGTACATTAGTTGCCATGGCACTTCCATTGTTAAACAATTACCCTTTTTTATTACTTATATTGGAGCCTAATATCTTAAATATTTTTAATACAGGATGTCCTTGTGCTGTTAGTCTTCCCAGAGGACATGTAGCTAAACCAGACTGCAGAGCTTTCATTCTCATTTTGGCTTTTTGGGTGTTATTTTGCCTGTCTATACTATCTGCTTGTGTTACACTGTTTGGCTCTCCTGATTTCCCAGGCTGGATTATTCTTCAGAGCTGATGTTTGTTATGTCCTTTATCCTCATAGGCAATCATGCCCTTAGAGATAAAATGGGCATACAACAAAGACTGCATGCACCCAAACCTATTTCTACATTTCATCTGGGATGTGGTCACTACATCCTCTTGGAAAAGACCTTTGAGGTGCATTTTTGAGCACACTTAAATGCCCTTATTATGTACATGGCCATATGTACATGTCTTAAGTTTCTGTGATATGAAGTTTTGAAACCCAGGACTTTAGTAAAGTTCACATAAAACACGTGTCATTAAAGTTACATTTGTGTTAGTGAAAATAAATAGGTAGATATTTTTCATTTTTTAGTAATATTTACCGAATAATGGTCTGAGGTTTGTTTATGATCTGTAAAACAAAATGAATTATTTTTGTTCATTTAAAGTTGCATTTTGGAGAAGCTTTTTTATTTTCTGAATAGCATCTTGTATGTACATTTTAATTCTGTGAAGTATGAAGAGAAGTGGTCAAGGAAATGAGCAGGATTACTGTCTTTGCAGCCACATTTTTGATGAAGAGACGTATATAAGTTGAGGCTAAAGATCAGTGTCAGCTGTAGGTGTAACATTTAGAAACAATTTGAAGGTTTTCTCTATTAATATTGAAATGCCAAACTGAGCAAAAATACAGTATAAAAGGACCAAATTATAAGAGAGGCTTTGAGGTTTTATGAAAAGTTAAATCTACCATGTTGAAACTGGAGATGAGCATTAGTCATTTAGGAAAAGATGGTTTTAAACTGTGCACAGAGAAAGGTATTCCAAGTATGTTTAAACTTGCAGCTTAGAATTCATGTAGGTTAAAAGGAACTGAATAATATGGTAGAGTAAGGTACAGCTTTTGATGGAGAAACTTCTTACAGTTCTGCCAAGATGATTCAAATCTTTCAGGTTTAAAATTCATTCTTTACCAACAATTTCATGTTTTCTTTCTGCCATTTATTTAATATATGCTGCTTTTGCAGATAAATTTAAAATACTGTGCACAGCAGAAAGGGTAAAATATCTAGTTTTTAATGAAGAAATAATTCTTTTTAATTGAAGTTTTATTAAGTATTATTTGTTGGAAAGGAGATAGCATGATAAAGGTGAAAATACTTATGATTGGAAAGTTCTGTTATCTGTGCTTGTACTCAAAGTGGAAGTAAAATTCAATGTGTTGAATGTTTTTGGTTTGTGGTTTTGTTGTTTTGGGTTTTTTTTTTTGGGGGGGTTTTTTGGTGTAGGAATATTATTAAGTATTTAATGTTTTCTAGGTATTATCAGTCTGTGCAAACCTGGAAATTCGGGGATTCAGTCTCTTATTGGGGTACTCTGTATACCAAATATGGAAATACGGGTAGGTGATAAACATTTAGTACTGATGTAGGTATAATATTGGGTGTTCTACTTGAAATATTCTTAAAAATTTAACAATTTAGTCGTTTAAACACAGACTCCACTGAGACCACTGTCCTTGAGTTTATTTGATCCCTGACTTTATAATTCCATTATAAAAATCCTGTGAGCACACCCTGTATGTCTGAGAGCAGGGAATGGAGGAGAGAAAAATACATAAATTCATTTTAAGTCTGGTCCCAAGTCAAAGCATTTCCACAGTAGCTGCAGTTATGAGTTTAAAGCATGATAATCAGAGTTGAATCCAAAATAAATAAAAATGTTTCTTCCCAATTACCAACTAAGAAATTGATGGTTGCAGCAGTAACTATTCTAAAAAGTCTGTAATCCAAGTAGCTTGAATGTCTATAGAATTCAGTGTGATAATAAGGTACAATTCTAAAGTAAACAAGCCTCTTCCCTTATTCTTCAGATTATTTCAGTTTATCAATATAATCATGTTACCAAAAAAAAAATAAAATTCTGAAACAGGTTATACCAGTTTTAGCACACTCTAGAAATATCAATGTGAATATTAATAGTGAATAAAAGGACAGCTTTTGTAAATCTATTAAATTCTGGGTTTGTCTGGTTTTGTTGGTAGCGAGGTCTGCTTGAAGTTCTCTATGATATATTTCGCCTTCCTCTCCCTGTTAATGCAGAAGAATTTATTGAGGCACTTCTCAGTGTAGGTGAGTAATTAGAAACAGTTCACATAAGAATTCTGCCTGCTAAGACCTACAAATTTGAGCCCTTCACAGTCTCCTCTGTACTGTAAATTATGTCACTATTACCTATTTCATCAACTAATTCATTGGGTGCTTTGAAGTACTGTTTAAAATTCTTTATCAGCGTTAAGTGGTGTAAGTTTGATCAAGATCAGCAGTGATGCATAATGGAGCATTTACACAAATGACTGTGTAAACACATTACTACAAATTGGGCTTACTTGAGCTGTTAAAGAGTTAGGGAATGTTACAAAAAAGTTACTGAACAGAGTCTTTTCTATGCATTGTGTATGTGCTAGCCATTTCCGCTGCACTTAAACAGACTTTTCCTAGGGCAAGTGTATGCTTTTCCATGTCTTTATATTGAGCAGAGTTAGTCTTTTATCTTTAAAATTACTCCATTCTAAACCCAAGCGCATCCTCTGCTTTCTTTGACAGTGCAAAAGGGTGAGCCCAAAAGGAGCAAGTTTCAGCCTGTAGCGTTTCAGCAATACTCCGAACTAGTTGATTATAAAAGTTTAATCCATATTCCACATTTATAAATAAATATATTGGTCTGTGTTGCAAACTTGCTACTTTGCATTATATGGATATGCATTTTCAATTTTTTGGTGTAGCAGTGTTCTATGTTAAACAAGTTTAATGTATTTATGACTTGAAAATGTCATTATTGTGATTGACACTTGTATGCAGTCTTTGTCGTAGCTTTAAAGTTAGCGTTACTGTGTTCAGGAGTATATTGGACAAATTCCTAGAGATCCCTTCTGACAAAATTTTCTGTAATTTGAAACCTCAATTTTTTTAATTTTTATTTTTTGCAAGAACTGTTATTTGTGTACGGATAACCATTAAAATAACACTATGAAATACTGTGTTATAATTACAATTGTCCGTATTGTCCTAGATCCAAGCAGGTTTCAGGACTGTTGGAGGCTTTCTGATGGCTTTGTAGCTGCTGAAGCTAAAACTGTATTACCCCATCGAGCCAGGTCAAGGTGAGCATTTAATGAGCTTACTGTAAACCCTTGTTTCTGTTTTGTGGTGGTGGTAACAAAATTTATTTTTTTTTTTCTTGCAGACACAGTAAGAAACTAACTTTCTAAACTGTTTCCATACTTTTTTTCTCCTTAGGCCTGATCTCATGGATAATTATTTGGCTTTAGTGCTTTCAGCTTTTATTACCAATGGACTTCTAGAGGTAACTGATGACTTTTGAATAGATGCTTCCTGCTTTTCACCTATAAATATTTAAATAAAGTGTTCTACATTAAGTGTTGTAATAATTCTTTAACTTTTTGAAGGGTCTGGTTGAAGTGATCACAAGTAGTGATGACCATGTGTCTGTTAGAGCAACTATCCTTTTAGGAGAGCTTTTGCACATGGTAAGTAAAACTTGTGCTGAGAATAACTAGTAGTAGTAGCTAGTTGCAAATAACGTATTTCCAACTATAGCTTTTGAATTTGTGTTACGAATTTAGAACATCTATTTTTCATCAGAATAATAGGTTAATCTATACTACATCTTTCGGCACTTCATACATCAAAACCAGGATGTATTGAAAGTGCTACAGGCTCTGCTCCAAGGATAATCCTCAGCTCCCAAACTCTCACCAGTATACTTCCTTGCCTCATTAGCCAGTTGGATTTTAAGCTGGAGTCCTGCAAACTCACCCATCAATTACTGTGTCTGGGAAGAGGACTTTCTGATTTTTGCTTTCCTCAGAATGATGGCAAATGAAAAGTTTTCATTCAGCTTGGTGTGTCCAGGACACTTGATGTTACTCATTCAGGCAACTGCAATTTGGCAGAGTGCTCTGTTAGCACTGCTGTGAGTAGCCCATGCTATAGGGAAGCCAAGAAGACCTTATTGCTTGCTCTGCTTCCCTCAACCTAATGTACCTTTTACAGTAGCTTCTCTCTCTTAATCTAAACTATTCTAGTATAGGCATGGTATTACTGTTTTCATACATGCTCCAGTGCTATTTGTCAGCTTCACAGTGAGCTGTTAGTCATGCGTGAAGTGATATGATGTACCATTCTTGCAAAGCAGTTCCTTTATTTCATCCTCTTGTGATGGCAAGAATGGCATATGCAACAGAGCACTTCTTGATGACTTTTCTTGCAGTTATTTGAAAAAAAAAAAAAGAGTTGAAAAAACCCCCTACTTTTTAAGAGATGGTAAGATTGCAAAATACAACTTTTGCAAAAATTTGAATATAAGTTACCAGATGTAGTCTGCAAATTTAGACTATCAACTCATTTCAGTGGTGGTTAATGGTCCAAAAAAGAATGGGTTATTATCACAGTGATTTACAACATCTCAGCTCAGCAGCATCGGTCACAATTATAACAGATCTGATCTTTAGCCTCTTCAATAATTTTTCTTTATATAATTGGTGAAAATTTCTTGAGTATTCAGTAAGCAATGTAGTTTAAAAAGAGGAATTTGTAGTAACTGTATGCCCTATTTCTGTTACTGACATTTGAGTATGCTGCAAATCACAGGTATTTTTTGGCTTTCTGAAGAGACAGTTCATTAGTCAAAGAGAACTGTTTATCAAAATACTGAACAAATGAGTGTGCTTCTATTTAGTTTAGGAGATTGAAGTAATTTCTTTATTTTCATTATTTTGTTTCCAAAAATATTTGCCTATGTTTTCCAAAACAAAGTCAATTAAATGTCTAGTAATTTAGGATGTTAATTTAGTTAATAAGTTGTTGGGGTTTTTTTGTTTATTTGTTTTGTTTTATTGGGTTTTTTTGGGCAGAAAGTTTTTAATGGAAATCATCAGCTTAAATTGTGTTTCTGGTTTTAGGTATCTTTGTCCTTTAATACACATGACATCAGGATATGTGACGCTTTGCATGTTAACACTTAAATAAATTAGAAGGCTCTGAAATGCAAAATTGTTTTAAGTGAAAGTATTGTGAAAAGTGGTAGATTCTTCAAATGTTGATCCTAATCAGATGGCTGGAAAATGTTGTAATATGTTACTCTAATTGGTTTTTTGTTGTTTTTAGGCAAACACAATTCTTCCTCATTCTCACAGCCATCACCTGCACTGCTTACCAACACTAATGAACATGGCAGCATCTTTTGACATCATGAAAGAGAAAAGACTGTAAGAATTCTAAGTTTCACTTAAATAAAAATATTTACATCTTCTTTTCCTTCTACAGATGGGTGAAGACCTACAAGTTTTCTGGTAGCTGAAACCTTTACTCTATTTAAAAACAAACAAATGCATGTGTATATAAATGCTGCCTGATGTACTTGCATTTGCTTGTAAAGACAGTTTAAATTAAATGGTTATTTTTGGGGGGAGGGTTTCTAACATTAAATTATAGGAAATGTCTTTGTTAATTATTCGTGCCATTCCAGGTCTCCCTTGTTACATCACTGTGCTGATAAATGTATCATGATTTTCTATTTTATTGTTCATTGTGTTGTCAGCAATAAATTATGAACTCTTTCTGAAATACTACTGTGAAATAAATGCTGTTTGCAGCGTGATTCAAAGAAACTTGGATGCTTTTCTGCTTTTTAGTTTTGAAAGTTTCTTATAGGTCAGTAGAAGATTTTGGTAGGTGATAATACAGTTATTTTTCAAAAAAAGGCATAGCTGAAACCACAGGAGATTTCACTTGGGCAAAGTTGTGGGATCAGAGGAAGGATGAAGAGCAGATGGGACACATTTCTGGATTATCTGCCTTTTTTTGTTGTGTTTTTTTTTGCATTTTGACATTTGTAGACATACCTGGTAGAGTAGTAAGACTTCCTGGTTTTGTTGGAAGGAAGTAAAATTTTTTTTTGGGGGGCAACACCTTGGTTTTGGTCAACACGGTGTTGTTTCATACTGTGGAAATTCATAAGCCCTGTTATGGGTTAAGTTTGAACAATTTGGATAAGTGACTAAATACAAAGGTATTTTTACTTGAAAATAATAGAAATAATATAAACTCCCCTATAAGAATTTTTGTTTACAAGGAAGAAAGGTAGACTACCTCCTCATTTTAGACTTCCTCATTTTATTTTGCTCAGAAGTTTTCTTTTTTGCTACCACTAGTTTGTAATTACTGTTTCTGTCCTTGTCAACTGTTGTTTCTATTACTACTTATCTTTTCCTGGAAAACTTCTTACATGCTGTTGCTGAACTATTTAGATATAAGGAACAGAAATACTGCTTACACTCTTGCCACCCTCCAAGGAAAAAAGGAAAAAAAAAAAATGTGGGGTAGGCAAAACTCATAACAGAATTTACAAGAATTGCATTGTTAGTTGAAGTTGAAGTTAGCTCACTCAACTCTTTACTGCAAAGTGTTGCTCTACTGTGGCATCTCACAATACTTTAAGCTTTATGGTATCTTCTGTGAAGTGTGATAGATTTCTCAGTACTAGAAATTCTGAAAGATAATTTTCTGTATAATTTCAGTACAAGACTGATGACTATGGATGCATGAAAACTTGTATTAAGAAAATTATTTTGTTCTTATTTGCTTCAGATTGTTGGTTGGTTCTTTCATGAGCTACGTTTATTTATTCAAGTACAGCAGTGGTGTGCTGTTGGATAACAATTGCCAAATACTGATGATAGGGTATTTTTCCTATTAGACGAGCAAGTGCTGCACTCAACTGCTTGAAACGTTTTCATGAGATGAAGAAAAGAGGACCTAAACCTTACAGCCTCCATTTAGATCACATTATTCAGAAAGCCATCTCAACACACCAAAAACGGGATCAGTACCGTGTGCAGAAAGACATCTTTATTCTAAAGGTATTACCATTTTTCCAAACTGGATTTTACTTCATATTTTGGACACTTAGATCCTGCCCCCCCCCAAGCTTCACTCTGGTTTAATTCAGCATCATTTGCATGATTTCTATGTATTTTATTTATTTAATTTGCCGTGTTACGTACTTGCGGATACTATACTGTATTTCTAGAAATTGAGGAGTGAAATTACACCAAGGTTTGATGCCTTTTGGGACAAATTGTGATCTCTTGCTATTAAATTACAGCCATGCAGTTTACTTTCAAATGTAAACTACTGTGGAGCATACCCCTTTTAATGATTGTTGCATGACTGGTTAAGTATATCATGTGACAAGATTGAAAAAAATGGTGCAGGGAAACTTGCTGGAGTTTTTTCATGTCTGTATTCCAGGATACAGAAGAAGCGCTTGTAATGAATCTTCGAGACAGCCAAGTTCTCAATCATAAAGAGAATCTTGACTGGAATTGGAATTTAATAGGGACCATACTGAAGGTAAGCTTAAAAAGGGTGTGATATTAATTGTATGAAATTGATTGAAAGAAGTCTGCATTTCACATATGAGCTTTGACTTTCTAATGTTAATTCCATGTGCAGTCTCCTAAGTTTTGAACTAATACAAATATTCTTATATAATAGAGTTTGTTATAAAATTAACTTGTTTCTACAAAATAAAAAAATATCTCAGGGAGGGGATTATCTTGAATACATTTAATGCGCAGCTTTTAAACAAAATACTTTCTGAGTGAGTACTCAGTACAGTTTTCAAATCAAAATAGCTCCTGTCATTTGGTGGATCAAAGCCATACTTCTGTCGTTACCTCAAGTAACATTTTCTTATTGTCTACTTTACTGTGTTGTTACAAATATGGTCAAAGGACAATCAAGGGTTAATGGTGACAATCATAGTATTATATTAAAACAGTAAAATAAATATTTCTATTAATTACTTATCATTCCTCTTTTTCCCAACTGCTGAGACTTGAGAGAGCAAGACTCTGTCTTACATAAAGACCTGAATATGTATATTAAAGCATCTTTGCTCCACCAAATTTCACTTTTCAGAGGCTTTTAACTGCACTTTACTGGATTGCTGCAGACCTATGATGATTAATCAGATTTTTTTTTTTATTTTTTTAAAACTTTTAATTCAGTATTAAAGATATCAAGGAACTTTTTCAGAATCTTGCTCCTAATTAGTCAGAGTAGTACTCGGACTATGGAAGCTTTATGTAGTTGACCACTAAAATGTTAGGGTTTTTTTACATGAAATTTAAGTCAAGCTGCCAGTTCCTATGCTATCTCAGACCTCTCCAGCAGTAGATTTTCTAGTGTCCTGTCAAACTGTTGCTAATGTCTCAAAATCAGGGGCTTCTGTCTTTTAGAATGAAGAATGTACGTGTTTTCTGGTTTAATTCTTACCATTTCTGTTTCTGTTAAAATGCACACCAGCATAAACTAAGATAATGTTATCAGAGTGGTCCATATTTAGTCCTCGAATGAGAAGGGTACAGATTCCAGTGTTTGGACTTGGCTGTCTCATGTGGATCTTCTTGTCTCTGTCACAGACTGTGGACAACTGTGGAGCATCAGCTTTCTAACAACCCCACTACTTGCATCTCATGTGGTCCTTTACGGCTTATTTTACTTGCTCAGCTTGCTGTCTAAGCTGCTAAAAGAGCAGCAAAAGTGGCAGTGGTCAGTACGGAGGAATTGTAACTTTGTCATTGACAGTAGAGCTTCATACTTTATCTGGCGCTGTTGCTAGTGTAATCAGTTGTACGAATCATTAAGTAACGTGTTTTATGTCTTCAATGAAGTGTATCACTTAGGTAGGAAAGAAGAATGTTTTGTGCAGGTTTTCTCCATCCGTTCTATGAAGATAGTTACTGGTAGCAACAAAAATAGATCTGAAACCACAGAGACAGCAGATGGTTGTAAAACCAGAGGAAAATATAATAGAAAGAATAGGCCCAGGAAAGAGTATTATGGCTTCATGTGATCCTTCTTAAAACATTCATGAACTATCAGCAGAAGAGTTTAAATACCATTTTAATAAGCAGTATTTAAGTGAACTGTAACAGAATAGTGATTATTTTAAATAATAGTGAAACTACTACAAAAAATATTTGTCTGTTATGCAGCTCAGGTTTTTTTTATTTGCAGAGAAGAAACTGCTGAAAAAACTTGTTCATTTTTCATTAGCTTTTCATAGTTTCCTGTTTTCATTAGAATTGGGGCCATATACACTTTGCATGTGATTGACATTCTCTGTCCTCTAGAAAAAAAATAATGTACTTCTTAGGGCAAGAAATGCGGGTTTGCAAATAAGGGGATTTTATAGGTGACATTAGGTGCAAGAAAGCTTACACTTCTATTTATTAGTAAATATAACTTTAATAGTAATGAGAAAATTTGAGTGACTAATCAAGGACTGATATACAAGTTTCATATAATGCTTTATTTTCTTTTTTCTAGTGGCCAAATGTAAATCTAAGGAACTATAAAGATGAACAATTACACAGGTATGTAAAAATTAGACTTCCTTTGCAGAGAGAAATTTGGAAAAACTAGGTTTTAATATTGCGGTAAACTATTCTTGCATATCACATTTCTAAAACGTAATCTCTAGATAAGGAGCAAACTAGAAAATTAACATATCAAGGTTGCAGTATTTGCTTTAAATAGGACTTTAAGCTTCAGTAGTTTCTTCTCTATGCACAGATACTTTATATGGTTATTCTCTTAACAAGAATCACACCAGCTTTGCAAACACCTGTTTTCATTTTAAACCCTGAAGTATTGCTTCTTTGATACTTAATACATTACTATTTAATGTCAACACGTGACAAATTTTGACACAATAGGTCTACAGTTGTACACTTGTATAGTTCAACTTTCGTCAGAAACTAGAAGGAAGTTATTTCTAGTTGCTCTTAAGGAAAGCAACTGTGATTTGGAGAAAATGAAATACAGCTCTGGTTCTTTTCATATCTGTTGGCATTTAGGCATTTTTATTACTTTTGTGCATGTATGGTAATAGTGTTACTGTAATTAGTGCTTGAATGTGCCTTTTAACATGAATTTCAGAAATCTATTTGATGAAATTACTTTGGAGAGTAACTCTGTTCTGTAGGCATGGAAAGCTATTTCTGCTACTTCTGTGAAATTCCAGATATTTTTGGTAGAGATGCGTTAATTTTATAGCAATATAGTTAACACAGTGTGTGTCTACACATGTATATGCATATATATATGTTTGAGTTTGCACATACAGGCACAAATACAAATGTGTTAGTTAATATATGTAACATATTTATTGCTGGTTGCCCAGGATAAAACAGACTTCATTTGACGAAATTTGAAGAAGCCCTCAGATTGCCTTTGTAATTCGTCCTGTGGTTGGAGTTGGGATAGTGGCTTACTGTCACTTTTTTAACAAAAGACTCAGTGCTCTATTTAAGTTTTCTTAATGTTCAACATACCCACCTTCAGGCAGAACATTCTGTGTTATTTTTAAGCACAAGTGTGTGTTTATTTTTTGACAAAGAGTTGGCATGGGGAAGCTCTCTGCTGAAGATTTGTTTCTGCAATGCAAAACTCAAGTTACATATACCATGATCTCAGAAAGTCTGAGTGAGTCTGCATTTGCAATCACTGTGTTATTCTACAGAAATACTAAAGTGAGCTGAAAGAAAATACTCTTGCAGAACAAATGTGGCCTTTTCGTGGCAGAACACAAAAATGTACTTTTCACAGTAGCATTAACTAAAGTAGGTGAAGAAAATTCATGTCACGAATTCTTGTTTTGCTCTTTTTAAGTGAAGATAGTATAGTCTTTGAAACTCACCACAGCCTAAACTGCAGCAAAGTAAATTACAAGCATGGGAAGAAGGAAGCTGTGGGTTCTAAGAACACAGAGATTTTTAGTTCCTTTGCTTATTTTAAATCATGGCATGGAAAACCCTTCATAATGTGTAGTACAGTTGCATCTCTGAAGCTGTGTCTGGATAGTCTCATTGCTGCTACCTGCTACTCTTTTTAATAACATTTGAAAATTTATTTCCAATAAACTAATTTAGTGATAATGTAACTTTTCTGCAGTCGTCATTTTGTACTGGGAGCCTATCCTTGTTATACTGCAAAACAGTTTTTTTGGTTGTTTTTTTTTTTACTTTCCATAGGTTTGTAAGGAGATTGCTATATTTTTACAAGCCTAGCAGTAAATTGTATGCCAACCTGGATCTGGAGTATGCCAAGGCTAAACAGCTGACTGTGGTGGGTTGTCAGTTTACTGAGTTTCTTCTTGAATCAGAAGAGGTAAGGAATTTTCAGCTCTTTAGAATGAGTAGTGCTGCTTTATGCCACTTTTTAGTAAAGACTTTTGTAGGCAATGTAATTTTTGTGGACAATGTAATTAAGAAGCATAACTGAGGATCCATCCCTGGTGGTCGGTGTTCAAGGCCAGGTTGGACAGAGCCTTGGGTGGCATGGTTTAGTGTGAGGTGTTCCTGCCCATGGCAGGAGGGTTAGAACTAGATGATCTTAAGGCCCTTTCCAACCCTAACTCTTCTATGATTCTATGATTATTAAATTACCCAGATGAGACACTGAGGAAGATGACTGTGCATAAGTTTTATTAAATACAGCTATATTAAATGCAACTTAGGCTTTGGAGTTCTTTCGGTTTTTACTACGTATAACCTTCCTTTCTCTACATCCTTTCTTCTTGTGTGCTAAAAAATTTTTATGCCTCAGGTCACAGCAATATGTCATTGAACAGTCATTTCCCTGGAAAGAACAGAATTGGTCTTGAAATATCTCCAAGTATAAGCCCTTTTATTTGCCTTGAACCTTTTTCTTTAGTCTGATTTGTGTTTTCCAGTCAGCCTTTCTGTTTTGTATCTGCATTGTGTTTGTACGTTTTAAGAAAATGAAAATGATGGATTTCAGTAACAAGATGCCGAATTCTAGTAAATAGCCTTTTCTTTGTTTTATTAGGATGGACAAGGTTACCTGGAGGACTTGGTTAAAGATATTGTACATTGGCTTAACTCTTCATCTGGAATGAAACCTGAGCGTAGTCTTCAGAATAATGGGTTACTGAATACCCTTAGCCAGCACTACTTCTTATTTTTTGGTACTCTTTCTTGTCATCCTCATGGAGTGAAAATGCTTGAAAAATGCAATGTATTTCAGTGGTGAGTGTTTTATTCTGTTTAAACTGTGCTTATGGGTATAATGAAAATTATAACCTGCATGAGCACCATCATCTGTAAAGCTGAAAAATAAAGATCCCCAGTGGGGGGTGGGGATTCATTGGTTTGTTTTTTGTGTGTGTTTTTGTTTGTTTGTTTGTTTGTTTGTTTGTTGGGGGGGTGTTAGGGGTTTTGTTTCGGGGTGGGTTTTTTTTTTTGGGGGGGGGGGGAGAGTGCTCGTTTGTTTGGGTTTTGTTAAGAAGTCTTAGGCAGCCATTACAGATAGATTTTGTGAATCTGTCACGAAATTCCACATCTATCTGACAGAAATCAGTATCAAGAAGGATGATACTATACTGAAAAGATGGGGGGAGGAGGGGAGACAAAACCAAACAAACCAGCAAAACCCACACACCACTAAAAACTGGCAGGTATCATATTCTTTGTGAAATGCCATGATGCATGTTGTACCTCAAATTCAGACTAATATCTTTGAGTGAAGCTGTGGAGTTAAAATTTTGTTCAGGTCCAAATAAACTGAGGTCTATTGATGATTTTTTACTAGTGTAAGAAAACTTCGTTTACAGTAAAATCTAGACAGTTAATAGCACTAACCTCATGACAAGCTAGAATAGTGGAGAATGTTTTACAATGAGGAATTGCTCATAGAGCTTTATGAGCACTATTTTTCATGCTCAAAGTCACGAATTAAAAAATGCTAACAAAATTATTACTGAGCAGTTATAAAAAAATGTTCATTTGGGGGGTTTCCCATTTGCAGTTCAGTGCATTATCTGGTCCTCGTTTGACTCTCACAGATGGAACAGAGTTAACTTCATTTCATTGAGAACTTACTTTGTATTATGCATAGAAATTAAAGTTTAATTCAAAGTACTTAATTTTAAATTCATGATTGAAATAAATCAGTTTGAGTGGGTTCAAATACTAATTTTTTATTTTTTTTAATTCTCTCCATTTCCGCCTCCTCTCCCCC